>NC_081563.1:33940463-34085677 GCF_022355385.1 Mustela nigripes | reverse complement strand
TATGTATGTATGTGTGTATGTATGTATGTATGTGTGTATGTATGTATGTATGTGTGTATGTATGTATGTATGTATGTGTGTATGTACGTATGTGTGTATGTATATTCATAGGAGTAGTGGAGCAAGGATTTGGAGACAGGATAAAGATAGACACACTATCTGTGGGCTCATTTTTTTGTTAGAGGTTATGAAATCTAATCCTCAGTGTATCCCATCTACCCTCAGTATATAGGACTTTGGACAATTCAGATAATCTCTTTTTCCCCCCACTGGCAGCCCAGATTTATTTTATTTTATTTTTATTTTTATTCCAGCAGAGTTAACATGCCGTGTTATATTAGTTTCGGGTATACAACTTAGCGATTCAACAGTTCTATATGTTCCTCAATGCTCACCACAGTCAGTGTGCCCTTAATCCCCGTCACCTATTTCACCCACCTCCCCACCCTCTTTCCCTCTCCTAACAATCGGTTTATTCTCTATAGTTAAGAGTGTTTTTTGGGCTGTCACTTTTTCTTTTCTTTTCTTTTCTTTCTTTCTTTCTTTCTTTCTTTCTTTCTTTCTTTCTCTTGGCCAACACTTATCTTATTACTGTTTTCTTCTTCCAAGTTTTCACTTAAATTCTAGTTAGTTAACATATAATATTTGTTTCAGGAGTAGAACTTAGTGATTCATCACTTATGTACAACACCCAGTGCTCATCATAATACCTAGAAGTACCCATCGCCCATGTAGCCCATCTCCCACCCACTTCCTTCCATCAACCCTGTTTGTTCTCTATCATTAAGAGTCTCTTATGGTTTGCTTCCCTCTTTTGCTCTCTCTCTCTTTTTTCCCTTCCCACATGTCCTTCTCTTTTCTTTCTTAAATTCCATACATGAGTGAAATCACATATTTGTCTTTCTCTGACTGACTGACTTCACTTAGCATACTCTGCTTCCATCCATGTTGTTGCAAATGGCAAGACTTCATTCTTTTTGGTAGCTGAGTAATATCCCATTGTACTCAACAGCTTTTTTATTCATTCCTCAGTTGATGGACACTTGGGTTCTCTCCATCGTTTGGCTATTGCTGACAATGCTGCTATAAACCTCAGGGTGCATGTAACCCTTTGTATCTGTATTTTTGTATCCTTTGGGTACCTAGTAGTCTAGTTGCTGGGTTGTAGAGTAGTTCTATTTGTAACTTTTTGAGGAACCTCCATACTGTTTTCCAGAGTGGCCATACCAGTTTGCATGTCCACCAAAAGTGTAAGAGGGTTTTCCTTTCTCTGCATCCTTGCCAACATCTGGTGTTTCCCGTGTTGTTATTTTAGCAGTTCTGACAGGTGTGTGGTGCTGTCTCACCGTGGTTTTGATTTGTATTTCCCTGATGATGATGATGTTGGGAATCTTTTCATGTGTCTGTTAGCCATCTGGACATCTTTGGATAAATGTCTATCCATTGTCTTCTGCCCATTTCTTAACTAGACTATTTGGGTTTGGGGTATTGAGTTTGACAAATTCTTTATAGATTTTGGGTACTAACACTTTTTCAGGTAACTTGTTCGCAAATATATTCTCCCATTCCATAAGCTGCCTTTCAGTTTTATTGATTGTTTCCTTTGCTGTGCAGAAGCTTCTTTAAAAAAAAAAAATTTAAGATTTATTTATTTACTTGAGGTGGGAGGGCAGCAGGAGAGGGAGAGAATCTCAAGCAGATTCCCTGCTGAGCATAGAGCGAAACTCAGGGCTCAATCTCACAAGTCTGAGATCATGACCAGAGCCAAAACCAAGATCCAGAAACTCAACTGACTGAACCACCTAGGGGTCCTGTGCAGAAGCTTTTTATCTTGATGAAGTCCCAACAGTTGGTTTTTGCTTTTGCTTCCTTTGCCTCTGGTGATATGTCTTGTAAGAAGTTGCTAGGCCAAGGTCAAAGAGATTGCTGTCTGTGTTCTCCTCTAGGATTTTGTTGGTTTCCTCTCTCACATTTAGGTCTTTCATTCATTTTGAATTTATTTCTGTGTATGATATAAGGAAGTGGTCCAGTTTCATTCTTCTGCATGTTGCTGTCCAGTTTTCCCTATACCATTTGTTGAAGAGATTGTGTCGTTTTCCCATTGGATATTCTTTCCTGCTTTGTCGAAGATTAGTTGACCATATTGTTGTGTGTCCATTTCTCTGTTCTGTTCCATTGATCTATGTGTCTGTGCTTGTACCAGTACCACACTGTCTTATGTTGACTACGGCTTTGTAATATATCTTGAAGTTCAGAATCATCATGCCTCCAGCTTTACTTTTCTTTTTCAGGATTGCTTTGGCTATTTGGGGGTTTTCCGTGTTTCCATTCAAATTTTGGGATTGTTCTAGTTCTGTGAAAAATTCTAGGGTATTTTGATTGGGATTGCATTAAATGTATAGATTTCTTTGTGTCATATAGATATTTTAACAATGTTTGTTCTTTCAATCCGTGAACATGGAATATTTTTCCATTTTTTGTGTCCCCTTTAATTTCTTTATATGTCTTCTATAGTTTTCAGAGTATATATCTTTTACCTCTGGTTAGGTTTATTACTAGGTATCTTACTATTTTTTGGTGCAGTTACACATGGGATCAATTCCTTGATTCTTTTTTCTGCTGCTTCATTATTGATGTATAGAAATGCGGCAGATTTCTGTACGTTTTTTGTCCTATATGATTCTGTATGACTTTATGTCCTGCAGATTTGCTGAATTAACATATGAGTTCTGACAATTTCTTGGTGGAGTCTTTCAGGTTTTCTACATATAGTATCATGTCATCTGCAAATAGTGAAAGTTTGACTTCTTCCTAGATGATCTGAATGTCTTTTATTTCTTTTTCTTATCTGACTGTTGAAGCTAAGGGTTCCATAGTAATGGTGACAATGGATATTTCTGTCTTGTTCATGACCATAGAGGAAAAGCTCTCAGGTTTTCCCCATTGAGGATAGTATTAGCTGTGGGTCTTTTGTATATGGCCTTTATGATGTTGAGGTATATTCCATCTGTACTTACTTTGTTGAGGGTTTTTGTCAAGAATGGATGCTATATTTTCTTAAATGCCTTTTCTGCATCTGTTGAGGGGATCACATGTTTCTTACCCTTTCTTTTATTAATGTGGTATATCATGTTGATTTACTTGTGAATAAATCTCACTTGATTGTGGTGAATGATTCCTTTAATGTACTGTTGGATTTGATTTGCTGGTGTCTTGTTGAGAATTTTTGCATCCATGTTCACCTGTAATTTTCTTTTTAGTGGGGGTCTTTGGTTTTAGAATCAAGGTAATGCTGGCCTTGTAGAATGAGTTTGGAAGTTTCCCTTCCATTTCTATATTTGGAACAGTTTGAGAAGAATGGGTATTAACTCTTCTTTAAATGTCTGGTAGAATTCCTCCCGGGAAGCCATCTGGCCCTGTACTTTTGATTTTTGATTTTTGATTACTGATTCAATTTCTTTGCTGGTGATTAGGCTTTTTGAATTTTCTGTTTTTTCGTGATTCAGTTTGGGAGGTTGTATGTTTCTAGGAATTTGTTCATTTATTCCAGGTCTCCAATTTGTTGGCATATAATTTTTCACAATTTTTTTAATAATCCTTTGTGTTCCTGTGGTGGAAGTTATTTCTCCTCTTTCATTTCTGATTTTGTTTGAGTCTCCCCTCTTCTTTTTCTTTTCCTTTCCTTTCTTCCTTCCTTCTCCCTTCCTTCCTTTTTAAATGAGTCTGGCTAAATGTTTATAATTTCATTGATCTTTTCAAAGCATCTCCTCCTGGTTTCATTGATCTGTTTTGTTGGCTTTTTTTTTTTTTTTTTTTTTTTTTTTAGTTTCGATATCAGTTATTTCTGGCCTAATCTTTATTATTTCTCTCCTTCTACTCATTTTGGGTTTTGTTTTTTCTTCTTCTTCGAGCTCTTTAGGTGTAGGTTAGGTTGTTTATTTGAGATTTTTCTTGGTTCTTGAGGTAGGCCTGTATTGCTATGAACTTCTCTCAGAACCGCTTTTGCTGCATTACAAAGATTTTGAACCATTGTTTTCATTTTCATTTGACTCCATGTATTTTTTTATTTCCTCTTTGATTTCTTGGTTGACCCATTCACTGTTTAGTAACATGTAATTTAACCTCCATGTATTTGTCTTATTTCCAGATTTTTCTTTTGGTTGACTTTTAGTTTCTTAGTGTTGTGGACAGAAAAGATGCATGGTATGACTTCAATCTTACTGAATTTGTTGGGACTTGTTTTGTGGCCTACCATGTGATCTGTTCTGGACAGTGTTTCGTGTGCATTTGAAAAGAATGTGTATTCTTCTGTGTAAATATGAAATGTTCTGAATATATCTGTTAAATCCATCTGGCCCAATGTGTCATTTAAAGGCATGGTTTCCTTTTTGATTTTCTGTTTGGATGATCTATCTATTGACATAATAGGGTGTTAATTTCCCCTACTATTATCGTTTTACTATCGATTGCTTCCTTTATGTTCAGTGTTAGATACTTTATGTACTTGGTTGCTCCCATGTTGGGTGCATAATTATTTACAATTGTTGTATCTTCTTGTTGAATCATAAACTTTATGATTTTATAGTGCTCTTCTTTGTCTCTTCTTACAGTTTTTATTTTAAATTCTGTTTTCCTCTGATGTAAATATTGCTTTTACAGCTCTTTTTTTAAAAGTTTTTTCACTGCCATTTGCATGGTAACTTCTTTTCCATTCCTTTACTTTCAGTATGCATGTATCTTTAGGTCTGAAATGAGTCTCCTGTAAGCAGCATAGAGATGAGTCTTGCTTTTTTATCTATTTTGTCACCATGTATCTTTTCATTGGAGTGTTTAGTTCATTTATGTTCAAAGTAATTATTGATAAGTATTGCTTTGAGTTTGAAGGCTTTTTTACTTACATCTTTCTCATTGCTTTCCAAGTCATTATCTTCTCTCTTCTGGTTTCCCAACCTGTGGGCTCCTGTAGCATCTACTTTGCACACCTCTGTACTCAGATGATGATGGCTGGTCAGAAGTAGGAGGAGAGACGGAGGGTTGTGGATCGGAGGAGTAGGCAACAGAAAGGAAGGTGGGTTGGATCTCAGACTGAAGTCATCTGATGGCTGAATTAGGGAGAAGAAAGGACAGGTTTTCTCCATGGCTTCTTCCCAAATTGTGTGGGTCTCCCAAGTTCTAGATCACACATCACAGTACCTTATACACATCCCTGTTAATAATGTATGTTTTGGTAATAGGACTGAGCTGAGCACTATTCTCATTTGCAGACCGGGCAGCCTCTTATATGTAATTTGGTATTTAAGTTCTCCTGTTTAAAGCCAATAATGACCTTTATGGGAATTAATGCCTGAGTCAAGGCATGCCCTCTTTGGGAGCTTCCTGGTAGCATATCTGATTCTAAGTTAGATTCAACTCACTGGTACTCTTGCCTGCTTGGAAGCTACCTGGGGCTAAACTGGAGCCAGGGAGCCTTTTTTTTTTTTTTTTTTCCCCCTGAGACTGTGGTTGCTGCCAGAGAGTTTGGGCTTATGTCCTTGTCCAGAGCCTTCTTAGCCTTCCTGCTCAGATTTCCTGGGTCTTGACATTTTTCTTTTCCTCTAATCTCTTTCAATCTGGTTCACTGGTTTATGTTTGTTGGAGTCCTTTGATTACCCTAGAGTTCATGGTCACTGCCTGGTGGCTGCCTGGTGTCTTCCTGGTCTCCTCACCAGCTTCTTGCCCTGTGTGCTTCCGAAGAGCTGAGTCTCAGGCATTGCTCTGACCTTCCTCCTGTCCTTAAGCAGCTGCCCAATCATAATCTCCTGAGATTGACTCCCAATGGGTCGTTGTAATTCCTTCCTGCTGCTGTCCTTGAGGGTATAGAATGTCCCTTTGCTTTTTTTGTGTTCCCAGGGCTCTCCACAGGGCATAGAACCCTGTTGATGCACTCCCAACCCATGCTGCCTCCACTCAGTGCTGCCATTGTCTCCTTCCCTCTTCCCAACATAGCCAGTCCTGCCCTGGCTCAGCCACCATCAACCCTCCATAGTCATGGGTGCTGTTTGCAATCTTGCTCCCTTTTCTCATTCCAACCTGCCTCTGTACATTGGACATTTGGATGATGTCACAGCTGTCTTTGGAGTCAAACATTGGTAGTATACTTCTTTTACTGAGGTTGGTTTCCTTGATTTTAAAGATTGGTATAGCAATGCCCAATCAAGCACCCAGCATAGTTATGTTTGCAATAACAATTCACGTATTCTTAATATAAGAAGTAGAATAATTGTTTAGAGTTTAGAAACAAACAGATTTGAATTCAAATTTTTTCCTCACTGTTTGACCAATATCAGTTTCAGTGTCTGACTCCTAGCCTAGCGCTCTTGGCATTTCTCTGGGTTCCCTCTCTGCATCTTACTTTTCATATTGGCAGATATTTTCATATGGCAGCTAGCAACTTGGGTGCAGACCATTTGTACACTGCTGGATCTGAAGAAAATGTTGATTATCTTTGTAAGGAGAAGAATGCTGGCTCTGCATGCCTTTAGGCAGACCCAGTTTTTCTTGGCTCCTACAATTTTTTGGAGAAGAGCCAGCACTAGGGGTGTATTAGTGACAAAGAGTGATGGGAAAATTAATAAGGTGCTTGGAAGAAAAAGTGCTCCTTCTCTCTGGACAAAGAAGAGGTAAGAACCACCATTAGGTTGGGCTGGGATAGAACGGATGAGCAGATAGGACTTAGGAAATTTGCGACTAGATTTTTTGCTGGGAAAGCAAGCCAGTGATTCAGCAATTTTTTCAAGTCAGCAGCAGCAGAAGGGTTGAGCGTGTCAGAGATCATGGCTCTGAAGGGAGCAGGTTATCTTCTATGGAGGCTTGACAGCAGTCAGGCTAGAGGGAGATAGGTTCAGTATGGAGAATTGAAATTCACATGTATTCCTGAATCCTCATTGTTGATAGTAGTAGTAAGCACAGCCTCGGTCACGTAGAAAGACTTTCATCAGGGCTGTTCAGAAGCAGCTGCAATGATTGCTTTGATTTTATCTTGTTCCATTTCCTTTGCCCACCTTGAGGGGAACTGCTAATAAATCAGGGGAATAAGCTTAAAGATGAGTGGACAAACAGCAGAGAGCTGCTCATAGCCTGGGCCCTAGGGTTTGAGCTGGAGGAGCAGCTGGTGCCACATAGAGGGCTGCTCCCAGCAGCCATAAATATCTCTTGCCTGTTCCCAAAGGTACACAGGCTCACTTCTCCTTGGTTACTTGGGTCATTTGTGTTCCCATATCCAAGGGGCTTTTGTGCTTGGTGTAAACATCTTGAAGATTGTAGAAGCACAATATTCCACGGTAAGACTCAAATTCCCCAAGCATCCTGCTTTATTTAACCGCATCGTGACATGAACTGTGTTTGCAATGGACTGGGGAGACTTGCCTTTTAAGAGCATTCATGTGAGCCCTGCTAGAAGTAGAGAAATGATCTTTTTGTAAAACTCTGCATTTCCAATTATTGAGAGTGTAAGAAATCTCCCTGTGCTGTCCTGCTTCTAATTTAGTCCTTTAGGAAATTCTGATAACTCCCAATTTGTATCCTCAAAACTTGTTTTTAAAAATAGTCATGTAATTTCTTTACAAAATAGTAGAATTTGCAGGAAATCTTGGTGTATTTCTTGGCTTTCCCAAAAGGTCTCTCTTCACCAGGGGACCCCGTGCAGAGAGGGAAGTCCAGCATGATGATAGAGAGGGCCATCCCTGCAACTCTGCCAGGAGCAGAGGAAGCAGAAATACCTGTCACCTGCACAAAAAAAAGTTAATGGGACAAGAACGCTGGGTTAGAAACTCATAGTGCTTAATCCCAAGGGGCTGGGAACTTGCTCTTTGGATGATCTTGCTGTAAAAGATTCAAAGACTCAAGGGATTTATTAATAGTTAGGGCACTGGAACCTTCGGCTGCATGCAGCATTGCCCTTTTCAATGGTAAATTTGTCTTCTAAAATATCTAGAACTCGCACTTAATGTTCTTCACTGATTTAAACCAGGCGAGGAGGCAGTAAATCAGATTATCATCATCCTTGGGAAGGAGAGCATTCTGGAATGTTAATTTTTGAGCTGAAATTACTGGAAGTTTCTTCTTTTCTTTTTCTATTCTTTTTAAAAGGTTAACAATAATAGAGGAGGAAAGCCAAAGGTAAGGAGGTCTCCTCCCTCACCCTCGAGGAAAGTCTATATTCCAGGTTTCCATTCTTGTCACTTGGTAAGTTATAACTTACTGCTTCTTATATTTTCCTAAAAGTATAAAGGTCCAGAGACCAACTTTCAGCGGAGAAAGAGATTTTGTTCCTGTATGGAATATGGATTGCAGGGATTTATTTAGGGATAATGGCCACTCTGTAATCAGAAATTTCCATAAGGCTGATCAAATTGAAGACTGTTGTGTTTCAAAGCTTGTTCACTGTTGCTGTATTGGAAAACGCCTTAATTGATTTGTTTTTTTAACTAACATATCGGGGTTTGGCAGGCACGTTTTCTTTTTCCTTCTTTAATTGTAAAGTGGAGTTTTCTTTCCGTTTAGTAGGGCTATTAGATATTTCCCATTTCTGATGAGACATGTGTTTCTATATGTAGGGTGTGATACATTTTGTCCTTTACAAACCTGGCCTTCTCAGAACATGGGAGTTGAGCAGCTTCTCTGGTGGTGAGGGTATGTCTGGGAGGAGACCTACTGAGGGAAAGGCCTGGAGTTGGTGCCAGAGAGCCCCGGACTCAAACTGGCACTGTTGCTTACTAGCTCTGTGGTCTTGTGGTGAATGAGTACTTGGAACTTCAGGTTCTTACATACTTGAGATAATGGCACTGGCTCTGAAGACTGTGATGTTGAGAGTGTGTATAGAGGAAGAACGCAGTATATTGTCTGACTGGTTAGTCTGTGACTTCATGAATATAGGGTTGGCCCAATCCAACAGTACTTCCCTGCTGAATCTGCCCCCCACTCCGAAATTCTACCCCAGCACCTGGTTCTGTCAAACTATGGGTTAAGTTGGAGGGAAGATAATTAATTCTATTATGAATAGACATATCATGCACCCAGATTCCCAAGTCCCTTCAGAGAATTTGAAATATCAGTTCCAGCTTCCTTTTGTGGGAAAGGCATTCAGAGTTTTAAACACAGGCTCTGAACTCTTCCTTGGAATCACAGGAATGGTAGGCTAATTACAGTGTCAAAGCAGCATCTCGTGAGTAATGGTTGCATTCTGAATTGGCTCCTGGGATAATTAATCAGCGTAACTTTGTGAGCCTTCCATGGCTTTCTTTTCTCAGCATTGACAACTTGATTAGTTTGGACATATAATAGTAGTTTGGTACTTAAACAGGACTGGCTTCATAATGCTCATTTTCATGATATTCATTTTCTTCCTCTTGAATCTTTTTAACTTTTAATTATTTAAAGACCTGCAGAGTCCTTTAAAAATTTCATGGAGAATCTCGAGGCTCTAGTTTTGATGATTTGTGTGTCATAATTAGAGGAGAGAATTTTATCCCTCTTGGAGGGGATCCAGCTGTACAGTGACCGTCAAACTCAATGTCTTATCAGTGGACTCCTCCTGGCCTTATGTATTTGAGGCAGAACCAGGAACATTTTATCAAACTGGTCAAATGGGACAGATTTATATAGGGAATAGAGCCCTGAACTTAGGGTACTCAACTGGTACTAGATTGTCTGAGACTTTACCTGTTTTTGTACCAAAAATCTTATACCTTAGGAGACCTCTCAGTCTCAGGCATAGTCCGCCTGGGCTTCTCCTGCTTTGAAAACAGGACATTTCCTATCCTGCGAACCTTGGCTTCACTAGGCTGGTTGGTTATGCTAATTGGACTGGGAGTAGAGAGGCCCGCGCTCAGTCCTGGCTTTGCGACAGCATTGGCATGTGGCCTTGGCCAACTCACTTTGTTAAAAAGATGAGGGGGTGGATCATATAATCCTGAAAAGTCCCTAGCACTTTTGACAGGGGCAACTTTATGCTTAAGAGGTAGATTGTTTTTGGAATTTAACCTGTGTCTTTACTCTGGGGTTTTCTTCTGAGAAGCTAGTAGCCAATTTGTTCCCAAGGGTCATATAAAGAATTCAGGGTCCAAAGTGGATAAAAATGTTCATAATACTCTGGATCTAATATGACCCGTGGAGGCAGATGATGCTGATAAATACTGGGGTGATAGAGCGAGCAGGTGCCACTCTTGCTGATGTTATGGACCAAACACCCAATGCAAGTATTGTGCATTTCGTGGCCAGGGAGGAAATGGGCTGGGATATTTTGTTCTTGCTAACGTGCTGTATTTCCAACTAGAGGGGCTCAAGCCTTGCTCGTGACTCTGGAATCAAGCCTGTTTATAAGTTAGAATAAATGTTGCCCGGATAAAATCAACTGTGTGCAGCTGACTCTGATGGTGTTTGGGCACTTGGAGTTGGGACTATTGATGCCCAGTGGACGGTGATCGCCTAATGCAGCCTTAACTTCCGCATGTGCTTGGGATTCAAATACAAATAAGACATGGCTCCACCTTCCAGAATGTCACGGGTTTATGAGGGACATGGAATAGTAATAAATTACTAAACACAATATGGCAAGCTCTGTAGCACAAGCTTAAGCAGAATGATGTGGGAGGGCAGAGGGGGAAGCACTGACCTACTGTTCTGCTCCATAGGCCAATGACACCCTACTTGGTCCCACCCTTGGGGTGGGACCAAGAGGTCTCAAAGCTGTGTTTCTATGGGTTCATTTTTGGAATATAACAGGATACAATGTCATTGGTATTATTATTGCTACTGCTTAAGGCAAAAAATAAAGATAACAAGAATGATTTGGTTTTACATTGAGTTTTCCTGAAATCCTATGCTAACTTACTTTCTTTAAGCTTTTCAATGTATTAGCTGGCAAAGCATTATGTGCACACATGATAAATGTGTCCTTTTAAAATCCAGTGCTTTATGTTACTCCCTGCAACAGGAGATAGCAAAGAAATTTGGCTTCTGTCATTTTGAATCATCTTTCTCCTTTTAAATAACAGTAAAATTATGACTCTAACATGAAGTTTCTAGTTAATATTGGACACCAGGGTAGCCCCCGTGGTTAATGGTGTAATAATTTTTGGCATAAAATGATACAGGATGCTTGATTTTAACTATCTTACATTCAGGGAAGCTTGACTTTTGTGTTTAACAATGAGAAGTGAGAAGATTTATAGAGTACAATGAGAAGCATTTCATATATATTGCTGATTTATCTTCATAGCATCCTTGAGAGCAGGAAGGAAGAGGTATTGCTGTGTATGTTTCATAGAAAACAAAAATTGGGGCCCAGGACAGGTGGAGGCTTTCCCCAAGAATGCGCAGCTGGTCAGTGAAAACCTTTTCCCTGCTCCCTTGTCTCCTCACCTGATGTCCTCCTGCCAGGGTGTGCTGCCTTTCTGTGGTCAGCAGGATATCTCACAAAGTCACATTGTGTGATGAAAAAATTCACTTGCACTTATGGAAACCCAAAATGCTACATCTGTGGGAGCCACTCCTTCAGATGCTATGATAGCCGAGATCACACTGTTTTGAAACTTCTGTGGCAGCATTCTTCGAGTCTTTTCCCTAATGGTTAGAGTTCTGGAGGGGTCACACACCTTTCTTTAAAAAAAGAAGGTTTGGAATCCAGACCAAGTTTCGTGGTACAGTGGTGGATGTTGCAACAAAGCCCAGCACACTTCCTTAAAATTGGAGGCAGCTGAATAGCCTTGTATGAGACAATGACCTGGTCATGAGAGCTGAGAAGTGGTGGGAAGAAATGGTCAGAGAATGTGGGGCCTGAGTCTTCATGTTAACTCTTGTCATAAATTTGCAGGGTGATAGTGGGCCTCAAGGTCCTATCTCTTTGTAAAATGGACGGGCTTGGCTGCGCTGTCCATTATGGTAGCTATTTAAATCAATTAAAATTAAATAAAGTAAAAAACTCAGTTCCTTAATTGCACAGCCACATGTCAAGTGCTTGAGAGGCACATGTGGGTCATGGTGCTATAATGGACAGTGTGGATGTAACAAATTTCCATCATTGCAGAAAGTTCAATTGGAGAGCCCTAGCTAGATTATCAGTGGTTCTTCAAATGTGTTTCAGTGGATTTCCAAGATTCCTTAGAAATTCCTTAGGGGCTCTGAGAAGAGTAAGAGATAGCTCAAGCAAGTGAGGCTCTGTGTTCCCAACCCTGGCTTCATTTTCATGTCTTTTAAATAAAATGGGTATTGTTATTTTGAAACACCTTTGAATGTAGGTTCCCTTATGAACTTAAAACTGTCCTCTCTCTCTCTTTTTCTCCCCACCCCTACTCTACTGTGTTCACCATTATAACTCCAGAGGAAGGGGATGGGGGAAGACTAGAAAAATGTTCTAAGCAAAGAAAAAGAGGAAGGAAGAAACCCTTTCCCTTCCAGCCTGAGGAGCTGTGGGAAGAAGAGGGGGAGATCCAGGAATGGGAGGAAAGACACATGTGTTTTGTTTCCTTTCAGCTAAAGCTGAGAAGGGGGCCTAAGTATGCAGATTGACAGAAGCTGGGCATTGGTGCTGCTTCCTCTTCAGGGCCCTCAGAGACTACCTTGACTTGCACCCACGGGAAGCTGGAGTGGCCATTTGATTAGGCAGAGTAAGTGCCTGACCTTAGCTCCCAAATCGAGCAGAAGGAGCTTTTCTTTTCTCTTTCTCCCTCTCTCTTCCTTCCTCCCTCCCTCCTTTCCTTCCTTTCTTTTTTTAAAGTGAGAGAGAGAGAGAACACGCATGTGCAAGTGGGAGGGGCAGAGGGAGAGGGAGAAGAAGAGAGAGAATCTTAAGCATGACCCATGCTGAACATGGAGCCCAATGTGGGTGGGGTTCAATCTCATGGCCCTAGATCATGACCTGAACTGAAATCAAGAGTCGGATGCCTAACTCACTGGGTCACCCAGTCGCTGCAGAAGAAACCTTTCTTGAGGGAACTTGGCTGGGCAGTTTGCCAGAAGTGGGAGTGGTTGGGGCAGTGTGGGTGGTCACGTTGCCAAGGCTATTGGTTAGGACATTGGGGTAGGACTGTAGAGGAGTCACTGGCCAACTTTAGGACCTCTGGAGGGTGGGTGAGAGCTGAGGTGGGGCCAAGAGAGAATGGGGTATCCTGGGCCTAATCAGGCTAACAAAGAGTAGTCTGTGAATTATATCTGCCATAAATGTCAGCAGTGGAAGCCAGGGGAATGCCTCAGGGTGGAGTAATGGGGTTGAGCATACGTACCTCACTTATGTGGCCCCAGCCCAGTATACACCCAAGAACTAGCACAGGAAGGTGGTGGAGGATGGGGTCTTCTGTTCTCCTCATCCCAACTCCAATGCCATAGAGCCACTTTCTCTCCCTCTACACTCAGACACCATCTTGGAGAGGACCTGAAGATGGGGAGAAAACCAGAAAAGCTGAGTCTGTCAAAACGAGACTGTTTCCTAAATTGAAATATATTTCTCCATTTGTCTGCCTTATTTGCCCAGTGCAGCATCTGGGCTTTGGGAAGTGACTTTGATGGTATTGTGGCTTTTAAAAATCAGATCCATTACAGAAAATTAAAAAGGTATGTCTTCTTTGCACTGAGTATAATGTAAGGAAATTTATGACCCATACCTTATATATTGGCCTTTAATTATGATTTCATTTGGAAAAAAGAATCACTTACTAAAATGTTGAGATTCACTGGACAAGATAATCTCTATGGTTTATGGTCTCTGAATTTTTATGATTATTTAATCCTATGATATTAAGAAAGCAATATAGCCACCAATCAGTACATCATCCAGTCAGCCAACAAATGTTTTTCAGTAAGAATCCTGGATTGTGTGTATTATCATGGGGGATAATATGCTGCTTATGATCGTATATGTATGTAGACCAGGTCGTAATGCAACATGTATTTCTTACTTTGGGTCGTGGTAAAGAAATCAGAAAATATTTGTCTAGATGGAGAGACAAAATATATATACATAACAGGAGTTTTCTTAGGTCTCAACCTTTTATAGGTAACTGATTACATTAGCAATGCCAAATGAAAGTTCACTGGGGCTTAACCTGTTGACACAGTCTTGGATTCAAGGCCCTGGTGAAGCTCAGCTGCTCATCCTGACTTTGGATTTTCCCAATAACATTCCTGTTTTTAAGCATTTTTGCATGTGCTTATTTCAAGAGATTTATATTACTTGTAACCAAAAGTGCCTTTAATAAGCAAAGAAGGGAGATCTTGGGAGCAGGGAGCAAATTTGAAAGGCTTACCATAATGGTAAAGCACCTGAGAGTGGAAAGGAAAGGCAACCTTCTCTTCATCCCATTCAAGGTGCTCACGTTTCCCACCGTATTCTTCTCTGACCTCATTATGCCCCCGAACTCCAGCGAAGATTCTCTTTTTCATGGCTTCTATCTGCCTTGCCAATTCCCATTTCAATTGGCATCATCTCTCAACCTTGTCTAATTTCTGTTTCCTCCTCCAAGGTCACCTCCATATCGTGCTCTATTCCTCAGGGATGTGGCACTGCATGGTTGTGCAAATCCTGATTTTGGCAGTTACTGGCTGTGCAATCTTGTGCATGTTACATAAAGTCTATGCCTTGGTGTTTTTCATCTATAAATGGCATAATAATAGCATTTGCCTCTTAGAGTTGGTCTAAGGGTTCAGTGCTGAGAAGTGCCTGGCATGGTGAGCACAGTTTGCGATCCTTAGTTTTGCATTTGCTTCTCTTACTGTTAATTACTTATTGATGTGTGTGAGTCATGGCTCCTTGCCTCTTTCTCTCTTACTACTTGGTTCTGAAGCTTCTTTTGTTTATTAGTACTACAGCCTCTCAGTCTGTTCCACGTATTCACAGAATCCAGTTACTTATCTTTTTAGGAACCAAGATGGTATTAGCCTAGCTTTAGTCTCTGCCTCTGCTGTCATTGTTCGTGATTTCACAGATTTGCAGCTCTGGGGCTCTGATAACATCTGCAGGTTCTTTCAGTGTCTTGGAATTGATTACTCTGGGCCAGGGCCTTGAAAAAATGTACAACAGCAGTTATGGGATCTTGCTGTCTTCTCATCCATCCCTGGCTTCCATTCTTTATTGACAATGCATGTTCTACTCTGCAAAGTCAGCATCATTTTTCTTAGTAGCAAAGAGGAAAGCAAAATAGGATTTGAGTAATTCTGCCTTCTCTCTTCAGCAGAGTAACATATTTTTTGGCTTGTGAATTTCACCCCTTCTCTTCTTGTCTGTAACTTAATGTGTCTTTATAGTTGTCTCTGTCATGTTGTACAAAGCTTCCCTATACCTTGTGAATCTGAGTCATGCAGTTGAACCATTGCAACATAACTCTGCTCCTTCCTGAACTTCCTGAACTTGTCTTCCTGATTCCAGTTTTCTCTCTTTAGCTTCTACCCATGGAGCTATGTGCATTGGCTTTTATATTTTGCTTGGGTGAGTATGTTTTTGTTTTTCCTCCCTTTCCTCCCCTGACCTATTTTGTTCCTTGGGTCTAGAAGTTCAGGATTTAGAGGCCTAATCCCTCTTGGGAGATGTATCTTGATTCATATCTTTCTTTGGTCCTGTCACGGTTTAGGTTTATTGGGGAGATAGAAATAATAATTAAGTTAAGGCTGTGTACATTTCTAAACCTGATCTTTGAATTCTGTTTACCCTGTTGGAGCCTTTCTTCAGGGATAAGTTGCTGGCCTATGTCATATTGAGGCCAGGTACATGAAGGCACTTTCCAACTTGACATAAAGAACTTTCTAATAAGCTGTTTTCTGTGGCAATAATTTCCCTGTCATTAGAAGTGTTTAAATTTAAACTAAGAGCAGATAATCTTCTGTTTAGGATGTTGGAATAGATTTCTGTATTGGATGGAAGAGGCGAGCCCCTGAACTTCCTGCTACACAGAAGATTTACCTCAAGGATACCTTTTTTTTTTTTTTTTTAAAACCCTAAACTCATGTCTTGGTGCCTCTGTCCCACCACCCAGGACAGACAGGGCTTAGAACAAATGCTTGTTGTAGGGTATACATTGTCAAAGCATTCCCGGCTCACCTTTACTTGGAAGTGTAGACATGCTGAATCATATTTACTCTTGGAAACATGTCCCATTCTCCTTTATTTCCTTGTCTTTGTACATATAACTTCACATTCATGGAGTTTGTTTTTCTCCCATTTTTCACCTGGCTGAGTCTTAACTTGACAGTCAGGGTAGTCTGGTCCGGGTGTCCCTCTGTGTCCTCCCAAGCACTTTGGGCTTACCATGTAGACACATTGGGCCGTTTCATGGTACTGTCTGTAACCCTCTCCTTGACTCTCTCCCATATGAAATGGAACTCTTTCTGGGGCCCTAGGACTATGCCAAATGCCTCTTCGTTTCCCTCAGTGCCCGACACAGGACTAGGTGCCTCACTGATGGTGACTAAATGAGTGAAAGGAGCTGCACCTGTGGGTTTCAGGCCTTGCAGTCCTAATGTGTCCCTGTTCCCTGATTTAGTTCTGTCTCTGATCCTTTCTTTATGAAACTGAGTTACAAAGAACTTTTGGGAGAAAAAATAAATGATGATGTAAGAGAAATTGCTTTAAGGCACTGGGAACACCAAACCATCCAGCATTTCTTTCTTAGCAAGTGCTGGCAAGAGACAGAGAAACTGTACTGTGCTGGGTGATCCTTACCTACTTTTTAGTATGACTTGGCAGAATTAAATTATTCTTTCTCGCACTTGAGGGAGTAGGTGGATGCGTTAAAATTTAAACCAGTACCTTGTTTGGGATATCAGATCTAGAGACACTTTTGTCAAAACAGAAAGGTGGTGGATGGAGTAATCATTCAGTGTGCACTGAAACTTTCTCTGAGTGTTGGTTTAATTAACAATGTTGCAAGGCTGTACTTTGTGTTCTTTAATGCATGCATATCATTTTCAAACCAAATTTATGAAAATATATTGGGATGGTGAGCATTTAAAGAACTTCAGGGAATAAGTCAGAATTGAAAGTTCCAAACTAGTGTAATTAGTATTGCATACATGTTGTGTTCAGGCCCTTGGCCCTCCCAGGAATAGTCTGACTTCACAGAATGTCTTATTAATTAAAGGAAAAACAAATGTGTTGTGGGAGTAGTTCTCGCCTTTCCTTGGGCTAACCTTGGGACAATCACTTCGGCTTTTTGGGCCTCAGTTTTCTCAGCTGAAAACTTAAGGGTTTGTTCATCAGGATCTCTTAAGCTTTTTAAATTTGTAAATAAAGCACAAATGTCTGCTTTTCCTTTTTTTGAAGACCTGCACCTGAAAAATAGCTTTGCAGCTGAGAGGGTAAACTTATTTCACGTTATTTACTTATTTATGCGAGGAATGTTTATTTGAGCACTTACTCTGTGTAGGTCATTCAGTTGGTAGCAAAGTCCTGTTTAGGAAGCCTTGAGTCTAGAACAGGGGTCGGCAATTTTTTTCTATAAAGGACTAGATAGTAAATATTTTTAGCTTTGTGGAACAGTCTCTGTTGCAACTACTCAACAATGCCTTTGTAATGGGAAAGCAACCACAGATAATATATAAACAAGTGGGTATGGCGTGATTTGGCCCATGGTCCATACTTTGTAGATTCCTGACCTAGAATGTAGAGATATTTAGTAAACATATAAACAGATAGGTATATAATATTTAAGTGGGAAGTACTAATTTCACTGAGATACAAAATCAACAAAAGATACCACATTCATTACAACTCAGTATTTCTGATCCAAACAACTTCATTTTGCACAGGCTTAAATATTGGCTAGGTATTCCTTATGTCATGAAACCCAAGTATACTTGTTAAAAAAAATCCTTTACTATGGGGTGCCTGTTTGACTCAGTCGGTTAAGCATTTGACCGTTGATTTCAGCTCAGGTAAAGATCTCAGAGTTGTAAGATCCAGCCCCATGTCGAGCTCCACGTTCAGTGAGGAGTCTGCTTGAGATTTTCCCTCTCCCTCTCTCCCACCCTTCCTCCCTCTGTACACTCTCTTTTTCTATCTCTCTTAAGTAAATAAATAAATAAATCTTTAAAAAAATACTCGACTTTAATAAGAAGATAAAAACTGAGAAAGCTGTAAGTGCCAACACATAACTAATCACTGGGGTGCGGGCTTTGCTATGGTAGAATTTAGGGCAGTTTATCTGCAACAGGTTGAAGATGGAGCAGCCATGACTTGTCCTAAATTGCAGGGTGAGGGGCTTCTGAAGGCAGACAGATTTCCACAGAGACTGATCATTTGAAATTACTATTTAATTATGGCATTTGGTTACATATAATTAATCAATAATACTACAATTTCTGCCTTGCTTCTATTTAATCGATCTTAATATATAAAGATTTTCTGTAATTGGAAAGTGAGTCAGAATGAATTAAACGGTTTTAATCATTAAAAATATATTTTGGGAGAGGGGTTCCAGATGCTAGCATAGGAAGATTCTGAACTCATCTCTTCCCATGGACACCACAAACTTGCAACTGCATATGAAAAAATTTCCTCTGAAAAAGATCTAAACCTGGATAAATAGAGCCTCTACAACAAAAGATGAAAGGAAAGCATCAAAACAGGTAAAAGACCTATGTTCCAGCAATTGCATTACTAAATATTTAGCCAAAGAATACAAAAATACTTATTCAAAGGGATACATGAGCCCCAATGTTTATAGCAGCATTATCTAAAATAGCCAAATTATGGGGGTGCACGGGTGGCTCAGTGGGTTAAAGCCTCTGCCTTCGGCTCAGGTCATGAACCCAGGGTCCTGGGATTGAGCCCTGCATCGGGCTCTCTGCTCAGCGGAGAGCCTGCTCCCCCCACTCCGCCTACTTGTAATCTCTGCCTGTCAAATAAATAAATAAAATCTTAAAAAAAAATAAAATAAAGTAGCCAAATTATGGAAATAGCTCAAGTGCCCATTGGCTGATGAATCGATAAAGAAGTGTAGTATATACACATAATGGAATATCACTCAGCCATCAAAAAGAATGAAATCTTGACATTTGCCATGATGTGGGTGGAACTAGAGGGTATTACGCTAAGTGAAATAAGTCAGTAGGAGAAAGACAAATACTGTATGGTTTCATTCATAAGTGGAATTTAAGAAACAAGACAAGCAAAGGGGAAAAAAAGAGAAAGAACAAACTGGTGTTTACCAGAGGGGATGTAGATGGGGATGGGGGATGGATTGAATAGGTGATGGAAAGTAAGGAGGGCACTTGTTGGGATGAGCAATGGGTGTTGTATGGAAGTGTTGAATCACTGTGTTTTACACCTGAAACTAATATTACACTGTACATTAATTAACTGATACTTAAATAAAAACTTTAGAAAAATGGGTAGGAGAGAAAGACATGGTCTTGCCAAACACACAAGAAAAAACCCATCCTAGGTGTGGGATCCACAACCAGGAGGGATCTTAAAAATACATAATTTCCCCCTGAGAAGTGAGGGGTTTGTATTCACATCAGGCACCCCAAACCCTAGGGTGATGTATAGGAGAGATGAGTTCCCAAAATGCTTTGCTTTGAAAACCAAAGTGGATTATGTTCAGGGAAATTATAGAACTATAGAGAATAAAGAACCTGCTCTTAAATTACTTGTTCACAGACTCACTTGCCCTCAGACCCAGGGCAAAAACACCAGTCTGAAGAGTGCCTAGACCATGGGTGAAGGATACCCATTTACTAACCTTGAAGCATTTGCTTATTGGCATTCTCTTTGTGGATGGAGACACTGGCAGGTGCCATTTTTGTGATATCATTCTAACTTGATGGTGCTGGTGCTGATGGTGCCCCAGTGAAGGTTGCCATCCTTAACCCATGTTGCACCCATCTACCACAGCTGGGCTGGGTGAGAGCCCTGCCCACCCCCATACTACAGCCATAGTCCCATTACAGCATGTTGGGTTGTGCAGCTCACACAAGGAATGCCCCTTGAATGCCTGGGGCATGTGGCTAGGGAGATAGTGCTGCTTTTGAGATCCATGGGACATTTCCTACACAAGGCCACTGCTTCAGGTTTGGAGAGGTAGTTGATTTGCCCAATACATAGAAACAAGAGAGCCAGGCAAAATGAGGAGACAGCAAATTGCTTCAAACAAAAGAACAAGACAAATCCTTAGAAAAAGACTTTAATGAAACAGAGAGAAGCAATTTACCTGATAAAGAGTTCAATGTAATTGTCATAAAGATACTCACTGAACTCAGGAGAAGAAAGGATGAAGACAGTGAGAACTTCAACAAAGAGAAAATATAAGGTAGTATCAAAAGAAATTACAGAGCTGAAGAATACAATAACTGAACTGAAGAAATACTCTAGAGGGGTTCAATAGCAGAACAGATCAGTGAGCTAGAAGACAAAACAATGTAACTCACTCAGACAAAGCAGCAAGAAGAGAAAGGATTTTTTTTTTTTAAAGTGGAGGTGATGTAAGGGATCTTTGGGACAACATTAAGCAGGATGATATTTCCACTGCAGGGGTCCCATAAAGGTAGTGGATCAATCACTTTTAAACAGAGAGATGGCTAGAAAGCTTATTTGAAGAAATAATGGCTGAAAATTTTACCTGATCTGGAAAAGGAAACAAATGTCCAGGTCAAGAAAGCCCAGAAAATTCCAAATAAGGTGAACTTAAAAAGATCCACACCAAGACACGTTATAATTAAAATTGTAAATTTAAAGATAAAGAGAGAATGGGACGCCTGGGTGGCTCAGTTGGTTAAGCAGCTGCCTTCGGCTCAGGTCATGATCCCAGCGTCCTGGGATCGAGTCCCACATCGGGATCCTTGCTCTACAGGGAGCCTGCTTCTCCCTCTGACTCTGCCTTCCACTCTGTCTGCCTGTGCTCGCTCTCTCTCTGACAAATAAATAAATAAAATCTTTAAAAAAAAATAAAAAAAGATAAAGAGAGAATATGAAAAAATAGCAAGAGAAAAACAACTTGTTACATAGCAAGGAAATCCCATAAAGCTATTACCAGATTTTTCTGCAGGCACCATGACTGTGCAGGCCAGAAGATAGTGGCATGATGTATTCAAACTGCTGAAAAGAAAAACTTCCAGTCAAGAATTCTTTACTTAGCAAGGCTATCATTCAGAATTGAAGGGGACATTAAAAGTTTTCAGGATAGAGTCACCTGCATGGTACATTCAGTTAAGTGTCTGACTCTTGGTTTCAGCTCAGGTCATGATCTCAGGGTTGTGAGATCAAGCCCTGCCCTGGATTCCACGCTCAGTGCAGAGTCTGCTTGAGATTCTCTCTCCCTCTTCCTCTACTCCTCCTGCTTGTGCTCTCTTTCTCTCTCTCTCCCCCTCTCTAAATCTTTAAAAAAAAAAGTTTTTAGGATAGACAGAAACTAAAGGAGTTCATCACTACTAAACTGGCTATACAAGAAATGTTAAAGGAACTTATTTAAGCTGAAAATAAATGACACTAATTAATAACAAGAAAACATATGAAAGTAAAAATCTCACTGGAAAAGGTAAATTTATAGTAAAGACAGTGGATCAATCACTTTTAAAGCAAATGTGAAGGTTAAAAGACAAGAGTACTGAAAATCAAAACTGCAATAATTAGTTAAGGGATACATAAAATAAAAAGATGAAAATGTGATATTAAAATTATAAAATGGAGGGGGCATAAAAATGTGGAGTTTTAGAATGTGTTTAAATTTAAGTTACTATCGTGCTCGCTTTGGCAGCACATATACTAAATTTAAGTTACTATCAAAATGACCATTATATATATAGGATGTTATATATGAGTGTCATGGTAACCACAAAGAAAAAGACTTATAGTAAATATACAAAAGAAATTGAGAAGGGAATATAAACATAGAACTAAAGAAAACTGTCAAACCCCAAGGGATGAGAGAAAAAGAAAAAGACCTTTCTTTTTCTTTTTAGTAGAGATGAACTATAAAAACAACCAGATGAACTATAAAATTCCAGAACACTGAAAAGAAATTTAAAAAAATAAATAAAAATTTTTAAAAAAGATGAAATATCTAAATCATGTAAAAACATAGCTGAAACCCATAAATGTAATGAAACCAAATAAAAAATGACCCAAACAAACAAAAACCCCCCAGAAAATAATTAATAAAATGGCAATAAATACATACCTATCAGTAATTACTTTAATTAGTAATTACTTTATTAGTAATTACTTTAAATGTAAATGAACTAGATCAAAAGACTGAGGATAAATGAATAGATTTTAAAGAGACTCATAAGTGTGTAAACCTGGTGATTCACAGACCTGTACCCCTGGGGATAAAAATATATGTTTATAAAAAATAAAAAATTTAAAAAAAAAGAGACTCATCTATATGGTTCTTAAAAGAAACTCACTTCAGATGCAAAGACACACACAGATTGAAGGTGAAGGGATGGAAAGGATATTTCATGCAAGTGGAAGTGAAAAGAAAGCTGGGGTAGCAATACTTTTATCAAACAAAATGGACTTTAAAACAGAGGCTGTACCAAGAGACAAAAAAGGGCATTACATAATGAATAAGGAGTCAATCCAGCAAGCAGTTATAACACATAAATACATATTCATTCAATATAGGAGTACAAGAATATATAATGCAAATATTAATGGACCTAAATTAAGAAACTGACAGCAATACAATAATAGGGGATTTTAATACCCCACCTACTTCAGTGGGTAGATCATCCAACAGAAAATTAAAGATCAGCCTTAAACAGCACATTAGACCTGATTAACCTTGCAGATATATACAGAACATTGGACACAAAAGCAGCAGAATACACATTGTTCTTCAGTGCACATGGAACATTTTCCAGGATAGATCAGATGATGGGCCACAAAACAAGTCTCAATAAATTCAGGAAGATTGAAATCATATCAAATATTTTTTATGACCATAATGGTATGAAAGTCAATTGATTACAAGATGAAAGCTGGAAAAAAACTAAAAAATGTGGAGATAAAGCAACATGCTGCTGAACAGTCAGTGAATCATTGAAGAAATTATAGGAGAAATTAAAAAATACCTAGAGACAAATGGAAACAGAGATATGGTGTCATATAGACCAAAGTCTATAGGATGTAGCAAAAATGGTTCTAGAGGGAAGGTCTTAGTAGTATAGACCTATCTCAAGAAACAAGAAAAATCTCGAGCAATCTAACTTTACACCTAAAGGAATGAGAAAAAAGAACAAACAAAGGCTAAAGTTAGTGGAAGGAGAAAATAAAGATCAGAGTATGAAAGATGAAATAGAGACTAATAAGACAATAAGATTAGTGAGACTAAGAGCTTGTGCTTTGAAAATATAAAATTGACAGATTTTTACCTATGCTAACCAAGAAAAAAGGAGAGTGCTCAAATAAATAGAATTAAAACTTAAAGAGAAATTACAATTGGTACCACAGAAATACTAAGAATCATAAGAAACTATCACAAGCAATTATACACCAACAAATTGGACAGCTAAGTATAAATGGGTGAATTCCTATAAACACAATCTTCTAAGACTAAATCACTTAAAAATAGAAAATCTGAATAGATCAGTTTCTAGTAAGGAGATTGAATCTGTAATCTAAAACCTCCCAACAAAAGCTGAGGGCCAGATGATTTCAATGGTGACTTCTGTCAAACATTTAAAGAGATAATACTATTTTTCTCAGATTCTTCCAAAAAATTGAAGAGGAGAGAAAGGTTCCAAACCCATTTCATAAGGCCAGCATTATCTTGATACCAAAACCAGACAAGAACACCACAAAAAAAAGGACAATTACTGGCCAATATCCTTGATGAATATAGGTGCAAAAAATCTTCAATAAAATTTAGCACATTGAATTCAACAGTATATTTAAAGGGTCAGACACTGTGATCAAGCAGGATTTATTCCAGGGGTGCAAGTATGATTCAACATTTACAAGTCAATCAGTGTGATAAACCATATCAACAGAATGAAGGATAAAAAGCATATGATCATATCAATAAATGCAGAAAGAGCATTTGACAAAGCTCAACATCTATTTACAATAAAAACTCTGAACAAAGTGATTATAGAGGGAACATACCTCTATGTAAAAGAGACCATAAATGACAGACCTACAACTAACATTATGCTCAATGGTAAAAAACAAAAAAATTTTCTTCTGAGATCAGGAACAAGACAAGGATGCCCATACTTGTCACTCTTTTATTTAACATAGTATTGGGTGTCCTAGCCATAGGACTAAGGCAAATAAATAAATAAATGAAAAATAATAAAAGGCATTCAGATTAAAAAGGAAGAAGACTATCTCCACTTGCAGATGACATGATGCTGTATATAGAAGACCGAAAAATGTCATGAAGAGACTGTTGGAACTAATAAATGACTTCAGTAAAGTTGTAGGATATAAGAGCAACATATAGAAAGCTGTGATGTTTCTATATACTAATCATGAACTATCAGAAAGAGAAATTAAGAAAGTCCCATTTACAATTGCATTAAAATGAATAAAATACCTAGAAGTAAATTTAACCAAGGAGGTGAAAGACCTATCCACTAAAAACTGCAAGATATTGATGAAGGTAATTGAAGAAGAGACAAGTTAATGGAAAGGTATTTCATGCTTATGGATAGAAGAATTAGTATTGTTAAAATGTTTATAATACCCAAAGCAATCTACGGATTCAGTGTAATCTCTATCAAAATTCTAATGGTGTTTTTCATTTTTCATTGAAGTAGAACAAAGAATTCTTCAATTTGTATGAAACCACAGTTTTGAGAAACAATCTTGAGAAAGAAGAACAAAGCTGAAGGTATCATGCTCTCTGATTTCAAGATATAGTACAAAGCCATAGTAATCAAAACAATATGGTATTGGCTTAAAAACAGATATATAGATCAATGAAAGTGAATTAAGAGCCCAGAAATAAACCCACACATTTTCAAACAGTTTAGGACAAAGGAGCCAAGAATGTACAATGGAGAAAGAACAGTTTCTTCTATAAATGGTGCTGGGAAAACCTGATAGTCGCAAGCAAAAGAATGAACCTAGAGCACTGTCTTACACCATAATCAAAACTAACTCAAAATGGATCAAAGACTTGAATGTAAGACCTGAAACCATAAACTACCAGGAGAAAAGATAGGCAGTAAACTCCTTGACAGTTCTTAGTGATGTGTGTGTGGATCTGATTCCGAAGCCAAGGGAAACAAAAGCAAAATTAAACAAGCAGGACTACAATGAACTAAAGAGCTTCTGCACAGCAAAGGAAACCATCATCAAACTGAAAAGACAGCTTACAAAATGGGAGAAGGTATTTGCAAATCATGTATTTGATAAGGAGTTAGTATCCAAAATGTATAAAGAGCTCATACAATTCAATAATAAAAAATATATAACTCAATTAAAAATGGGTGGAGGATCTGAATAGACATTTTACCAAGGAAGACATACAGATGGCCAATAGGCATGTGAAAAGATGTTCAACATCACTATTTGTCAGGGAAATCCAAATCAAATCCACAATGAGGTATCACCTCACACCTGTTAAGACGCCTATTATCAAAAAGATAAAAAACACAAGGGTTGGAGAGAATATAGAGAAAAGGGAACTTTAAAAAAAAGATTTTATTTATTTATTTGACACAGAGAGAGAGAGCACAATCAGTGGGAGTGGCAGGCGGAAGGAGAGGGAGAAGGAGGCCTTGATGTGGGGCTTGATTCCAGCATCCTGGGATCATGACCTGAGCCAAAAGCAGACACTTAACTGACTGAGCCACCCAGATGCTCCAAGAAAAGGAAACTCTTGTAAACTGTTGTTGGGAATATAAATTGATGCAGCCACTACTGAAAATAGTGTGGAGGTTCCTCCAAAAATTAAGAATAGATCTACCATATGATCCAGCTACTCCACGTTTGGGTATCTGACTGAGGACACAAAAACACCAGTTTGAAAAGATGTATGTGTTCCTGTGTTCATTGCCGCCTTATGTGCATTAGCCAAGAAGCAGAAACAGCCTAAGTGTTCACTGACACATAAAGAGGATGTGGGGTACACACACACACACACACACTGGAATACTATCGAGCTATAAAGAAGAATGAAATTTTGCCATTTGCAACACCATGGTTGTATCTAGCAGGTTATGTGCTAAGTGAAATAAGTGAGATGGAGAAAGACTAATACTATCTGATTTCACTCTTATGTGAAATCAACACAAAACAAAACAAATGCACAAACAAAAAAATACTAATATGAACTCATAGTTACTGAGAACAGATTGATGGTTCTCAGAGGGGAATGGGGTTGAGTGAGTGAAAGAAATGAAGAGTATCAATTGTATGGTGATAGATGGTAATTAGACTTTTGACGATGATCACTTTGTAGTGCATGCACATGTTGAATTATAATGTTGTACACCTGATACTTATATACCAATTCATCTTCATAACATTTTTTAGGGAAAATCTAAATATATTTCTTCTTTGTTACCAATGCAGAGACAAAAAAAAAAATTCATTTGCTTTCTGGTGCCAGGCTTCTTAAAAAACTACAGCAATTTAATAATACTCCTTTTTGCAGAAGTACATTTGCAGATCTGTCTAGGAGACTTATGATTAGTAAAAAACCCCTGAAAGTCTACTATTCAAAGATGATTTTGCTGCTCTGTAGCTGTAATGGTGGTATTACCTTACTCTGCAGTCATTTTTAGTTCTTTGTTTATGTGGTGTGCTAGTGTGATGCAGAGGAAGGCTGGCCATGCTTCCCTCTGTGACTTTCCCCTCAAACCCAATCTCCATCAGGCCTGTTGGGCTGATGGAGAAAATAAATAAATAAATAAATAAAGACCCCCATCAATGATGTGTGTGAACAAAGAGCAAGTGACATTTAGACCCCCTGTGGAGTGGGCTCCAGCAAAAAGATACATAGAGATATTTCACTCCCAAGAGAATTAGCCCCAGGATCTTCTGGTGAATGGGAAAGGCAGATGACTGGACCTCTTCACTGTGTACAGACCCGTGTATTAGACATTGAGCTTTAATCTTTCCTTTTGCTTCAGCAGTCAACAGCAGTCTACTTGAGAATGCTGAGCAGCTTGTTCAAGAATCCCTAAGCAAAGTGGGAAAGAAGTGGATATTTACCGATTGCCTTCCTTGGGGGCATTTAATATACTTTATCTCACTTAATCTTTATAACACCTTAGGTGGTAGGAATTATTATACCATTTGCCTTAGGAAGAAATCAAGGCTTAGAGAGGCTAAGGAGGTTAAATGACCAGCTCCATGTCATGTACCTAATAAGTAACTGACCAGGGATTTAACTGCAGCTTGGATTCCAAAGCCTCTTTCTACTCTACACTGCTTCACAATAGTTTAATGAGAAATAGTCAAGTGATTTTGTCAGCAATTCAAAGAGAGAAATCGAACTGGACTCTAGTAGAAACTGGAATTTAGTGCAAAGCCTTCCATTCTTAGGCAGGGAAAGTAAGGGCCCACGCAGTGGTTCTCAACCTTGAGGACACACTGGAATCATTCAGGAAGCTTGAAAACAATGCCAAAGATTGTGTCTCATCCCAGTAATTCTGATTTGTTTGTCCTGGAGTGTGTCTTGGGCATGGGGATTTAGTAAAAGCTCCTCAGGTGATTCTAATGTTCAGCTAGCTAGGGCTGAGAGCCACTGGCTTGGAGAGATCATATGACATGATAAGGGTTGACATCCTCTCGAAGCTCATCTGGATGGGATTCAGGGCAGACTTAAAAATATAGATAAATATTTCTGAGACAGGAAAGAGATAATCTCTGGAGTTTCTGGTTACAGCAGCTTTTTGTCCAAATCACAGTTAATTTCATGGCTTAACATGAATCCCAGTGCTGGTATGATGCCCTCCCAGACTGTGTCCCTTAGGGACATATAAAACGTGGTTTTAAAGCATTTGAACTCTGATTTTGAGATTTGACATTTGGGATTTTGCTTTAGGGAGAAAGAAAGCAAAATACTTGAATAACAAAAATGATGGAATGTACAATTTCAGAACGGCCAAAAATAAATGACACCAAACCTGGAAATTATTCTCCTTGGTTTTTAATTCTGGAAGAAATTTCTAACTTAATACGATGTAACTGTGGATGGTGTCTCAGAGTAAAAGCATGGGGGAAAATCTCATCTGAATTCAGAGAACATAAGGAAAGCCTGATACAGTGATTCTCATTACATGGTTTTGTCTAGCTCTTTTTTACAAGCTCAGCTGGAAGAGATGACAGTTATGAAAACAAGCTGTCTTTGGATTGGTGGCAGTGGCTAGTGCTTTTTGAGATGAGTCGGTTTTAGATAGAGACCCCGTGATATGGCATTTTACATTTTATAGAGCGTATTTACACATATTCTATCATAGAGTGATTGCAAAATGGTCCTAATTCTTCACTTTTCCATGTACACAGGCCCTTTGAAATGTGATTTTGGAATCTGTTTCCAGCCCTTGAATCTGGGCTGGTCCTGTTATTTACTTAGCCAACAGAATGTAATGTAAGTGATATGATGCCATTTCTGACTCTAGGACTCAAGAGGACTTGCATGCTTTCTTTGCTGCTACAACAGAAATGAGTACGGGCTTGCCTGTTGGAAGTGGGAGGTCACATGGAGCAGAGCTTGTTATCCCAGTGATGCCATGCTAGGTCAGCCAACAACCAGCTGATTACCAGACTCATGGGCAGACCATTAAAACTATCCTACCACATCCAGCCAAGATCAGCAGACTGCCTCATTTTCTCACTGGCCCAGGAGAAATAACAGATTAAGTTACTGTAGCACAAGACATCAGGCACGCATCCTCATGTGACGAGAGAAGGAGTTATAATAATCCCTTTCTAGATGGAGAGACTGAGGTTGTAAGAGTTTATATTTAAGAAGCATCCCACCATCGTGGAAAGGGTGGGTGCTTTCAATTATATACATGCTTTCAAGCCAGGGGAAACCTTTGGTTCTGATATCTACTAGTTGTAAAACCTTGGGATGATATCTAAATTTTCTGACGCTGTTTCTCCTTTCATAAAGTGGGGATAACAGGAAATGCTTATAAAGTCACTGTAAGGATTGAAGGAGGCAGCCTGTGGGGAAGACCAGATCGCTGTAGGTTCTCCATAAATTACAGGTATTGATGGTGATGACAATGGCTCAAGATTACAGGGTTGGGATGGCTCAGGGACATGAATGCAGGTCTTGTAATTCCCAATTCTGCAGGCTATTTCTTTTTCCCTTTACTGGTCCATTTCCTTTACTCACTTCTCTCCATCTCTCTCACCTCCTGTGGTGTGTTTTAAGGACTTATTTTATGTTTTCAAGTCAACATTGGCTCTACCCAACTTTTAAAAAAACCTTGCTTTGCCCTTGAAGTATCTTCTACTTACTTTGCATGAAGATTATTCACCCTCAACAATCATATTTATATCTTATCCAGATGAAAGAATTCTCTACTTCTTTGCATTTGAAAATACAGTTTTATTTTTGATTTCCATTTTATTGCAATGAAATGAACACCTTGGAATAAAAGTTTTAGTCCTTGTTTTAAACTTTATGCCCATTTTGTTTATTATTTGTTTATTGTTTCTCTATGTTCAAAAGACTTCTCTTCCGACTCCTAGGAACCAGCAAGCAAGGACGTTTGAACACACTGCCCAGGTGCGTGGGTGGTCAGCGCACACCCCTGACTTGTGAAATAACTATGAGAACAAGAGTTGTAGTGAAGAAAACCAGTACATCTTAGAGTCCCACTGTCTAAAATCGTTATTTGTGGAAACAGTTATTCAGTACTGCTGGTTTCATCAAAATGTCTTTTAGCTAAAATTTGGAAGCCTACTATTAATCAAGTTGCCTTGGGAAAGATCACTGCTTCCCTTAGGATCCTTCTTTTAGCATCAAAAAGCAGATGTTTTGCTACATAAGAAATAAGCATTTTTAACAGCAACATGCAGAGTTTAGTCAGCAAGAAACACTAAGTTTAATTTACGGCTGTGGCTCCGTTTTTCCCTTGGAATTATTAACTCCAATGATGCTAACAAGAACTAATCCCTAGCCTTCTGAGGTTGCTGGTCTTTTTATCTTAGATCAAGCATCTCTATAATTTCTAGGCTTAACATGGTTAAGCCACTAAAGCCCTGATGATTTAATCTGTGGTACTGTGGGTATAATTATATACCCCAATTTAAAAGAAATCAGTAATTGTGATCTTTAAGCATAATTTTTAAAAACCATACCTCCAAAAGTATGGATCACCATACTTGTATTATCATTTCCTATTTCATTCCTGTATGTAAATTACCTTTGATATACCCTCAGATGGCAAAACTGAATGCTATTTTGAGTTGAAAATGACTTAAGTGGAAGATTCTGAATTTGTTTATAAGTGGCAGCTAGTAGAATGATCTATTTGAGAAAAAACAAAACACTCATTTAGGTTATAGTTTAAGATTTTCTGTTTTTTTGTTCATTCTTCACCTTCCCTACATATTCATTGAACCGAGGATACTGATGGCCAGAGCTGAAGTTATGGCTTGGTAAATAGTCCTTTTTTTTTTTTTTTTAAAAAAAAACTTAAATAGCAGGTTTAAGTGCATAGAATCTTGAAATCTGAGCCTTGGCGGTATGTGGCTATCATTTAGGGTTCACACTCAATAATGAAGCCCTTTCCAGCATTCCCTCCAATGGTCTTGCTCTGATTGATGGAACCACCAATGACAGAGGACTCATTACTATTAAAAGAGGTGGTGTATCCATTATGGTTCCACACATTTTGTTATAAAAGTTGTAATTAGCTTCCAACTCCATGCTCCACTAAGCAATCTTGCTAGTTTGGGCATAGGCACTGAAATAATTCAGAACCTGAAAGTGGGTCCAAGGGTAGAAATTAAATGCTGTTTTATGTTCACCACTTACATACAATCTTGTTGATGGTTCCAGGTTGGATGACTCCATCTGATACTTTTCTTCCTTTCTGCTGAGTGATTTGAGGGATATCATAGAGTCAGCATGTATTTTTGCTTTTCTATAGTGTTGTGCTTGGTCCTGAATTTGGCTGCAGCAGCATAGTCGGACAATTAGGATGTTATTCTTTCAAAACCAGAGAACGGGAGTGGACAGAGGACTGGGAATGTCTGTCTGTGGTTGGCCTTGACTTGGAACTAGATATCTAGAGTTTGGTGTATCCAGAACTTTATCTTCAACAGCTTTTAAAAACACAGCTTTAGATGAGTTGAATCATAAATTCAGGGGTTTATTTTTCTCTCGGAATGTCGGTAGTAAAGGCCCTTCTTTTGTGCCAACTGCTCTTAAGTTTTCTTCATAAGGATAAAAAATATATATACATAGAGATGAATTCTGGGATGAAGCTGTGAACTACTTTTAGCTGTTTTAGAAGGAAATCTGAATACCTTATCATTGTGTAGTTTATTTTTTATGTGTGTTACTTGCTCTATATTAATAAATTCTATTTTCTTTCCTGGGCACATAGGAAAACTACATTTCCTGGTATCCCTTGCAGGTGGTTTGGGGCCATATGTTGGATTTTGTCCATTAAAATATGGTTGAAATTAATGTGTGCTACTTGTAGGCTGTGCAATTTTCCACATTCTCTTTCTCTTTTCAGGAGAGGCTGTGTGTTGGGGATGACAATATCAAAAAATAAGGAGATTTAATCCCTGAGTCTTTTAATTAAATTCTTAATTATTCCATAATTATTCTTGACATCAAAGCTGTTCTTATTTTAATTATGCCAGTAAAAGGAAAAAAAAAACACCTTCCCTATTTCTTTACCTTGCTATATAGGTATTTTAATTTTGGAAGTGAAATAAATAAAAAACATGGTAAACTGACAATTTAAAAATAATGACATAATCCTAAAAGGAATTTATACATGAGTTAGAGGAGCAGGGAAAAAGACTTTAAAAATGTAATATTCAGAGGTTGGACAAATGGAACACTGACAAATTGCCTTTCAAAGATCATTTCGATGTGAATGTTTCTAAAACTTGATTATATGCTCTAGTGTTAAAATCAATGCTTTTTTTCAAATGCTAAGACAAATGATTCCTGAAAGGTCCGGTTTGTTTTACAATACAGCTTAAAATCAAAAGGAAAATATTAGTGCAATAAAGCATGTACTACCGTAATAGAATTTTCCCGTTTACTGTCGTGTCATTGCTGCAGGGGAGCGGTGTGCGCTGCCACATACACTATATTATTTTTATAAATCTTAATATAAATATATATTTTTTTCCCACCAGCTTTTTCAAGATTGATGTACCCTAATCCCAATGACACAAGTTTTATTGGAAAATCACAGGCAAAACACAAGACAAACACAATTTCAATTTAAAGTACAGGTTGTCCCTAGCCAACAATTCCTAATGATTAATCTGTGGGAAACTTAATTACTCAGTCGAATCGCTGTACTAGCCTGGATGGTACCAGGTTTCCTGCTCATCCACGTCCATCCACCCACCCAGTTGCTGCTTCTACTTCGTAATACGCTCTCCCACATCTCTACATTGGAAGCATACTTCGAATATTCTCATTTTTGCAGATGCTCTGTACTTTTTTGGGTGAGTATATGTAGAGCTTAATTAACCTTTATTACTTTGAAACCCATATTCATTCTTAGCTTTAATTTATGTCTTTCTGCTTTTGAATGTTCGAAGATGGGGTTGAATAACAGTGGAAACATTTGGGAAAATCTAATAATTATCCCAGCTTGGCCACTACCAAGTTGTATAATTGCAAGCAAATTATTCTACTTTGCTGAGTCTCTGTTTTACTGTCAGAAAGTGACAGCAATTACCACTATTTACCTCCAAGTAGATTATTCCTTTTGATATTTGTCTTTTAAAATGCCAGGAAAAAAACACATTATGGTTGATAAGAGAGCTATGAAAAAGATCATGTGGTGTGGAGCTTTGCATCAGGCTCTGTCATTTATTGGCTTAGACTCTTAGACAAGTCATTTAATTTCTAGGCCTGCTTTTCAAATATGCAGTGGGATAATCTTACCATTATCACCGGGTTGTGAGGAGGATGAAATGAGATCACGTAGACATGCAGTGTTGATCTCTAGAAAGGGCTCAGTAAATTTTTGTTAAGTCTGGAGAACTCAGGTGAGAAACCTAAATTTGCCTGCAAATGGCATAGAGCAGTGGAGAGAGACACCATCCCATAAATAGTTATGTTTGTTGATTCCAAATTCTGAGCCTGGCTGGCTCAGTAAGTAGAGCATGACTCTTGATCTCATGGTTGTGAGTTCAAGCCCCACATGGGGGAGTAGAGTTTACTAGAATTAAAAAAAAAAAAAAAAAAAAAAAAAAAAGAATTGAGTCTAGTATTATGCTGAATAAAGAATTCTGATTTAATTCTTATTTCACTGATCTTGAGGGTGGAGAAGGAAAAGGGAAACTCTTTTGACTATTTACTTATAATTCCATAGGACAATCAATCAGTGAGACTAAAACTCCTGTCAGTTATTCTCTGCTCCAAACCCTCTGCTGGAATCCATCGTATTTGGAATAAAATCAAAGTCCTTAACCCGAGCCCAAGGGCCCTGCAAGGTAGGAGGCAGGCTACCTTGGTACCTCAGCCTCCCTCTCCTCCTCCTCACTTTGCCCAGCCATACACTTCGCTGTTTTTAAACACGGAGTTTGTTCCCACCTGAAGCCTTTTGACCTTGTCTTTCCTTACGGGGAACAGAATGTTTTCCATAGCTGGGCCCTTTCTATTGTCCAAATATTCCCTCTAATATCACTTCTTCATTTAGAAATCTCTTAGTCAACCCTGCTCACCCACCCTATAACCTTCTATCGCATTAATCTGCACATTTTTTTTTATAATCACAAAAAATATAAAGTGGCATTTTTCATTCCTTAAAATTAGGTTATGTATATATTTGTTTACTGCTATTTACTGCATGGATCACGCTTCTTACCTCTTAGGCACTTGGATACTGTGTTTCCTATGTGAGGAAAATGTGAAAAGATCAGATGTGAGGTGTCCAGAGGTAGCCACATTTAGCTATCGACAACTGAGAACTCGCTGAAGGAGGAGACTTTGAGAAGTGAGAGGAGGAAGATGTTGACCTGGGAGCTCATGAGCCCTTTGAGCCAAGAGTCATGAGGAAATCAGGAAATCAGAAAGACATTCTGATTCCCACGGTAGTGCTGAAGATCCAGAGGATGCCGCTGCCAGGCTGTGGGGGCAGAGAAAGTGGGTCTTCCTCGATATGAGAAGAGTGAGGACTGGAGTCGAGGATGACCTGAAATGAGACTAAGTAAAGACGTTTTCTTCATGAGAGCCACCAACAGACCCCAGCCTGCAACGATTCCTAATGCCGTCATCCTGACCCACGGAGCGACCTTGTAAAGATTCTGTCTGGCACGTTGGTTGTTGTTACTCGGCTACATTTCCCCCTGCTCCCTCTGGTGTCCTTCCCCCCCCCCCCCCACCTCTCTTAACCTTTATCTATGGCCTCATGGACTCTCTCCCTTTTTTGAGACTTTATTCTTCCATTTTAAAAATCACTTAAATATTTCAATTTTTCTGCAAAGCACTGTATGCCTAAGATAATGCAAGGACTGTAGAGGAGCTTCTGAAAAGAAACAGGTGGCTGCTGCCTCCTAGGTCTCCCTCAGTTCTATTTCCCCGAGGCCAGGTCCTTTATCATTTTAGTCCTTCTGATGTTCAATGCCAGACACTCTAGATTAGTCCTGTCTAATGGAAATGTGATGTGAGCCACATCTATAACTTCGAATTATGTAGTAGCTGCATGAAAAAGTAAAAGAACACATGTAAAACTCATTTTAATAGTAGATTTTAATTAACCCAGAGTATCTAAAATATCATTTCAACATATAATCAAATTGAGCTTCCTAATGAGATAGTTTATATTTTTGTATTGTTTTCACAATCTGTTAGCAATTTTATACCTGCAGTACATTTCAATTTGGATTAGACATGTTTTAAATGCTCAGTACCCACCTGTGGTTTGTGGTTACTATTTTGGGCACTGATGCTCCAGGTAGTGTATGCCAGATCATATTTTAAAATTTATACTATATAGTTTCCATTTATTATGCATAATATATATGTCGTTTCTCTTTGATATGAAAGATAAGGTTGCTTATACCTTCCTCTTACCTCCTCTCCTCTTCCTCATGATTTTAGATACACACACACACACACACACACACAAGCATATGTGTGTATATAATTTGTGTGTGTATATAATTTGTGCTTATGATTTCAGTTCTTTTAGTGGTCACTTGTATAGCTTTAATTAAATAATATACTTAATGCTCTATTTCTGATTCTTCACCTTCAGTAATATCTCAATTATTTCTCTTAGCCCTTCACTTTAGAGTGTGACCATTTCTACCGCATTCTGTACATTTCCTCCCTCCTTTTGCATTCCTTCTTTTGTCAGCCACACGTACATAGATCCCAGGTTGTAAATATTTACAAATGATTCTGCACTCATGTGTTTTAATCTTGCTAAAAAATTATGTAGACAGGGCATGTATCTTTGTGTAACTTTGATTAATATTGATGGGCCTACAGACAACCAGAACTTGATCTACCTAGATAGAGCTAGAGACCAACGAGAAAAGGAGTTTCCTTTCTGTCGACCGATAAATTATGTAGGAATGGTTTTTGATAATGGAATGAAGTAGCAGATACTAATTTGAACTGGGACTTTTATTATTTTATGAGGCCATTCCTGAAGATTAAATATAGTAAGGAAATAGATTCACATTTGATATGTAAATGATTTTTCCTCCTTCTGAAAGGTTGGCTCTTTATGGGTCAGGGTTATGTTCTTTAAAGGACCAAATGCTGAAAGTCTGAAATCAAAGGAACCCAGAATCAGAAGTGTCATGTATGTTTTAGTGGTCTTGGGGGCTGATATCATTCACAGAAAAGAGTATTTGCAGTTACTTTTGTTTTTAAAATTTGTATTTGATGTATTAAAATTATAAACTAAAAATATTTTTAATTGAACTGTTAGATTCAATTTCTAAATATGATTATTCTGTTAATAATTTTAGTAAATGTTACCAATCACTTTAAAAAGTTTATTAACTACCTGGTCAATTGTTGTCTCTTAAGTATTTTAAACTATAATGGATTTGCTTTTCTTAAGAAGTAAATGCCTATGACAGGTAAGTTTCTTCTAAGTACTTAAAATGCTCTAGTTAATTTAGTAAATAAAATTTGTAAGTATTGTAAATCTCATATTCTTTTGTATATTCCAATACTACAGACAAACATTGGCAAATCCATTTATACCTTTAACTTAAACTGTTAAGGCTAAAAAAAAATCAGTTATTCAATTACATATTTTAATCTGTCAGATGTGTTGATGTGCCAGATTAAGCAATTTAAAAATATTGATAATGTGGATTTGTTTACTTTATCATTTCTATTTATCTCTCAATTTTCTGGCCATTGAAAAGCTCTTACCCACCATCAAGGGTCACCATCTTGAGAAGACTGAGGCTCTTCTTAGCTGACTGAGAAGGCTAACTGACCAGAGATTTGGGGCTGGGGTAAAAGCTGGGGTGGTTTTCTTTATGGCTGCCTTGAGACTTGCCCAAGACCCTGATCTATAAAATGGGATTTGTTTTGCAGCCTAAGTCCCTGGAGTCCAAGTTAAGACCTTACTTTTTATGTGACATATGTGAACTTTATTGTTCGATTTGGGTCGATGAAATTCTGTAATTCCTATCCAGATTGCTTTATCACTTGCTGGGAGCCAAGAACCAATTCAAAGTTTGAACTTAACCTTACTTTCTTTCTTCACCTTCCATAACTGCAGGGCCAGGTCTCAAAAGTATTTGAGTGGATTCTATATATCTCACATCTTTTCCTGGCTGAATTTCAGTTACCTCACTAAGGCCATGCTCTTAAGAGGAGATAGCAGTCATTGTGTTTGTTTTCTTTTGTTTTTTGGCAGGTAATTGGGAAGTCATGATTTTCTTTCTATATCATGAACATGGTATACCGCTGTGTAGAACCTTGCAGTAGAACTTTTAAAAAAGCTGTCATTCCATTGAGGTAAAAGCCTCAAAGAATGTTGAGCATCTAAGACTTCAAACACACCATCAGAGGTTGGAGAATCTGGGAAGGGACAATCCCTGTGCAGGGAGGTGAAACTTCATAGGGTCCCTTAAGCTCCCATTTATAAGGGTGGAAAACAGAGGCTATAAAAGTTTGAGGGCTCTCATTTTTCAGATTCTCTTCCTATTAACCCCAGTTTATACTACTGTTATCACTTCTTTTAATTTTTTTTTTAAGATTTTATTTATTTGACAGACAGAGATCACAAGTAGGCAGAGAGGCAGGCAGAGAGAGGAGGAAGCAGGCTCCCTGCTGAGCAGAGAGTCCAATGTGGGGCTTGATCCCAGGACCCTGGGATCATGACCTGAGCCGAAGGCCGAGGCTTTAACCCACTGAGCCACCCAGGCTCCCCTTCTTTTAACTTTTAAAAAAAGATTTATTTGAGAGAGAGAACAAGAGCATGAGCAGGAGGGGAAGAGGGAGAGGGAGAGTGAATCTCAAGGAGACTCTCCACTAAGTGCAGGGCCTGATGTGGGGCTCAATGCCAGGACCCTGATATCATGACCTGGACTGAAACCAAGAGTCAGATGCTTAACCGACTGGGCCATCCAGGTGCCCCTTCTTGAGTGATTGGTATATGCCAGGTTGTGAGGTATTATAATAATCTCTAATGAAAGTAGGAGATCCTTCCATTGCCATCTTAACATTTTTACCTCTGATCTCTCATTGAAGGGAAAATAGCTAATTTTGCTGATCAGTGTCTGAAATATTTCTTGGATCACACTTCCCCGGGGACCTGAATTACAGGACTCTGAGATACTTTCTGCTCACATCTGCACCTTTTCTTCTGCACTCTTGAGTCCATGGGCTACTCCCCTGTGCCTCTGTGGGTAAGGTGGGCCAGGTGTGCTGTCCAGACAGCTTGGTAAATAGACTAAGGAGTCTGCTCAGATAGGCCATCATTCTAGAATTTGGAGAACAGGGAGGAGGAAGCCTTGCTTGAACTCCTTATTGTGTTCTTCATCTACCTGTTGGTGGAGCTGGGGTTTGGGGCACTTGCCCAACTATTGATAAAATTGGTTTTGTTTCTCATTTAGCTATTGGTTCTTGAGGGTGTGTTTCTTTTGTTTGAGAATCCCAGAATGATAAATGGAGAATGGGGAAGATTTAAAGATGCTACTGTAAGGCCCCATAGGTCCTCATATTAAAAAAGATTAAGTAATTTGCCTAGGTCACATAAGCTAATAAGTGGTCGAACTAGGATTTGAATATAGATCTGTCTCCAAAACTGGGATGCATTCCATGCTGCCTCACTGCTCCTACACTGTGGGCTTTGAGCAGGGGAGTGATTATGACCACCATATGTGGCTGCTACACTTTAGAGAGTACCAGTCACACTGTAGACATGTAATTCAGTGGTTCACAACAGTTTTGGTTTCAAGGGCCCCCAATACTCTTAAAATGACTGAGGATTCCAAAGAGCTTTTGTTTATGTAGGTGATATCTTTTTGTATTTACTGTATTAGAAATTAATGGGAAATTTTTTACAGGAGCACCAGTTCCATTAGCCCTTAGAAGGATGAGGTCATCACAGGTAGTGTAGCCCCCTGAAATTTGCTGTGAACACTCATGAAACACTGAGAGTGAAAAACTTGTCTTAATATTATTATGAAAGTACTTTTGACGTCCTCGTTCTTTGAAAGCACCCAGAGGCTCTCCAAGGCCCCCTGACCACACTCTGAGAAACACTGTGGTAACTTATTTGAGAGCAGGTGGGCAAGGGTGGAGATTTAATCTCAGCTTGAGTGCTAGAGGCTGCAGGAAGACTTCCAGCAGAAGCCATCACACACCCACTGGCATGCTCTATATCCAGCCTGAGAGCCCACGGTGTTCCTTTCAACTGCTGATCTTGGTGGCTGGATTTTTAGTCCAGTCAACTCCAGACCTACCATAGCATTTCACCTTGGGGTTGAAATGTGTATGTTTGTGTGTGTGGACATGCACATGGGTATCTACTCTCAGTGGCATTTACTTCTTGGCATTCTGGGGACATGTGAGCAGGAGACTCTGGCCAGAGCAGGTTGTTCAGGTTGTGCATCCACACACTAATTTACACACACAAATCCACATAGATTATTTTTCCTTTTAACTTAAGGGGGTGCTATATTTCTAATTTGCCCAAAGATGCTCTGTGTATTAGAGGTAGCTCTGAAGTAATGGGATTGGACATGCTCTTTTGGAAAATCACTCTGGCATCAGCATGTGTCAAATGGTTTGGAGTGGGGAAAGGCAAGACCTGGGCAGGTTTGTTAAGAGGACTCCATCTCAGGAAAATTAAATTAGTTAGGATTATTTACATTTATGAAGTGAGCTATATTGCTAAACAGTTTCTGCAGGGGCATCACATTACTAAACTAATATGGAACACAAAGTTGGGAATTCCCTGACAATCCTGAGTTTACTTTTCAACCTTCTATTTACATTACCCTTTAGTTTTCCCATTTGACTGCATGTTTAATTTATTCCCAGTTTTTTCCCCATGGTTAACCTATTTGCTGTTAGCCCTAAGGGACTTTTTGTGCTTTAGATCTCCTCTTGAATCTTAAAGACATTTTGCTTGTTTCAATTTCCTACTCAAAGGGAAACGTGGCCGTCGTGGTGGTACCACTTCCCTTCCGTGCCCTTCGTGGGCTCTGTGATTGATCTGAGGATGAATGAGAATTGAGAGCGAGCTCCATAGTCCTCCAGATAAGAGGCTTGTTTGCATTGCAAGCTTGACTTTGTAATATACCTCATGTGTACTCTCTGTCTCCTTCATGTGTGCAGGCAATGAAGGTCTTACAACGAGGTCTTAAGGCGGGCACCCTGTGGGAACAAGCCCAAATAGGAAGGCTCTGTGAAACACGGGCAGTATGACATTTAAATCAATGAAGTGGTATTTAAAAATTGCTGCTCTCTCTCTAGGCTTGTGAAAATGGAAGATTATTAAGGAGAAAAGTTCACTTTTATTCTGTGAAATAAAAAATGTGCTTTGTTTTTGCAAACAATAGAATTTCTTGCATTGTTTAATATTGAGGATCAGATGTTGTATACTTTTTTTTTTTGCTGCTGGTTGCAAAGGAGATGTGCTAGAGCAGGGGCCATGACTATGTTCCCAATGAACTACACTCATGTAGAGAAAGGACTTTCAATTCTACAGGACTCTTAATTCTTTTAATTAATACATACTGATTGATATATTTCATCACCTGGTACATGAATGTGGAAGAAATAGATATAATAAAAATTTCTGGTTCCTACCTTCATAAAATTTAGGGTAGTTCATTGGCTCTCCCTCTAGAAGAGCCTTCAACCATGCCCAAAGCCCTGGGGTTTACAAGCTCTGTAGTCAAGTGGTTTAATTCCAGTGGTGTGGCCTGAACTGTGCCCCCCACCTGCCCAAATTCATATGTCGAAGCCCTAATTTCTAACGAGTCTATATTTGGAAATAGGGTCTTTAAAAGGTAATTAAGATTTAATGAGGTCATAAGGGTGGGACCCTGATAGGACTGGCGACCTTATAAGAAGAGGAAGACATAACAGGGATATGTGCTCACAGAGAAACCCAAATCTGCTGACATCTTGATCTTGGATTTCTAGCCTCCAGAACTGCGAGAAATAATTTCTGTCGTTTAAGCCACCCAATCTGTGATAATCTCTTATGGCAGCCCAAGAAGACTAACGCATCCAGCAAGGAGAATAGTTGTTTGACAGTCTTGGAGAGAATATACTGTGCTGTGTTCTATATAGGGGTGAAGCATTAATTCATTTGCTTCCAGACCATTTTGCCTTCATCATTATAATTTTATTGCTTTTATAGCAAAGCAGAAGGGGGAATGCACTTGTGTTAGTCACCCAGTTGGGCTCTCATTCTAGCCCACAGTCTCATTCAGAGCCCAGCCCTAGTCCTCTTCTTATCCTTTTGGCTGTAGAGCACAAGTTGTCTAGCTTTGTTACCAAGTGCAGGGTATTGTTGGTTAGCATAGGTAGTAGCAGGAGGATGCAGGAATTCAGGGGATGGAGGCAGAAAAATGAGAGGGAGGATGTCACACTGAAGTCAAGGCAGATGACCCGGGAGGGAAGCAGGGCAGACTATGGTGGTTTCTTGTAGACTCTGGAACAATACTGCCCAGGTTTCCATCCTGTCTCTGCTACTTTTCAGGTGACGATGTGGACAAGTTACTTAAGCTCTCTTTGTTTCTGTTTCCTCATTTGTAAAAAAAAAAAAAAAAAAAAAAAAAGATACTAATGGAGTTATTTTGAGGTTTAAATGAATTATATAAAGGACTTAAAACTGTGTCAGACAAATGGTAAATGCTCTATAAGCATTAGTGACCATGATGATGATGGTGATAGTGACAATGATGATAGCTGTTGGCTTTTTTGCATGTACTTGGATGAATTCTTGGACATACCCATGTTGTTATGCCTCTTCCCCAAGGTTCCCCTTGAAAAAGGGGAATCTTTTCCTCTTGGGCACCTTGAGCAGCTTGGGTCCCCCCATCTTACTCCACCTCAGAGAAGGGAAACTTCTAGTCTCTGATAATTTGGAATGTGTAGAGTCTCCAGCAGTAAGACACAAAACTGTTCCCACTTAGCATCTTTTTCTCAGACTTAGGGCCTTCTTGCCTGTGGATATCCACATTGTGCCAAGAATCTAAGTTGCTTCCCTCAGACTGGATCTCTTGGGTATTGGTGTTGTCCTAGATTTCTGCTGCCTGGAAGATTTAGGATTTGGGCTCCAGCCCCTTCTTTCCTGATTGGTTTTTCACTCTCTATCCCACATAGGCCCCCTTGTTTTCTTCTTTGGGTGCTGGGTGCTGTCCGTGGGCTATGGGCTCCATGCCTGAGCTATATCATTTATGAAACAATTACTTGCATGATTCTCTTTGCTTTCTTTGGCCTGCCATTTCCTATCATCTCTGCAAGACTATTTCCTGTATATCAGCTGAGTTCTATCTCACAGGATACATTCCCACAGAACCTCACTATATTCTAATTTTCTCTGAATGGATGTCTTGTGTAACATCTTGATATGAATTTAAACTCCTGAGTAGGTGATGGATGTTTCTAGAAAGCACAGATAATTCTGTATCACATGCAGCAGAAACTAGACATACATACAGGATGTTATATTAGAAATTTAGATTAAGGTGCTAAGATCCAAAAGATAGGAGATACCAGAAGTTATCAGACAATAGCTTCCAGTTTGGTAACAGGAACTGGTTAGATTGACCTAACTGCACTGAACATATATATGAATGGTCTAGGTTGTTGGAGATGAAGGAGGATTGTGCAGAGAATTTCCTTGGACAGTCTGTTTTATCCCACAGAAGCCACAAAGCAGTTCCCAGGCAGTGTTTAGAATGGCCACATCCAATTTCTTCTCACAGTGCCTTGTCAGATAATACCTTGATTAAGCAGTTTGATTCTTATAAAAATTAAATGAATTATTCACCAACTATGGTTTGTTTGCAATAAGGAATTTTTTTTTCTATAGAATTTTATAGATAATTGATGACTCTAGACTGACTCACAAAGAGAGTCAAGTATATACACTGGAATATGTTTTTTAAAAAAGATTTTATTTTTTAAAAATCTTTAAAAGATTTTATGTTTTATTTTAATCTTAAAAAAGATTTTATGTTTTTATTTATTTGAGAAGTGGGTAGAAAAGTAGAGGGGCAGGGAGAGAGATAAGCAGACTCTGTGGTGAGCACAGAGCCTGACGTGGGACTTGATCTCACAACCCTAAGAACATGACCTGAGCTGAAATCAAGCATCAGATGCTTAACCAACTGAGCCATCCTGGCGCCCCTTCCTTGGAATATGATTGTCATGTGATCAGCAGCTTGATTGTAGAATGATCCAACCTGCATACTTGGCAAGCTGTCAAATATCTGCTAACAGAGTGTCAAACACTCTCATGTGGTTACTAAATGTCTTCTTATGTGGTGGGCATAAGCATCTTCCCAGTAAGCCCCAGTGAGTGTCCACACCAAATTCTGTGTGCCCTCCGGTACCAGGCACATTATTGACATGTAGACTATCTGTTAATTTAAACAGAAGTAGGAACACGTTTTTTTTTTTTTGGTTGCTAATCCTACCTGGGGGTTCGGGGTGGGGTTGTTTTCCCCCAGATTTACATATTGACATCCTAACCCCTAATACTTCAGAATGTGACCTTGTTTGGAAATCAGGTTTTGATGATGTCATTAGCTAAATAAGACGAGTTAGTACTGGAGGAGGTTGAGCCCCTAATCCAATGTGACTGGCATCCTTATGAAAGGGGGGAATTCAGACACAGATATAAACACGGGGAGAATGTCATGTGCAAATGAAGGTAGAGATTAAAGTGATGTTTCTACAAGCCAAGGAATGCCAGGGATTGCCAGAAAATCAGCAGAAGCTGGAGGAGGGGGAAGGAACAGATTCTTTCTCACAACCCATAAAAGGAACTGGCCCTGACAACACCTTGATTCCAGACTTTTAGCCAGCAGAACTGCGAGGCAATTTATTTCTATTATTTAAGCTCTCCCAGTTTGTGGGACTTTGTTACTCTAGTGTACTCCTAGGAAAGGAGTATACTGTCTTTGTGAAATGAGCAAAATCACCAATGAAGGAATATTTATAGGTTTGTGGACCCCTTTCACCTTTCCCATGCTTTTTGTGCTATAATAATTCTCACTCATCTATTGCTCTCACCACTGTATCTCATCTTTTCTTTCTCTTTAGAGAAACTGCATAAAGCCTATAGTATCCAGAATGGATGGTTATTTGATAGATTATTGGCTTAGGCATGCAAAGATTTACTAAATGGCCATGGAACGTGTTTAGAATGTCCAACTATAGCAAATTTGAGAATTTTCAGTTTTCATGCATTCACTTCCTATAATCTTAGAAGTAAAGGCAATTCTAAAAAATGGTAGACATTTAGCACACCTAATAAGGAGATGAAAGACAGCAGAGCTGTAATTAACCATAACACTTAGTAGGTAATGAAGCTGGAATGGAGGATTTTATATGTTAAGCAGAGATTAATGTAGTTTTTTTTTTCTATGAATACTGGGAGCTACAAATAACTTCAGAAGGGAGTAACATAATCGGTTATTTAAACCTTTATTTTGAAATAATTATAGATTCACAAGAAGATGCAAAGAAATTTGTAGATAGACCCCATGCACCCTTTCACCAGCCTCTTAATGTGGACATCTGGTATAACTAGAGTATAATATTGGTATAATGTGCTTATTCAGATTTTACCAGTTAATATAAGCACTCATTAATCTCACTTGTTTGTATACATGTGTGTAGGGCTATGCCGTTTTATTACACATATATTAAATATATCCATTATTATAATCAAGATTCTTAACTACCCTTATTGCAAGACTCTCTCCTGCTAGCCTTTTATAGCTCCTTTATCTCCCCGCCCAGCACACCTTCCTAACCTCTGGCAACCACTAATTTGTTCATTTCTATAATTATGTCATTTCCTAAATTTCATATAAATGGAATCATGCAAAATAACATCTTTTTGACATTGGCTCTTTTCAGTCAACATAATTTCCTTGAGGTTCATCCACAATGTTGTTTGTATCAATAGTTTATTCCTTTTTATTGCTGAGTAATATTCCATGGGATATCTGTACTACAGTTTGTTCAACCATTTACCCATTGAAGAGCATTTGGGTAGTTCTTAGCTCTTACGTGTGAAGCTGCTATGACATTTGCATATGAATTTCTGTGTGAAAATAAGTTTTCATTTATTTCTCTAGGATATATACCCGAGCACAATTATTGCTGGATTATATGGTGTAAGTCCATTTTTAGTTTTAAAAGGAAATAGTGAACGATGTTCCGGAGTGACTCTACCATTTTACGTTCTCAGCAGAGATTCACATTCTCTGCGTCCACCCCTGAATTTGGAGTCCTCACTTTTTTTCTTTAGCCATTCTGATAGCTGTAGTCATCTCTTATTATAGGCTTAATGTGCATTTCTCTTAAAAATTTTTTTTTTTTTATTTATTTGACAGAGAAAGAGACAGCGAGAGAAGGAACATAAGCAGGGGGAGTGGGAGAAGGAGAAGCAGGCTTCCCACCGAGCAGGGAGCCCAATGCGGGGCTCAGTCCCAGGACCTGAGGATCGTGAACTGAGCCGAAGGCAGATGCCTAATGACTGAGCCACCCAGGTGCCCCAATTTGCATTTTTCTAATGGCTAATGATGTTGAACACTTTTTCACGTACTTATTTGCTACCTGTATATATTCCTTTGTGCAGTGTCTGTGCATGTCTTTTTGATCATTTTTGAGTTGATTGTTTTTCTAATGTTAAGTTTTGACATTTCTTTATATATTCTAGAGACAATTCCTTTGTTGGATAAGCGACTGTGAATACTTTCTTCCAGTCTATAGTTTATATTTTTACCCTCTTAATCAGGATCTTTTTCAGAGCAAAAGTTTTTAATTTTAATGCAGCCTGATTTATCAATTTTTCATTTTATGCATTATGATTGTGATGTGAAGGATGTGCTCTGTTATGTATTTGTCAGTTGGAGGATGAAAAAGAGAGCATTAAGCAGGGGGAAAGGTAGATTGGTGCAAGGCTGTTACAATAATAGCCCAAGGGAAAAGGCAGTGTCCATATAGCTGGAGAGAAGATAATAATAGTTTTGTTGGTGGCTGATATAATAGGACTTCGTGATCAATCATACACAGAGGGTGGGAATATAAGGTGGACATTTGGGGTTTAGGTTTACATAGTTGAGTGGATAGTTCTACCATTAAATGGGATGATCACATGAGGGAAAAGTAGGTTTGAGACATGGGGCCAGGCTGATCATCAAGACTTGAGATTAGACACAATGAGCTTACGGTATTGTGGGACATCTAAGGTGAAATATTTAGTGAGGACTTAGGGAGATGAGTCTAGACCTTGGGTGAGTGTTTGAAATCGAAGACACAGACTTCAGAGTCATTGACGATCATGCGTGCTTGATGCCATGGGAATACGCAAGACCCTTCGGGGTGAGACTGCCTGTATGGTTTCTCCACGTGAAACCAGAAGAGAGTAATGGGGTTCAGTGAATGGTGCAAAAAACCTGAAAACTGGCTAAGAAATTCCAGGTTCTCTTCTATTACTTAGAAGTTCTAGAAATCTGGACAAGCTAGAGTCTTGGAATATCTTCCTTTGGAAAGTAAATTCAGGACATGGTTCCAAGTTATTTCTTATTGAATTGAACCTCAAGAGAAAAGTCACTACACAGGTACCTTGACTTTTACCCCCAATCCTCTCCAACCAATCTTTCTCTTCCAAACTTGTCCAGAAGGAATGGAGTTTAGCGTTCTATCTGGTTTGCAGTGAGAGAAAGCGATTTCAGTCTGCTGTATCTCTGTAATGCCACATGAAGTAAATAAAAGAAAAACAAGAAAGAAAACTTTAAAAAAGTAATAGCCCATGGAAATAGGTATTTGAAGATCAGCTTTGATCAACATGTGCCATCCAAGCCTTTAATTTTTAAAATGCTTGACCACAGTGATTTATTTTCACACTGTGAGTGAATGAAAGGGGAAGATTGAAATTCTTTTAAAAAGAAAGACTGCTGCCTGTGGTCTTGTAAAATAATAGCGCTATGTTCTGGAGCAGGAGCCCTTAGATAGACAAGCTGTGCTTGTAGGAAAAGAAAATATGCAGGGAGGCATGGATCTCATTGTATTTAAAAGCGATCTGGAGAGGTTTTATCAGTAGAGAGTAGCAAAAAAACCTTGAGGGCTCTGACAATGAGACAACTGGATTTGGGGGCAGTGGGCTCTCCTGGCTGCATCCCAGGCCCACGTGGCCTCCTCTCACTGCCCTCACCTGCCCCTGGAATGTTCCTTTGTGTCCTTGGCTCTTCTCCACCACCAATACTTGCATGGATTCCCACCTGTATCTCTTGGCTATCAGTCTGAAAATAGTTTTTTTTTTTTTGTCTGAAAAGAAAAATTCCTCTTGAGGATGACGCCTTAAAATGCGAAAAGGACGTGATAAAATTGTGAGTGATTTGCCTGATGGGCAGTGCAGGTCTTCAGGAGGATCATTAGGGAAAGGGGAGATGCGTGGGATGTCCAGCAGGTGGCAGTATGAGCATGCGGCAAGGCAATGGTGGGCGCTGGTTCTGTTTATCTCTGAAGGTACCGTTCCAGTTCCCCTATTCCTACCTAATAAGTAAGTCATTGGCAAATTCTGTAAAAGCCTTTCCATTTGATAATTTATAGAAGCATCACTTGTCTCTCTTCTGTCCATTGGCTTATTTTGAAAGGCTGCGTTCTTGTAATAAATGAGCAACGAATACAAAATGAAGGGAAATGAATGCTTGAAAGCCATTTAATGGCAAGTGTTTGTCTGCCTTAAACACCCCACTGGCATAATGACCAAATAAGGACAAGGTCGTGGTTTGATCTCTGCAGATTAGCTCTGTTCTGTTGTGTGGCCAAGGATTTCACCTTAATTGTGTTTAACCACCTGGAAACGCCTGTTGTTCATATTGGGGGTGGGGTGGGGCAGTCAATGCTGATATGTTTGCTCAGTCATGGAAATTCTTTGGGTTACAAAAGATTGGGTTACAAAAGATTGGTCTCAGTTATGCAAACCTGGGTCCATATCCATTGTTCTTTCACTCAGTTTTTGTGGGACTCAGGTAAGTTAACTCTGAATTTTTCTTCCCGTCTCTGTAGGTGCCCTGGGAAGATGTGAGACAAGGTAGATGAAATGTGTGGCGCATTGTAAATGCTCTGTCAAGGACAGCTAGAAATAAGAATGAGCTAAAAATCCATTGGCTGTTTCTGTGACAATTTACCTGGATTCTTTGTACACCCAGGAGAACATGGTTTTGTTCTAATGCCCTTTGCTTAGTTAACTCTCTGCTTTAGTGGGACATCTAGTTAGAACTTTATCTTTCTGCCCTTCCTAGTCTCAGGCTTCTGGGAGGATCCTGAGGTGGAGGACTGTTTGGGCTAGAAAGGACAGGTTAAGTATACATTGTTCTCACATCACTGCATCCCACAGCCAAATGTGAATGACCTTTGGATGATCAGTTGTCTCCCCGGTTGGTAGAGCTATTAAGAGAAGATGAGCTATGCAGGTCACGTGACTTCTGCAAGGGAAGAGTCCCCAGATTCCTTGCTCTCTGATTACTCATGTACAGTGTTTCATAGGTGGCATTCTACCTTCTGTTGCCTTCCATGCTGCCCCTACAAGGACCTACATCATGCTTCTCCATCTCCATCCCTGCCCATCCGGTTTTGTCACTGGGTATCCATGAGCTGTACTTGCGGTCTCTCTCTGCTCCTTTTCCCTCTGCCTCTTGCCCCATCACCAAGTCTTTTCACTTTTATCTTTAAAACCCTTCTCAAATCTGTGCTCTCATCATGTGTATTACCTACCACCCCTCTTGTCCATTTATCCTAATGTCTTCTAGATTTCTACAGTAAACCTCCAGCTGGCATTCACTCAGTCCCCTCACAGGTCTCTCCTGTACTCTGAAGGTAGAGAGGTGCCCTCCCTATAGGCTCAGATTGCCTGTAGGTTGAAGATAACACTCCTGACTTGACTCACCAAGTCCTGCCTGGTCTGACTTCATTTCTCAGCTGCAACCTTACTGGCTTGCTTCTCATTCCTTCAATTTGCTACTTTCTTCTCACCTGCTCTTTCCTCTTTCTTTTCATCTAGATAGCACTAATCATCTGTGACTATCTCAGCTCAAGTGTTTCTTGCTATGACTCCTTCTTTAACTGTCCCAGGTAAACAAAATAGTATAATGAAACAGCAAATCCTTATATAGTAGTTATATTAGTTATATAGTAGTTACAAGTATTAGCCCTCTCTATACTAACTCATTTAACCCTCACAGTGAGCCTGTGTGGTAGACACTACTATTTACCCCTCTCTTACAGGTCAGCAAATGGAAGGAAGTCAGAAAGGAAGCACTTTGAGTTACCCAAGGTCCTGCCTGGTAGGTGGGAGTATGAGACATCAGACCTAGGCCAGGTGACTGCAGAGTCTGCCCTGGGTCATTACCTTCCCCCATGGTTATCTGTGTTCCACAGCAGAATCCACTCCGTCTCACCAACTATAGGTTTGAATGTCCATATCCCTGAAGAGGCTACAAGCTCTGTGAGCATGAAAACATGGTGGTTTTGCTCTCACTTGGAACCTCAGCAGCTTAACAGAGTTTTGGGGTGCCCAGTAGGAGTTTGATAAATACTTGGATGGGGAAATGCAGATGAATGGAGGCTGTGAGTGATGACTGCTAGGTGCTTTTGCATTTATGCCAGACCTGTTTTACCTAATCTGATTCTTATGACACCCAAGTCAACTCTATGTTCATTTTTCACCCAAGGAAATGAACGTCTAAAGAGGACGGGGGACCTGCCCAAAGCCACGGTTGAGGAGGGGGAGTGCCCGGTGGGTGTGAATCGACCCTGACTTCAGAACTCAGGCTCTTTGCACACCACTGTTTGGCCTCTTCTTGTCCTTTCAACCTGCCCTTCCCTGCCCTTCTCCTAACATTTTGTTCTTCTCTTCTTCTAAGTCCCCAGAAAGGTCTTCCTTCTATTCTTCAGGGTATCAGAAGCCTCGGTATGAATAGAAACCCTGGCCAAGCTCTCTCAAAAGTAAGGTGAGACATGGCTATTTAGTACCAATGTACCAATATTACTTTACATAAATACTCTGACCACTTTACGATTGCAGACATTTTCGGTATAGTCCTGGAAATTAAATTTTTTTTTTTTTTTTTTTTTTTTTGCATTTGATCATAATGTTACCTGAAGGCAAGTCTTTTCTCTTTTTGTCTACAGGTGCAGGAGCACTGTACCTTTATGAGTTAATCTTTCTGCTAGGTATAATTGTGGGGTTCTGAGCCTCCTGCTTGGGGCTAAGGCCCTGTCCTCATGGAATTTACAATCTAGAGGGAAAGAAGGGCATTAAGTAAAAAATATACAAACACATCAATATGCAGAGAGGTAATTCCTATGAAAGAGAAGAGTAGGGTACAATGAAAGAGAATACCAGGGCCATGATTCTGTCTGGGGAGATAGGAATGGGCTCCCAGAGGGAGTGGCCCTGGAGCTGAGTGGGAGGTAGGGTCTGCAAAGGACAGAGTGCCAGCATTCTCGAAGCAGAGGCAGGTATGTGTGTGAAGGTGGGAAGGGCTCAGGGTTCAAGGAACTGCAGACCGACCAGTGTGGCTGGAGGATGAACAAGTGGAGAGTAGAGCCTTGCAGGTCATGGTCAGGAGAAGGATTTCACTCAAGTGTGATGGGAGAAGAGCCACTGAAGGGTGGTTGTTGTTGTTGTTGTTGTTGTTTTTTAAATTGATATATAGCTGACATAGAATGTTATATTAGTTATAGATGTACAACATAGTGATTCAACAATTCTTTGCATGACTCTGTGCTCCCTTGATATGTGTAGTCGCCCTCTGTCGCCATACAACAGAGAGTAAGTGCCCTGGTGGGATTTGTATGTAGAAACCGGCTGGGCTGCAATTCGGAGAACGGATTGGAGAGGCGCAAATAGGAAAGTGCATGAACAGTCAGGGGGATTCTGTGAGTAGTTGTGTGGGATAGGAGGGTGGCTGGAGTGTGTGGCTTCTCGGAGGGATTTGCACAAGCAGACATGGCTGGACCTGAAGGACCATGATGGGAATAGAATGTCCCAAATCTGGAGGCAGGAGGAAGCAGGCCATGGCAGGGAACTGGCTCCCTAAGAGACAGAGGGAGGGTCACGGGAGGAGAGCTCGGTGGTGAGCTGGAAGGGAAGGAAGGGAACATTGTGGTGCCCACAGTCTAAGCCATGAAGATAGAACTTCTCTGTGACAGGTGGAGCTAGTAAGCATTCAGAACGGGTCCTTAACAGATCTGTTTTGCATGGCAGAAGGAGATCTCCTGGGACTCCATTGAAGGCTCAGGGGGAGCAGAGAGTGGAGTCTCTTGCTTACTAAAATAGCCCAGGGACATGACGAAATGGTGTTTCCCCAAGACTTGTCAGCAATGATCACCACCATTTGCCAAATGCCTGTGACACGCTACCGCTGTACCTGGTACCTGCCATCTGTCATTTCTGATCTTTGTCCCAGGACACTCTCCTGCCCCCTCGGGGGACTGGAAGTGAGAAGAGCACAGGGGAGCAGGACACCTTTACCAGCCACACCCTCCTTGCAACCCCGAAGCCTCTCAGCACTCTGCCGAGCAGTGTTCTCTCATCTCCAGGACATCGCACGTCTTTAATGCAGTAGATTTTCCAAAGGCGATCGAGCTGAACACATTGCACAAGGGGGATCTGAATCCTGGTCTCTCGGATTCCAAAGATCATGTCCTTTCCGTTACCTCAACCAGCTCCTCAGATCTCTAGTAAAACCCATGGTGATACAATGCAGTTATGTATGTGAATCCTTTCCTACTAGAATGTGAGCTTACTGAGGACGAAGACTGTGTGTTGTTTATTGCTTCACCCCGAGGGCCAAGCACAGGGACTGTCACAGAGTAGATATATGTTTGCTGCCTAAAAGACCCTATAGAATGGGTGGAGGTTGATTATTTATTAAGAATCTGAAATCCTCTTCACGGGAGGATTTTTATTCAAAAGGCACAGCATCGGCAATATAGCCAGTGGCGTTGTATGGTGACAGATGGGAGCTACACTTACGGTGAGGATAGCATAAAGTATAGCAAAGTGTACGCCTGAAACTAACGAGACCTTGTGTGTCAACGTACTGGACAAAAAAAAAGAGAGAGAGAATCTGAAATCCTCTTTCGTCCTGTTGCCTACTTGAGTGCCCCATCTCCTCCTGTCTTTGCATTCGCAATGCACCCTGATAGCCACAGGGAGTACAGCCAAAGGAACAAAACCCATGCTCCATGTCAAGCCTCCTCCAGACGTCCCGCTTACACGTGTGCCCAGCTTCCCCTTGCCCGGGTACCCTCACTTTGACATTGTTCATTCTGCAGGCATCTTTGGGGCTGAGCATTGGAGATCAGAGTATAGGTTTACTGAAAGGCTATGGATTACAGGCACCTAATGGGATCTGAGAATTATGCACACCCACTGCAGAGAAGCAGGGTTGCTGGAAGAAGGGATGGTGGTTATGTAGACAATTAAAATGCATACTGCATAGCACAGACATTTCCCCACAGTGCTAGCTAACAGTAGGTTTTAATTATGCTGTAATAAAAAAAAACAGTGATACAGCAGTAAATTATAATCTATTTCTGTGCATGATCTTAGTCCAATAGCTAAAATCTACAAATTTCATAAAGCAAATATTTTCAAATTGAATCACAGTGTTTGTAAAGCCCTGCTTGTGTATGAGGCATCCCCATTTTCTCTGACCACCTTGCCGTTTATGGTTAGGTAGCATGGTCACTGAATTGGGGACAGAGGCAGGGACCCGTGGTTTGGAGCCAAAATGGACTTCGGCATGGGTGGGATGATCTAGGAGTGAGGAACTCCCAGCCCTGGGATAATGAGAAGGAGCCTAAGGGATTTGCAGGGCTGCAGAGGGTTTTCCTTGGCTCCTTGTAGCTGCTGGTATCCCGCAGGGGAGCGGAGCTCTGCACACTCTTGGCCAGGTGTGGAGAGGAGAGAGTGTCAGCCAGTCCTAAGCCGGGGGTCTGTGGTTTTTTGACTCACTCAGAGCACAATCTATCAGTGTTGAAGGCTCCAGACTGCCAGGAAGGCATGGCTATTTCAAACATCCTATTTCCCTCTGCTATTAGCACTTCTGAGCCCTGCTTTGAGGAGTTAAGGTGGCAAATCCAGGTTTTACAGAGCCTGAAGTTTATAGAGTTTTGGGAACTCATGAAGAAATTAGCAAAAAATTCCTTAACTTGCAAATTTTATAAAAATATATGACATGTGAGAGGTACCTGGGTGGTGTAGTCCGTTAAGCCTCTGAAATTCTTGGTTTCAGCTCAGGTCATGATCTCAGGGTCCTGGGATCGAGCTCTGCATGGGTCTCCCTGCTCAGTGGGGTGCCTGCTTGAGATTCTCCCTCCTTCTCCCTCTGCCCCTCCTGCTCGTGCTCTCTCTCTAAAATAAATAAATCAATCTTTGAATATATATATATACGTATACATATACATATACATATATTATACATATGTATCTGACATGTGAACACCTTGCTAGGTCTTAAGGTTAATTAGCTTCCCGTAACTCTACCTTTATCCACAACACTTGGGGTCACTTGCAAAATGTGTACTGACTGTAAGATTTTTATGAACCTCATGCAGCCAGTAAATGCTGTAGATAGCAGATGGGTAAGGCAGCGACTCTAGCCTGTCACTCACTAAGTTATACACATTTGGTCAAGATTTACATAACCCAACAGTCATTGATTGAGTGTTTACTTCATGCCAGGCCCTGTTCGCACGGCTGGTGCTTTGTTCTTTCACACTCTAGCGCAGGCTGGCCTGATCGCTCATCCTGTCCCTTTCCAAGATAATGCTAACCTGAGCCAGCCACTTTGTTTTTCTTAAAATTAATTTTTTAAAAAATTCAAGTGTCGTTACCATATAGTGTGATTATTCGTTTCAAGTGTACAACATCGTGATTCAGTCATTCTGTCCATTACTCGGTGCTCCCCAAGGTCTTAATATCCCCTTCACCTCTTCACCTACCCCCGCCCACTTCCCCTCTGGCAACTACCGGTTTGTTCTCTGTTTTTAAGAGTCTGTGTTTGTTTGTTTGTCTCTTTTTCTTTGTTTTGTTTCTTAAATTCTACATATTTGTGGAATCATACAGTGTTTGCCTTCCTCTGACTTATTTCACTTAGCATTATACCTTCTAGATCCATCCATGTTATTGCAAATGGCATGATTTCATTCTTTTTTATGGCCGATATTCCTTTGCATATATAAGTTTATATATACGACATCCTCTTTATCTGCTCATCTCTTGATGGATCCTTGGGTTGCTTCCATAGCTTGGCTATTACAAATCGTGCTGCAATAAACAGAGGGGTGCATATGCCTTTTCAAATTGGTGTTTTTGTTTTCATTAGGTAAATATCCAGTAGCAGAATTTCTGGGTCATATAATAATTCCATTTTTATTTTTATTTTTTTATTTTATATATTTATTTTTAAAGATTTTATTTATTTATTTGAGAGAGAGCAAAAGCAAGAGCGATCATAGAAATCGTGGAGAAGCCGACTCTCTACTGGGCAGAGAGCCTAGTATGGCACTCGATACCAGGACCCTGAGATCATGACCTGAGCTGAAGGCATATGCTTAACTAACTGAGCCACCCAGGTGCCCCTCTATTTTTAATTTTTTGAGGAAACTCCACTGTTTTCCACAGTGGCTGCACCAGCTTGCATTCCCACCAACTGTGCATGGGGGTTCTTTTTCTCTACATCTTCACCAACACTGTTTATTTCTTCTATTTTTTATTTTAACCATTCTCACAGGTGTGAGGTGATATCTCATTGTGCTTTTGATTTGCATTTCCCTGATTATGAGTGATGTTGAGCATCTTTTGTTGGTCATTTGTGTATCTTCTTTGATAAAAATGTCTAATCAGGTACTCTGTCCATTTTTAATTGGATTTTTTTTGTGTGTGTTGAGTTGTATGAGTTTTTTATATATTTTAGATACTAATCTCTTACCAGATGTGTCATTTGCAAATGTCCTTTAACATTTAGTAGGCTGGCTTTTTGTTTTATTGATGGTTTCCTTTGCTGTGGAAAGCTTTTTATTTTGGTGTAGTCTCAACAGTTTAGTTTTGCTTTTGTTTCCCTTGCCTCAGGAAACATATCTAGAAAAATGTTTCTACAATTGGTGTCAAAGAGCTCTTGCCCATGTTTCCTTCTAGGAATTTTATGATTTCAGGTCTCACGTTTATAACTTTAATCCATTTTGAGTTTATTTTTGTGTATGGTGTAAGAAAATGGTCTAGTTTCATTCTTTTGTGTGTAGCTGTCCAGCACCATTTGTTGAAGAGAATGTCTTTTCCCCATTGCATATTCTTGCTTCATTTGTCATGGACTAAGTGACCTAAATCATGGGTTTATTTCTGGGCTCTCTATTGTGTTCTGTTGATCTGTGTCTGTTTTTATGCCAGTACTATACTGTCTTGATTACTATAGCTTTGTAGTGTATCTTGAAACCTGGGATTGTAATACCTCCAGTTTTGTTCTTCTTTTTCGGGATTGTTCTTAGCCAGTGACACTGAATGATAGAAAGTGGGGTGGAGAGAACACTTTCTTAAGGGCCAGTGTATTTGCTGTTGTAAACTTTGCCATTAGCTGTGGGATGCTCAGAACTTCTCCTTGTAAGATCTTGGTATCCTGTGACAGTGACCGTGGTGGCACCAGAAGATTCCCAGCCTTTTTGGGTATCCTGGCTCATGGGGTCCCCCTACTACCATTATCAGTGACTATAACCACCCAGGATTACATAGATCCTACTCCCTGACAAGAGCAGTTCATAATTATCTGAGGTCCTTGATAAAAATGTAGATTTCTGGAGCTATCCTGACTTCCTATCCCAGTCTGCCTGAAACAGAAGTTTTGGAGTCAAGGGCCTGTGAATTTGTACTTTTACTTATTTAAGATTTTATTTATTTATTTGACAGAGAGAGATCACAAGTAGGCAGAAAGGCAGGCAGGGAGAGAGAGGAGGAAGCAGGCTCTCTGTGAACAGAGAGCCTGATGTGGGGCTCAATCCCAGGACCCTGGGATCATGACCTGAGCCAAAGGCAAAGGCTTTAACCCACTGAGCCACGCAGGCGCCCCTTTTAATAAATACTTTAGGTGTTTCTTAAAATCTAGTAAGGTTGGGTATCATTAAATTCAAGGATGGCTGAAACACATTCTAAGGTAAAAAGAAATTGTGCATTTTCACTGCATGAACTAATTGAATAGGTAGGAACAGACAGCGGGGCATAATTCCGGATGAGTGGTAGAAAGAAAATAACAATAAGTAACATAACTGTGCATTTATTTCATGTCAGTAACTACACTAAGCATCATAGGAATATTTCATGTAAAGCTTCCCGCAGTCTTTGAGGCGAAGCAATTTCTACCTCCCTTTTACCAATGGAAGCACAGGTTCAGAGATCTTGAGCAAGTTGCCTAGGTCACATAGCTATAAAGGATGGAGTCCAGATTTGAACCCTGGCAGCAGGATGTCTGAGCCCATATTCTTTCTGCTGTGTTACACAGATTGAAATGTTGCCTAACCTGGAGATGCTACAAGGCCCCAAATTGGGTTCAGTGGAGAGTCCAGGATATTCCCAATGGTGGCAGAAGCTACCTACCAAAGGCGCAGCTGGTGCAGTTGAACACCTGGGGCACTGGGGCCACTGTGGTGATTGAAGGCAGTGTGTGAAGGAGCACATGAGCATGTGCTGTGCCTGCGGTGTGGGACCATCAGCGGCACCATGCCCTTGGCCACATAAGAGGGGGCAGTAGCCCTGGCTGAGAGAGGCACCTGTGGCAAGGAAGGGGTTGGTGATGTATGCTGACCCACTGGGGGGGAGGGTGATTAACAGTGTGTATGTTGTCTGAGAGTGTGGGATTGAGAGACAGACAGCCTAGGGCTGACCCAGGTGACTGACTTGATCCCTTGTTCACTTTGTCACCATGTTCCTTCTGTATCGATGCTGTAGCAGATTCCTATAAATAATAGTTTAGAATAGCACCCATTTGTTATCTCATAGATCTTTGGGTCAGAAGTTTATATAAAGTGTGACTTAGAGGCATCCTCAACTCATGGACTCATAAAACGGAAATCCAGATATTGGCAATGCTCTTATCTGTAGGCTCAGTTCAGTTTAGTTGCTATTGTAAGGACTAAGGTTCTAATTTCTTTTTCAAGTAATTAAAAATATAATATTATTCATAACATCATAATATTTGGTCAGTATTCACATTTCCTTTTTCATAAACTCATAATTTTTAGTAGTTTGAATAAAGATTAAAGTCATCCTTATTCTTGAGTAAGATCCACACATTGCAATTAATTGATATATCTTTTAGGTCTTTTTTAATCTATAGGTTTCTCTTTATTTGTTGATACCTGGTGATTCGCTCTGTTGAGTTTCCCACAGTCTGGATTTTCATTCATTCCTGTAGTGGCATTTAACATGTTGCTCTGTCCTCTACATTTCTTGTACATTGGTAGTTAAAACTGGAGTCTTAAAATTGAACTCATGTTCAATTTTAAGGAGGAAGGACTGTTAGGCTTTTTGGCCCTGTCCTGGGGTATTGCCCTGCTATATCTCCTTGCTTCTGGTCTCTGCTGCCAACATGGCTTTCCATGTCTGCGAGGACATTGTGATGGGTGGGGAACAGACATCTGACAAAACTTTGGAGGATAACATATAACTGCTTTTGCTCTTCAACTGTACGGGGTGAGTGCCAGGTGTGAGCCCTGCCCAACTTGCTAATGATCCAGATGTTAAACAGCTGTCAGGCAGAGGAGAAACTATTAGACAGGAAGTAGCTGAAGGGCTTCCTTCCTGACCTGTGCAGAATAGGAATGTAATTTCCAAATACAATTTAAATTTAAATTCAAATTTAATGCTTGAAGTCTTAAGTCCAGCCATAGTTGAGCCCCATAAGAGTGTTCCAGATCCCCTAGACCTTGGTCAACAAGAGACTGTCATATATAAAGGATTTGCTCAGCCATTTATTACTCACACTAATAGGGAAAATTTGCCCAAGATCCAGGCTATTGTGTTGATTGGAAGTCTTGTTGAATCCTAAGGGTAGCAGATTCTGTTGATGTCCCAACCCATATTCTTTTTTTTTTTTTTTTAAAGATTTTATTTATTTATTTGACACAGAGAAATCACAAGTAGATGGAGAGGCAGGCAGAGAGAGAGAGAGGGAAGCAGGCTCCCCGCTGAGCAGAGAGCCCGATGCAGGACTCGATCCCAGGACTCTGAGATCAATACCTGAGCCGAAGGCAGGGGCTTAACCCACTGAGCCACCCAGGCGCCCCCCAACCCATATTCTTTTGGTTCATCTCTGAGTTCACATGCAGATGGAGTGGAATAATTCTTGGGCACACTGGCAGGTTTCTACCTCACATGCCCATGATTTCCTGCTTCTCTTCCTGAGAGTTTTCTCCTGTTCTACTGGAAACTAAGGTTCTTATTTACTAAACACATGACCTCTTTCATTTAAAAAAAAAGGTCTATCAAATCCTTTTCATTCTTTGAATCATTAAGTACTTCTGCTACCAGCCAGAGGAAAGATTCCGCTTTTTAAGGGCTCATTTGATTAGCTTAAGCTCAGTGGATACTCCAGGATAATCTTCCTAGCTTAAGGTCAACTGATTAGTAACCTTAAGTACATCTGCCATGTCATTATGTAACAGTGATTCATAGGAGTAAAACCAGGGAGCAAAGATCATGGCCTACCACAGGCGACCTTGAGCAGGATCTCTTGGACTTGTTTTCCAGATATGTGATATGTGCAGAAACCAAGATTTCTTATTTTTCTCTAATAGAAGGAGTTATATATTACTCTGAAATTCTGTGTTCCATTCAAAGGCAGCATATATTTTCCAAATGATGACTTGAAAGCTAAGAATGAGCTAAAATAACTTCTTTTGGAAAATCTGCTAAAATAGTATCCAGAAGCAGCATGCATCATATATTCACCCCATCCTCCACCCACCCTCCCACCTCCTCACTCACCATGCTGATTTGAAAGTTTCCTAAAATCCTTTTCATTAAATTCTGGAATGTAAAGCTAATGGACACCATTAAGCCAATGATAATGCCAGACTATTCTTGGGTGGTATTTTTTTCCCCCGAGAAAAAGCATGCCTGCAAGCAATGCCATTTAAAAAGAGTATTTGAACCAATGTCTAATTTGAAGAAAATGAATACCTTGAGAAATAACATGGATACCTTATAATTTTTTAGTGAAAAACTGTCAAACAGAAGTTGTCACATACTACCGTTTTTTCATGGTACTTCAATCAAAAAAAGTGTTTCTCTTCCACTGTGCCCTTTGCAAAAGCTCCTTGAGAGTGACCCTCTCCTGTAAGTTATTGAAAATGGATGTGGTTTTTCATTCTATGTGTTCTCCAAAGAACATTTTGGCATTGAAGAACAGCAATAAAGATGGAAAAATGAGAAAATAAATGTAGTTCCCGTTTCTAAGATTTAAATGCACTGTATTTTCAGGTTGGCAACCTTCATATGCATGCTTCTTCTGGGTAGTACAAAGAGAATAAACAAGAACCTTAATTTTTCTGAGTATAAAGCAATTGAAAAAGACTACTTTTAATTAGCTCAGACAGACATAAATGATGAGAGCAATGCTGGCTGTGTGTCTTATTTACACTGTTTTTCCAGTTGCACGGAGAGAAGTGACCTTGAATTCAGTGTAATGGATGCGTCTTTTAATCAGTTTTTATATGGACAACAGACCGATTTGAAATTTTGCTAAGCAAGATAATCCATAGTTTTCCTGAATTTTTGCCACGCATGAAGGAGGGTGGAGAGTGGTAACAGACCTGTGTTCTGGTGTCACTTTTGCACAGTGATCCTACTTACACTGACTGTTTTATTTTTATGAGAATCGAAGTTATTCATATTCCCATGTGTTCATTTTAGAAAAATTAGAAAATACAGATAAGCAAAAAAAGAAGAAAAAATTCCATCTCACAGATGGCCTCTTTTCCTTGTGAGATTATATATATATACTCACATATATGTATATATATATCTTTCCAGATTTAAAAAATGCATATGTAGATAAATTAAGCTATGTACTATGTCATATGTATAGTTTCTCTCTTCACTTAGTAGCTGGTGTCTCCTGTGGCTGTGTTTACTATGGTCACTGATGATAATCACAATTCTAGAAAACTTTGCTTCCAGTTTTCTGTTGTGATCCTTTGCCAGGTCTTCTGACAGTGCTTGTGCTTATCCAGCATTTTCCACAAGACCGATATGCAGTAAATGGATCAGTGGCTAAAAGGGAGCTAAACTCTAGATGGGTTCATAACAGTAGTTTTGGATTTCCCATTTCGCCCTCTAGGGCTCTGTCTCCTGCCACAGCTTCATTCCATAGGGCCTTCAAAAAGTCACTTCACTGAATTCCCCAAATCCTCAGAGGCTAATAAGCCTCATTGATGGAAAAATAGACCAATACTTACCAAGTCACTTACCCAAAAGATCAGCCAAGACTAGAAGTGACCCCTCTTCATTCCAAGTCCATGGCATCTCCTGTTATTTCCCGCCATCTCTGTGTCCCAAGAAAGGGAATATTCACAAATGTTTGCATGATTTACGTGACCCAGAAAACCTACTCTGAAGCCAATAAAACTCCAATGATTACATCCTAGCATTTCCCCCAGAAAACATTTACCTTCTTTGAATAGTACCCAAGCACAATTTTGAAAACAAATCTTAAAAAAAAAACAAAAAAAACAGATACAACTTGAACATAAAAATATCTTCAGCAAATCTTTTAAAATATTTTTAAGGAGAATGAATATATGAATCATAAACAAAAAGCGATGTCACACAAGAAATGCAATAGTGCTTAAACTCTTAAATGAGGGGAGTGTTGCCCTTTAGAGGGGTTGCTATGAAAGAATTTGTTTTTGTTGCTCTGAGGCTGCTGTTTTCTCAACTAATTTTGAGATTCATCATATCTTCAGAATCAGTGTATAAGGTACACGAAGAAACTGCCCCATTACCTCTCAGTCTTCCTACTTGGTATTTGTGCAAACCCAACTGTATAATTCAACTCGAACACCTATTTCAGTTGGCTCCAAGTAATCTTTCTATCTTGAAAACAAAATGAAATAAGAACAACTCTTCCATGATGCTGATTTGCTGCCACAGAGGCTTTTCAAAGCACCATGTACCAAACCCTCAAGAAAGTTCTGAAAGAGAGGCCGCAGAATTTTTTTTTTTAAGATTTTATTTTATTTATTTGACAGAGATTACAAGTAGACAGAAAGGCAGGCAGAGAGAGAGGAAGGGAAGCAGGCTCCCTGCTGAGCAGAGAGCCCAGGACTGCCCCACCCCCAGAATGTTTTTTAAAGAAAGATCTATTTATTCATTTTAGAGAGAGCGTGCGAGTGCGTGCAAGGTGGGTGGGGGGCAGAGGGAGAGGGAGAATCCAGTCAGTGGGAAGCCCAACACAAGGCAGGGCTTGATCCTAGGACCCTGAGATGACCTGAGCTGAAATCAAGAGTCAACCGCTTAAATGGCTGAGCCACCCAGGCACCCCTTGAAAGGGCCAGAATGTTCTGAGCAAATGCAGCATTGCCTGTGAGACTAAGTGAGGATATATTCAGAGCTGACTGCTTTGAAGGAGATAAAAAATCATTCGGATGTTGAATTCTGGCATGTTGCTCAAACGAGGAGTTTCTATTATCTTGTATGTTGATCCGGGATATAAGATTTCTCTGTTATTTATAATAGCTGTCATCCTTTTCGCCTGTTAAATCAACAGTGAGAATTTCTTTGCCACTAGAAAATATATATGAGGAGCAACTATTCTGGAAAGACCATAAAGATTGAATAATTGAACGACAGGGTTTTATTGGAGCCGTATAATTTCTGCTGTGTTTAGTTAAAGAATCTGCTTTTTCTTTGTAAACATTAAAAGTTTATAAATGGGGGACATGTACAGAGCCAAAAGTCAATCCATCTTTAATCCTTCCAGTCACCATGAATAGATCTGCAGTCACAGAAGAGAAGACAGAGCATATAGAGATGGAGTGGAGAGAGGCGACAGAGCAGAGTGGAAGGAGAGAGACATACCCGACTTTCTTTTTCCATGCCACCCCACAGAATGAATCTGACTATGCCTTTGAATTTAGTCCCTTTTCTACTTTAGCTGGAACAAAGCATAGGCCAAGGGCTGCTGTTAGAAGTCTTTGTTGTCAGTAATAGGTTTTATACTGAGTGGGCACTTGACATTCTTACTAAAAGGTGGTCAGACAGAAGGACATGTGAGTGGGGACAATCTTTATGTGAGACACTACTCACTTACAAAGTAAGGAAGTTTGAGAATTCCGGTGCAGCCTTGCACTTTCTATATTGATGAATGAAAATAGGAGGTAAAGAATGCTAAAGAACACAAAAAAGATGCCTGAATTTTTTTTTTTTAAAGAAAAGAGTTTATCATGAATATAATACTTGGTCTTATCATAATACAAAGGTATTATTTATTTGGAGAAGATGATCCCACTTTATTCATGTTATTTATTAAAAAATGACCTTACGGAAACAGTGGGAAGGCTAGAGATGAGGGAATAAATAGCAGATGAAAACACTGGATGTTTTATGGAAATGCAGTTTTCCACTACCCTCCTAAAGAGAAGCAGACCTAGTTTTATAGAGTAATCTGTTTATTCTGTCTTTTTTCTTACCTATCTTATTAGTTAACAGCCCCACTTAACTTTTGTGTTGGGTAGAATACAACTTTCAAAATGAGGTGTTACATATTACATATGTAACCATATAAAATATATAGCAATGTAACATAAAATTATTGCTCACTTATTGGAAAAATAATATCCAAAAAGGGCCTACGTTGAGTTGCAAATACTTTGAATATAGTAGTTCCCCTTATCCATGGGTTTGATGGTTAGACATAGTCTGAAAGCAGCTGGTCCTCCTGCTGTAACATCAGAAGGTCAGTAGTAGTTTAATACTACATCACAATGCCTATGTTGTTCATCTCCCTTTGTGTCCTGATATAGGCACTTTATCATCTCACACGAAAGGTAAGTGCAATGCAGTAAGACAATTTGAGAGAGGGAGAGACCACATTCACATAGCTTTTATTCCAATATATGGTTATAATTGCTCTATTTTATTATGAGTTATTATTGGTAATCTCTTACTGTGCCTAATTTTAAAATTAAACTTTATCATAGGTATGTATGTATAGGAATACACATAGTATATATGGTGTTCAGAACTCTCTGGGGTTTCAGGCTTCCACTAGGAATCTTGGAATGTATCCCCTCCAGATAAGTGGGGACTACTCCGTATTATTTTGCATGGGAAGTTACCTTCTATTGACCAAAAGGAATCATACTTTAGATCCTCATTTTTATTTCTGATTGTGTTTGTAATGAAATAGCAAAAAGCAGTTATTTAATTGGGCCCTCTGTAAAACACATCACCTGTATTCTTTTTGTGCTGTAAATCACAAAAAAAGAAAATTTGTCAGACAATGATAGGAAAGAAAAAAGGAGGGGGCTCTTGCATAAGCATAAAGACTCAGAATTGGATAAAGACCCGTATTCTACATCTTGAAGTGCTCTTAATTAGGCAGGCAACCTCAGGAAAGAAAAATGGAATTATCCAATAATTGTGCATAAGACCTAATGAAGGTATTACTGGGTGAGCCAAGGAAGATTTATTTCTGCATAAAAAAGAGCAGTCACTTCTTTTGTATGACATTAGTTTCTTAAAGGAATGGAAAAACCTAGAGTCCAAGATTATACAGAAATTCAGATTGAAGAATTCAGAGAACACTGGGACTGCCTGGCTTTGCTTTTCTCCAAGCATGCCTTTACATTAGATGAGTAAGCGGTGGGAATGAGTGAGTGGGATATTTCAAATCGGATTTCAAATCAATATTTCAAATCAGTTTGAGAACTAAGAGGACAAGAGAACTAGGAAAGAATCTGAACTCTTGCACAAAATAGGGCACCCAAATGGAAACCTCTAGCACCAAAGTGGATCAAACTGGTATAGATTGGTATCCCTAATGCTACAAGCACCTGCTAGATCACAATGACAGCAACAAGAACATAATAATAAATGCTAAGCTTAAAAAATGAAATAACAGAGTGCAAAGTAGAGAACTTAGAGCCAGAGCCACAGAAGAGCAGGAAATATGGACTTAGGCTGCAAAGAATTGGACGGGGCTCTTGCATAAGGCCTGGAGGCCTGAATAGCTACCCAATCCAAGGAGACTGGAGAAAACAAAGAAGCAAGGACATTTCCTGGGTGCCAGGGACTGTGAGGTAAAAAAGTCGGTTATAAGAAATCAAAGTCCCAAATTTAACTTATTTTACTATTTGGTACTGGAGTTAGAGTTTTATTAAATTATTAATTAAATTAAATTAATAATTAAATTATTAATAAAACTGGTTCCGATACTTTTGAAGTCCTCACAGTAGCAAATGTTAAAGCACTCTATATGGATAATTCCATGCAGAGTCCTCGAGACATTTTGGAAAATACTACCATCATTGAAAATGAGCTCATAATGAAAATTATAAATTATGTGAGAAAATAGGCATCATGAGAGAAAATTAACTGATGCAAGATACAGGAGAATTAGTACTCCATTAAGTAGAGGAAGTAGAATGATCTGAAAGATTTTATACACTAAGTATATTTAAAGGGCTTATAAAGCTTAATGAAGGAATAGAAACCAAAGTAAATGAACTGATGGTGTAGAAAAAGAATATGTAGATTTGAAAAAAGTCAAGTAGAACTTCTAAAAATAAAAAAGTAGTGATTAAAATTATGAACTTGAAGGGCACCTGGGTGGCTTAGTTGGTTAAGTGTCCACCTCTTGATTTCAGCTCAGGTCATGATCTCGGGGTTGTGAGATCAAGCCCAGTGTTGGGCTCCATGCTCGGGGAGTCTGCTTGAGCTTCTCTCTTTCCCTCTTCCTCTGGCCCCACTCCTGCTCACACTCTATCACTCTCTCTCAAAATAAATAAATAAATCCTTAAAATTATAAACTTAATACATGTCTTAAATAGTCTGTTAGGTACAGGAAAGAGATGATTAGTGAAGTGAAAGATGCACCTGAGGAAGTCACCTAGTGCTCTGACTCAAAAGATAAAAATGATAGAAAGAGAGAAAGTATGGAAAAATGGCTGAGAAACCTGGAGGAGAGAACGAGAAGGCCCAACATAAACCTAATAGTGAAAATAAAGAGATAGGGTTTTTTAATGACTTACAGTATAATTCCTGACTTTTTTTTTTTAAAGAACTGAAGAACTATATCAGCCCCCACATCGAAGAAGCACTCAGGTTCTAAAGAATATGAAATGCATTTACATATACACATCCTATGGTGAGCACTGCAGAATCCCTTAAGGCATAGACAAAACTATAAAAGTGACCAGAGAGAAAAGGCTAATTGCTTGCTGATGATCAACAGTATACTACATAGGAAAATGGAATAATAGTTTGAAGGTTTTGAAAGAAAATCTGTTAACTTGGAATTCTATACCAAGTTAAACTATAATTCAAGAGTGAAAGTGAAATATAGACATTTTCAGATTAATACAAACAGAATATTTAAAGACCTTTGCTCTAAATAACTAAAAAGGAATGTACTTCAAGAGGGAGGAAGGAGAGAGTTAGAATAAAAAGCAGCGGTGAGGTAAGGTATTGCTGAACATATTGGTAAATAAAAATAAAATTGATTTGAGTGACCTTAAAGTGGAGGCAAAACATGCCACAGTAATACTGTGGAAAATGAGGGTTTGGTGCCAAGGAAGATTGGAGTCTATATTATTTAGGAAGATGACATAAATATTGATTTCAGACTTTGTTAAGTCATATATACATGTTCAAAATGTAAAGGTAATAACTAAAAAATGTAGAAAGGAATCAAGTCATCAAAGCAGTAGCAGGAGAAGAGGACATTAAGAGATTCTGGGTGCCTGGGTGGCTCAGTTGCTTAAGCAACTGCCTTTGGTGCAAGTCATGATCCTGGAGTCACAGGATCAAGTCCCACATTGGGCTCCCTGCATGGTGGGAGTCTGCTTCTCCCTCTGACCTCTTCCCTCTCATGCTCTTTATTTCTCATTCCATCTCTCTCTCTCAAATAAATAAAAATAAAATCTTAAAAAAAAAGAAATTTTGTCAGACAATGATAGGAAAGAAAGAAGAGAAAAATCAAAACAAAAGGATCAGATGGTTACATGGATAAATTTTACCAGACTTTCAAAGAGTTGCTAATCCTCGTTTATTCAAATTATCACTAGAAAAAGAAGAAAAGCTGCTCACTACATTTCTTGAACCTAGTAAAGCGTTAATATTTAATATATAATAATTACATAATAAAAATAATACCCATTTTATTTATGATCACTAGTGCACAGATCCTAAACAAAATACTTTTTACCTAAATTTTCCAATAAGTTAGAATTAATGTGGGATTACTAGAATTTATCTGAGGAGTGTAAGATGATCCAAACTCAAAATCAGTTAATGCAAACTTCTCCCCTTATATACTGACAGAATAATCACGATTATCTCAATAGATGAAGAAAAGGGTTTTGATAAAGTTCAACTTTATAATTAAAACTATTCCACGTTAAAAAAAACAACACTATTCCAGGAAAACTGGGATGGAAAGAAACTTCTTTAACTTGTAAAGTCTATATATCTGACACCAGTTACAGTGGATAGAAAAATTTTATACACAGTTCCATTAAATTAGTGACAAAGAATCTGTGCTCTTTAAGATCACCAGTGTTTATTATCATAGTGGATATTCTGACCAAAATTATATGTTAAGAGGGCATAAGAGATGTAAAAGTATAAGGAAAAAGAAACATCTGCTTTTATCTACAGTTGATTTAACTGTATACCTAGAAGACCAATACAACAAGCAAAAATCTACTATAACAAAAGTAGAGTTTAGCAAATTTGTCATATACCAGAGATAAGTATAAAATAAAATATAAGAGAAAATATACTACTATTTATAGTAGCAACTGAGTTGATGAAATATCTAAGAACTTATAAAAATATGCAGAAAATGTTTATGGAGAAGACATTCAGGTTGTATTAAAGGACATAAAAGGAGACTTCAATAAATGAGGAGAAGAGAGAGCATGTTCAAGGAGAGTTTAGTCTACTGTCACAAAGATGTCAGTTTTCCTCAGATTATTCTGTACATGCAGCACAGCCCTAGTCAGAATTCCAGCGAGGTTTTCATTTGTTTTGTAGATGTGGGAAAATTATTCTAGTATACCACAGGAAAGAGGTAAAGCTGGGTCCTTGCCCTGTGGATGGCTTAAAGAACTATAGGTAGAAGTATAGGTAGAACTTTAGAACTAATAGGTGAAAATGTAAGGGAATATTTCTGCTAGTCTAGGGTTCAAAAGACCTTTTTGGAAAGCTCCTGAAAGCAAAAACCCTGTAAGATCGATTGAGAGTGTTCCACTAAGGATTGTATAGACAAAATTATAAGATGAAAGACTGTAGAAAAAGATAGACAAAATTTATACAGACGGAAGTCTGAAAAAAATTTATTTGTGATGTCTAAAATCATCAAGAAGTTAATATCCAGAATGTATAAAAATTCAAACCAATGAGAAAATATGGGAACTCCAGTAGAAAAATAGGCAGCATACATCAATAAGTCACTCACAGAAGAATTCTGAATGGCCATAAATATGCAAAAAGTGAATGCTCAAAATCACTAATAACCAGGGAATTATAAAAGAAGACAATAATAAGATATTATTTTATATCAATCAAATTGTAAAAACTAGATAAATGGCTACACAGATTAATAGGCTAACACAAATTCTTGCTCTAGTTTATAAGAAGACACACATGAAAATGTTCTTTGTGCGTTGTTTGTGGAAGCAGAAAGTGGGACATTTGGGGTCCTCCCAGAAGCATGTGGAGAGACAAGCTTTCACATACTAGTGATACAAGTTCAAAGTTTCCAGCTATTCTGGAAAATAATTCACAGTCAGTTCTTAGGAACACGTGAAAATTTTGTATTACCCAGTAATGCCAAAAGTCAGAGAAATTCTTGCTCTAGTTTATAAGAGGACACACATGAAAATGTTCTCTGTGTGTTGTTTGTGGAAGCAGAAAGTGGAGGGCATTTGGGGTCCCCAATCTTGAATGGCTGAGTAAAATGTAATGTTGCATATTATGAAAAAATACATAGTATTTAGGATTTATTATTTTTTAAAAATATTTTATTTATTTATTTGACAGAGACAGAGATCACAAGTAGGCAGAGAGGCAGGCAGAGAGAAAGGAGGAAGCAGCCTCCCTGCCAAGCAGAGAGCCTGATGTGGGGCTCGATCCTAGGACCCTGGGATCATGACCTGAGCTGAAGGCAGAGGCTTAACGCACTGAGCCACCCAGGCACCCCAGTATTTAGGATTTAAAAAGTGGATATAGATACAGCCACATAGATAAATCTTAAAAACAATGTTGAGTGAAACATGCAAGAAACAGAATGAGAGTGTATAATGCTGTTTATGTAAACTGAAGATACACCTATTCAAAACACAGCTACATATTTTATAATCACATTAGGCTTATTTTTAAAAAAGATTTTATTTATATATTTAAGAGAGAAAGAAGGAGAGCACGAGCAGGGGGAGGGGCAGAGAGAGAGGCAGAGGGAGAGGAAGAAGCAGACTCCCCCCTGAGCAGGGAGCCCATGGGCCACAGGACTTCATCCCAGGACCCTGGGATCATGACCTGAGCCAAAGACAGACACACTTAATTGGCTGAGCTACCGAGGTACCCCTCACATTAGGCTTATTAATTATGTGCACTAATCACAGGAGATAGGTGATATATGAAGGAGGGAAATGGGACAAAAAAAATTATATACAACTAGTGATAATTTGCAGTGAAATGAAAAAATGTGATTAACTCAACCCCTTGTGATTGAGATCCAGTTCAAATTGGGGAGAAGGTAGGATCAGATGAAATAAATAAAGGCAGGAATAGCAATAATCATAATAAGTGTAAATAGATTCAATTTGTTTGCTGAAAGACAAAATTCTCAGATTGGAAGGATTATTTTCTTCCTTTTAAGAGACCTAGCTAAAGCCTGACAGAGAGTAAAGAGATGGGAGAAGCACATATCAGACAAATAGAAACTGAAAGAAAGCTGGTATAAAAATATTAATCCCAAACCAAATAAGATTTTAACTCCTAAAACAATATTAGGAATGAAAGGCATAATTGTGGATAAAAGAGAAAGAAGCTATCTCAATATAGAGGCATGGCCAATGCAGTAATTACTAGGTGCAGTACACTTCATGACATAGTTTCAAAATACATAAATATATAAACTAAAAACTGACAGAAATAAACTAAAAATGGAAAGAAAACTAAAAACAGACAGAAATTGATAGAAGTTCTTAGTCATAGTGGGTGATGAATAGACTTGTTCTGCAATAGATAAGTAGAACATTTACGATATTCTCTCTAAGCTTAAATGAAATGTTTATAAATACTAACCAGATACTTAGTCCAAAGTGAAGTCTTAATATATTCCAAAGAATACCCATCATATAGATCACGTTCTACAACTATCGTATAATAATATTATTAGTACAATAACAAAAGAGATATTAAAATAGTAATTTAAAAATCTTCAAAGGCAACAACTCTGTTTATATGTAAACTGAAAAATAATATGCCTGAATGTAAAGGGGTGATCCCAAGCAAGGATTTTCTGTTTTGGGGTATTGGATAAGTTGAGGTTGGTAAGGAGGGCAAAAAACATAGTAAAATCCATGTGGGAATAAACAAATCTTTTTGTTACTTGGCCCTCAGAGCAATTCTAAGGTAGATGTTTCTATTCCGAGTTTTCCAGGTTAAGAAACCGAGGGTCAGTAACTTGCATAGAGTCACACAACTTATAGGTTGTGGAAAGAGAGTTCATCTCTATTTCCTGTCATACTGGAATAGAGAGATATGGATGGAAAAGGAAATGGTCTTTAAAGAGAAGAGACAGAATGGCTAATCTGTACAAGAAATCCAAGGGAAAGAGGTGGTGTTGACTTGGTCATTCATTGGGCAGTTCCTCTGAGAGGCAACAGGTAGAGGAGGCCACGTGTGACTTCTCTAGAGTTGATGCTAGATGATCAAGCTTTCTCAGAAGAGAGAATGGCTCTATCTCCTGTTACTAAAAGCATTTTATAAACTAAAAATCATGTAACAAATGGTAGGTATTATCATTAATTTTATATGTTGCCCAGAAGTCCTTGTGCTTCCTGGAAACTTTATGGAAAAAATTCATATCAATAAATTTTCAGGTAAAATAATGTATGCCAAAAGAGTGGCACAAGGATTTTATTAGATTTCCCTGGACTAGAGAATAAAACAAAGTGGTGCACAGGAGAACTTTTCAGTGAGATAAGAGTAGTGTACTGTATCCTTAAGAAATTGTATACTTTAAAATTTATGTTCAGTGTTCTTGTTACACACACAAAAATAACAACCATAAATAAAGTGGGTGGAGGGAAACTTTTAGAGGTGACAGGTGTGTTTGTGAAATAGATTGTGGTGATGTTTTCATGGGTGTATGCTTTTCCCCAAACTCACCAAATTATATACATTAAATAGGTACAGCTTTTTGTTTGTTAATAATACCACATTAAAGTGGTTCAAAAAATAAAATTCTGAAAAGAATTATGTAGTTTTTGCCAGAGCCTGCTGTGTACTATCAACCAGGGGTCACTTTAATTTCTGAGCTTAGGGTACCACCTACAGTGAGGGTGCTGTGACATTAAGGCCTGAAAGAAAGCAGAAACAAATATAAGATGATAAATTCTCAGGGTCTCCAAAATTGTCATTATTAATAGTTCCACTGTTAAGGAAAATTATCTAAAACTTGGAAATAAGATAAAAGGATGATGATATGTTCTTTCAACATCCTACTGGAGCATTGTCTATGAAGCCTACCCAAGGATATTTAGTTCTCTAGGGCAACCCAACCCAAAACTTTCTGCAGTGAATCTTTTGGAAACCTGCAGTTTGGATTTAGTGTTCCATGATTTATTGTTTGTGTATAACACCCACTACTCCGTGCAATACATGCCCCCCTTAATACCCATCACCGGGCTAACCCATCCCCCTGGCCCCCTCTCCTCTGAAACCCTCAGTTTGTTTCCTGGAGTCCATAGTCTTTCATGGTTCATTTCCCCCTCTGATTCCCCCCCCCCTTCATTTTTTCCTTCCTTCTAATATCCTCCATGCTATTCCTTATGTTCCACATTTAAGTGAAACCATATGATAATTGTCTTTCTCTGCTTGACTTATTTCATTTAGCATAATCCCCTCCAGTTCCATCCATGTCTGTGCAAATATTGGGTATTCATCCTTTCTGATGGCTGAGTAATATCTCATTGTATATATGGACCACATCTTCTTAATCCATTCATCTGTTGAAGGGCGTCTCGGCTCCTTCCACAGTTTGGTGATTGTGGACATTGCTGCTATGAACATTGGGTGTATAAGGCCCTTTTCTCACTACATCTGTGTCTTTGGGGTAAATACCCAGTAATGCAATTGCTGGGTCATAGGGTAGCTCTATTTTTGACTTCTTGAGGAATCTCCACACTGTTTTCCGAAGTAGCTGTACCAACTTGCATTCTCTTCAGTAGTATAAGAGGGTTCCTCTTTCTCCATATCCTCTCCAACATTTGTCTTGCCTTGTCAATTTTGACCACTCTAACAGGTATAAGGTGATATCTCAATTTTACTTAATTTCAATAAATTTAAGATTAAATTTATATAACCACATGTGTGTAGTGGCTCCTACATTGGACAGTGTAGCTCTAGGGGAACATACCTTTGTTTGACTTATTGTTAACTGGAGCTCAAACTCCATGAAGTTACATGTTTATTTGTAGAAAATTATATATATATTTTATATATTTGTAGAAAAAATATAAAGATGAGTTCCTTGGTAGAGATGCTAGTGATTTCTGTGTGGTAGAAAAGATAACCCCAGAATTACAGTTTTATTGCCTTGTAGGATATTAACGAGCATCTGACATAGCAATCATATTCCACCTGGGGCTATCCTGCTGGCCCCCTTATTAATCAATTAAGTACATCTTTGATGCATGTGCAATCTATATTTGTAGAGAGTCATGGTTTTTACCTGCAGCGGGGATAAATAGGTCTCTTTATCTTTTCCTTTGAAAGAAGATGAATTTTCTTCTAGCTCACTTTCTCACTAAGTGTAGATATTTTAAACTTAATGCCCCTGCTTTCATGTTTATTTGTAGAAAATTGGCTATTTAAAAAGTTACTTGAGAGAGATGCAGATAATTTCTGTCTGGTAGAGAAGATAACCCCAAAGTTATAGTTTCAACCCAAGGTTTCAGTGGACTTGCAGTGGACCCCAGGTTTAAGCTCCTGTTCTCCCACACAGCCATTAGTTCCCAAAGCTCTAGTTCTGTGTTACTAACATTTATTCCCCAGAGCAGCTCTGGCTTCAGAGTGTGCCTACCTTTGGTTTCAGCACGTTGTTATTTTTCATGGGATTTGGGGATTTCTGTTTCTTTCCTGTTAGCCCAGCAATGCATTAAGTATCTGTTTACATTATTTTTTCTAATATCTGGATGTATTGTGGCCAAGTGGGCTTTTCAGAATTTCTAGTCTGATATGTGGATATCCTTAAAGCTTTCTCTACATTTCATTAAGAATGTAATTTCCAAATGTGAATCTGCCCCTATCTCAGTTTACTGTTCAACATTTGTCAATGGTTTCACAAACTATAAAGATAAACCCACCTCCTTAAAATGGTCTGCCAGGGCCTATATGATCTAGAAGATGCCTCCGTCTTGATTTTGTGCCTCACTCTCCTTACTTGAGCCTGAAATTCCTTTACATCCTTGAGGGTGGTATTTTTTTCATCCTCAAAACTTTCATATATGCTATTCTCTCTCCCTGGGTCTCTTTCTTTGAATCCTTTTTACGTAGTTCACTCTTTGCTGCAATGTAAGTTCATGAAGGGAAGGACCATCTCTGTATGTTAATTGCTGTATGCTTCATGCTCTTACATTGTAAGCATTCCACAAATATTTGGTGAACGATAGGAATCATTCAACGAGTGAATACCCAGTGAGTGATTTTCCTTATCTTCCTTTTTATACTTGCTACTTCTCCTGTGTTCCTTGTCTTTTGAATAGGACCTGGATTCTGTACTTCAGGCCAGAAATTGAGAGTATCCTAGACTCTTTTTTTCTCCTTCTGCTCCACTGCTAATTAATCATCTTCCTAAATAACTAAAAGAAGTTGCCCCTTCTTTTCAGTCTTGTTACCACTGCACTGCTGACCTCATTATTTCTTACTTGGACTATCATATTTCCTGATTTCCTTGCTCTAGCTTGGCCCCTGCAAGAAAATCTGTTTCTTTCCTTAAGATTCCTAGACGACTCTCTATTAATGCCTTAGTTTGACATAAAACATTTTTTTTGTGATCCATTCTCATTTCCTTTCCCTTCCCTGGTCCACATGCATCCCAAGCTTGAGCTAAATCGAGTAAACATTCATGGAACACCTGTTGTCTGCCAGGCTCTGTACCAGGTACTGTCATGTTCATTACATTAATTAATCCTCAGAAGTCACTCTGAGTGTTTTATTTTCCTAGTGAAGAAACAGGGATATGGACAGGAGAAGTGACTTGGCTTCTAGGTCATGTGGCTAATGTATGGCATAGCCAGCACTGAAGTCAGGTCTTTTGAACCCGAGAGTCTACGTTTTTTCCACTAGTGTGTTGTCAGGGAAGAAATTGGAGAACATCTTAGGGAAGAATATAAAATCTATCATTGGATCACCAGGGTAAATGACAAGATGATGTCATGGTGCATATAAAAATTAGATGCCAATTAAGGGATGCATTTTTAAAAGTCCTGAATGAAGCTTTTTGTCATCTTCTGTTTTTTTTTTTTTTTTTCCTGGTTTCTCCCCACCTGCTCCTTTCTCATTCCATGTAAACAAAATCAAGTAACAGTCCTTAGAAACAAACTCAGGTTTACTCCAGTCCTGGACAGAGCTAGAGAGCAGGCTTTATATTAATAACTTTAATTTGTCTCCTGGCGGGGTTTGGAATTAAATTTTCCTTGAGTTGCAGTCTTAATGGTCTACCTATTACTGTTTGGTCCCCATGTTGTTTTCCTCTTGTCAATCAGACCCAGAGTAAGCTCCTGGGACTTACATCTTTCCCCAGTTCTCGTCCTTGGGAATTGTCAGATCTCAACCTAAATACTGGTTCTCAGAGCTAGGAACCTGATATGCTGATATGCTGAGCTAATCCATCTGCCTATACTTCTCCTTGTTTTATTACCTCTAAGTAACTTTTAAATTCTTTATCTCTTCTCCAGCCTCCAAATAGGCTCCTTCACAGCCTTACCACTTGGTCTATCCCGCATGCCATTTCTAGGATATTCTTTTTAAAGCACAAGTAAAACAGTGCCCTTCCTTTGCTTAAAATCTTTCAGTGGCTCCTGGTCAGCACAGGTTAAAGATCAATTAGCTTAGCATAGCTGATACCTGACCTTGCCCTAGTTTCCTCTCACATTCTAGCCACACTGATGACTATGGTGTCCTGAAAAGCTAAGCTTTTGTCCCCCCCCCCCCCCACGTTGTATCTTACCTCAAAGCTTTACTCATTTCTTCATTTTGGCCTCTGTTTAAATGTTGCTTCCTGAGAGAACTCATCCCTAACCACACTATCTGAAATAGCCCTTTCTTTCCATTATCCTATCTCTTTACCTTGTATTTTTCTAATGCTTCCCAGCATCTGGCATTAGAGTGTGCATTTATTTATTTATTCATTGTTTATCTCCACCAGTAGAATGTATGTTTTGTCTTCTTGCTTACTGCTCTATACCCCCCACCCCAAGCCTAGAATAGGGCCTGGCGTAGAGATGATGTTTAATAAATACTTAAATTGAACAAATAAATGAATGAGTGGAGTCTGTCCCCTCTATCTGACTTTCCCTTCTCCTTCTTGGCTCACTCTTCTTCAACTGGTAACATGTGGCTAAGTGTCATCTTTTCTAGAAAGCCTCCCTTGTTAGAGCATGCCCCTAGTAGAATATGTCTAAGAAGATGCTTCTCCTTAGTACCTCCATGATACTTTGAATACGTGTAAGATTAATAGCTGTATAAATATACTGCTTGCTGGCGAGTGCTGTGAAGTGTGTAAACTTGGCGATTCACAGACCTGTACCCCTGGAGATAAAAATATATGTTTATAAAAAATAAAAAATTAAAAAAAATATACTGCGTGCTTACAATATTCCATGTAATCTCCATAATAACTCTATATAGAGATCATCAACCCCACACTGTAGACAAGAGAACTGAAATTTTGGAAGGCTTTACCTTGCTTGTAATAACACAGAGAGTAAGCAGTAGAGCTGAGATGGGAACCCAGGAAATTATGACTATAAAATCCTTGTTTTTAATGAGTATAAAAACACAAGCAAATGTGCAACAGCATCCACATTAACACCGGGATATGCTGTGGGCTTCAGAGAGAAGGAGACAAATTGATAAACATTACTGAGAAAAACGATCTGAGTTCAAGGAACCCCTGTATACCTTAGAGAGATGATGAAATGGAGTTATCATCTGTATGCATGCCTAGTGGCAGTTTTCACTGAAAACACATAGAAGGTGAATGGGCTTCTAATTCCCTGGTATTCCAGTCCAGTCCAGTACAGTTAGGGACGCTGGCTATTTCATAACAAAGCATGGTATGGAAACCATCAATGTAGGGGTTGGGTGGGGGATTGAAGCTATACCCATCAGAAAGTGGATGGAGAGTAATTTAAAGGAATTAAAGTTTTGTGACTCATCCTTCAGCCATTCTTATAAAGACATTCTCAAGAGCTCAGTGTCAGTCCCTCAGTAAGGACTGTGTTTAGCTTGAGTGCGCTCTTCCACTCCTCAGTCCAGCTTGTTTGGCAGAAAAATAAACATTATAAACTCCTAGCCCTCAAATGGTAGATGAGAAAGGCAGAAGGTGAGGTGGAGGGAAGCAGATTCTAGATGTGATGGGATGGGGTGTCAAAGACAGGTCTGCACTGAGTCACTGGAGGCCCAGGGGAAAAGAAATGGCAGGACAATGATCAAATAGTCAAACAAACCAGAACATACCATGTGAAAGAGAGCTGAAGAGAATGTGAAATTAAGCATTACATAAGTAAGAGAAGAAGATGCCATGGAAGTGTGCTTCATGCTCTGGAAAAATCTGATAAGGGTCTGAATTTGATAAAACAGGAGCACTAAGGTATTATGCTGAAACAATAGAATTAGAAGGCAGGAGGGATTGTAGAGCTGACACAATTCCATTACAGATAACGAATAAACCCCAGATAGGAAGTGACAGAATAGGCAAAGCTTGAAATCCAATCACAAGCATGAAGGAGAAGCTTGAGTTTTAATGGCAGGGAAGACAAAGAAATAAGAAACTGAAAGAATTAGAAAGTGCTTTCTGGTAGGCAAAGGATTCTGAACAGATTATCCTCCTAAAACAGAGAAACCATCAGATAGAAGAGAAAAAGTTTTCTGAACAATAAGAAGATTATTCTGAAATTAAAAATAAAAAAAAAAGAACTAAATGAGCAGGTTGAAAAGAGTCTACCAGGGAAAAATATGTATAGTGATCTAGATCAAGCCACGTGCTGCTTAAGTTATGAATTACGTCAAAGATTAAAAAGAAGTACTTCTGGGTGAAGTAGTGATGCACCTACAAGGGGTCAATTCCCAGCATTCAGTGGTAGGAGACAGGGGAGCAGCATCTATGGTGTTCTGAAGGAATGTGTAACTCCCCAATAATCTAGTTGGCCAAGTTTTTCTTGATTTATAAAGGCAGCAGGTATATATTTTTAAAGATGAAACAACGTATGGAATATGTTGCCCATGATTCCTTTAAAAAAGCACTACTTGACAAAAAGAAGCAAAGCAAAACAAAAAGATCCAGTCAACAAAGGATAAGGCAACAACCTGTATTCAGAGATGAGGCACATGTGGTAAAGGCACATGTAGGGTCATTGAATCCAAAGGAATACTGAATTAAGACTAAATAACTAGGGGATTATGGTGGTACAATAGAATGGAAATGCTACACATCTTAGTGAAGGAAAATAGTAAAATACCCAGATAAATGTGGAGGTAGGGGAAACAAGTAGAAGGAGAGAAGGGAGTAATTTTGACTACTTATTGTTCATAGCAAGGAGACAGTGGATATGATTTAAAGCTGAAATATGAGGCTAAGAATAAGGAAAATATAATGGTTCCAATCTATTAATGTACTTCATAATTTTTTTTCTTACCTAATGGAAAATAATATTTTGGGGTGAAGAGTCATTTACCAGAAGTTCTGCAATTTCCTTTTGCTTTATTTCAGATTATTTTACTTTATATTATATTCATATAAAATTACATTTAATACTTCCAGTTAAATACTATTTGTGTGCTTGTTCTACTGTCATAAAATTATTTCTGTCGCTCTCCACTTGTCTACCTGAGAAGCAGTATGGTTTAGAGGAAAGCCTCTCAACTTTATTGCATCTATAAATCACATGGGGATCTTAGTGGAATGCAGGCCTGGGATGGGGCACGACATTCTGCATTTCTTGTAAGCCCCCAGGTGCTGCTGCTGCTGCTGCTGGCGCTATCCACTTTGAGTAGCAAGAGTGTGTAGGTCATGAACCGACTCCAGTTCCAGACTGCCTGCATTGATTTCTGGTGCCACCACTTAGTAGCTGTTTGACTTTGATCAAGTCCTACATCTGAATTTCCCAGTCTGTAAAATAGCAATAATAATAGTGCCCCCATGTAAATTCCTTAGAACAATGCCTGACAAGTGTTAAATATTGTAAAAATGGCCATATTATTCCTGGACTAGAAACCTAACTTCTCTCAACCCCAGTTTTCCCATCCGTTGAAATAACTGCCTCACAGAGCTGTGTCTCCATGTAGCGTCTGGCGTGGCATCAAAAAATGGTAATTACCGATGTTTGTAATGAATTATATGAATTATAATGTAACAATACTTAAAATTTCTTACACTAACCCATATAGTCTTAGGCCTACCAGTCCCTTTATTCACTCATTCATACTTCATTCATTCATTCTATAACTAATATTTGAGTGTTTTCTGTGTATTAGGTAGTCCTATTTAGGCACTAGTATTGTGAATAAGATAGTCCTAGTGGACCTTTCCTTCTAGTGGGAGAGAAGAAACAGAAATAATATGCAAACCAGTAATTAGGGTTGTAAATAAAAACATATATATATACATATATATATAAATTTAAAAAATAGATCATGTAAAAAAACTAAAGATAAGAGATAGAAAATGATGCTAGGGGTGGAGGAAGGGTTAGTAAAGATGGGGTGGTGAGGGGAGACCTCTTTGAGAGGTGTCAATGGAGCAGAAACCAGATGAGGTGAGGGAGCAGGCCTTGAGAAGTTCCAGGGAAAACATTTACATCAGTGGTTGGCCTGAGATAACAGGTGAGTGTGTCTAGGTCTGAGAGAGCGTGACCCAATGTAGGAGCCACAGTCCGAGAAAAAGGCAGGGCCAGATGTGTGTTTTCTGAACCAAAAGACACAGGTCACTAGTGGGTTGCAAGCATCATTAAAAATAAATTACATGAAGAATGGATCAGAATTTAAATTATCAGAGTATATGGTAAGGAAGAACACTGGTTTGTGGAACTATACACACACTTAGATACCGGACTGTGATTTAAAAATGGGTCTGTTACTATGGATACCAGTGTTAAAAGTGTCAGATACCCCGGGCTAACTTATCTAGACCCTTGTTTGTTGTGAAAAGGAGGATGGGTATTACTCAGAACATCAAGAAACCACTGAAGGAATCTGGGTAAAAGAGAGACTCAATATGATCAGTGTTTTCAAGTGCTTTGACTGTGGAAAGCTGACTGAGGGGAGCAGGAGTGGAAGAAAACAGTGATAACTGCTTGCCAAGCCACCTCCTACCCACAGCACTATGGTAGGCAGAATTGAGTTTTCCCTTCCCCACAAAGATGTCCAAATCCTAATCCCTGGAATCTGTGAATATGTTATATAAGGTGGCAAAAGGAACTTGGCAGATGTGACTGCAAAAATAAATAAGTAAGTAAGTAAATAACTAAATGTTTGCTGGAACTTGAAGTTGACATGGGGATAGCGTTGTGGATCATCTAGGTGGACCCACCCTTATCACAACAGTCCTTGCACGTGGAAAAGGGAGATATGGGAAGCATTGGACCTGCCTTTGCTGGCTCTGAAGATGCAGGAAGGGGCATGAGCCAACGGCTGTGGGCAGCCTCTAGAAGCTGGGAAAGGCAAGGAAGTGGAACCTAGAGTTTACAGAAGGAAACATGAGCCCTCAATTTTAACCTGGGGGGATCTGTGTAAGACTCTGGCCTAAGGAACTGTAAGGTTATCAATGTGTCTTTTTCAATTCACCACCTTTGTGGTAATTTGTTACGGCAGCAATAGAAAACGGAGACAAGCATGTAATCTCTTAAACCTGTCTTCATTCCTCCCTTCTCCCAGACCTCTTCAGAGTACTGACATGGGATGTGGGTATAAGTACCCTCAGCTGTCTTTACTGTCCCAAGGGTGCCTCATGGAAGCCTCTGCTCCTCCTGCTGGCTGCTCTGTGTCTGGTTCCCATTCTGGATGTCCGGTAATTGCTGGTAGCGACGATGCAGTTCAGCGACTTCAATCTGAGATTTTTGTTGTCAAAGAGAGATATAGAGGAGTTAAGTTGCAGAAATTTGAGGAAGGGAATGGAGGTTGGCAGAGAAGTTCCTTTTGCTTTTTAATTGTCACTTAAAAATGCTTAAGCAGATGGATCATCTCAAAGCTTCTGGTATTAAAGGGTGACAAGTTGGTGATTAATTCATTCTGGTTTTATCACAGCAAAGAACAATTGTTTAGTTTGTCTCACAACCCAGAGATCATGACCCAGCGATTATGACCTGAACTGAAATCAAGGGTTGAATGCTTAACTGACTGAAGCACCCACGCTTCCCTTTTACCAGTCTTTTAAAGTTTATTTTATTTTCTTTCTCTTTGGTTGTTTTTGCCTCCTCGGTACACTGGCTTTTAATACTTTCGTGTTTCCTCCACTGAGAGAGTTGCTTGCAGGACACACCTGACCTGTGGAACAAAGCGCTTGATCTGTGGACAGCCTCTTTTATTGAATTTATTGATGTATTCTAGATGGTTCAGGTTGTCAGAAGTCTGACTCCTAAACACATTGGATATTACTGTGAAAACATAAGTAATACACTCTTAAAAAAGTCTGTGAAGCTTATTTTAAAAATATTGCTTCCAGTTTTATCTCTTATCAATCTGATGGCAAGTGTTGAATAACACAAATATATATGACAAATGTGGCAACTTGGAATTTGTTTTTATATGAGATTTTCTTCTATGGAGCAGCAACCAATAACAGTTTAAATAGCAGATTGTGACAAGGAATAAGATAATGTCAATATAATAAACTGTTTTAATTTATTATTTCTGTAAATTCTTTATCTAAGACTTAATAATCTTTAATTATGGTCTGCTCTGCCATTATAAAAAAGTATGAATTTGTTATTTGGTGAGAGGATCAGTAGTGTTTATATGGTAATCTTAGAACACAAATTTTAATGTGTTTTTTCTCCCCCCTAAAGCTGTTTGAACTTTATAGCTACTTTACTAGTTCTCATTAAAAATATTAAAACAATGGTATGGGGGGAAATTTCTTAGCTTTGTATGAAATAGTTGATTGAATACATAAAAAACTCATAATATCCAGGAGAATTTAAACTGAAAACAGTTTCAACAAGTACAAAGGTAAATATGCAAAGAGAGAAAGTCATATTACTCAGCAAGATGTAATTTCATGACTTAAGCATGGTCCCATGGCAGAGTGTTTCTAGGGGAACTGGCCTGTGGTGGAATCAGGGTGTTCAAGGTACGTGGGTCTGGTGAGAGGTGGTAGAGCAGGCTCTTTATTTCCCCATGCCATTAAAGCCATGCTCCTTACTTCAGTGTTAGGTGGCCTGAAATTCTCTTACCATGTCTGCTGCAGGATGAGTGCTAGATAAAATGAAGGATGGTCTTCCCCTGAAAATTGCCACATGAACTTGAAAGAAGAAGCTGACACCTGTCTCATTTTAGGCAGATCTCAGCATCATGATGTTGAATGTATTTGTGAACTGATCTATATTGTCTGAAGGAGTGGAGGAGAGCAAACACTAGAGTTACAGGGCCTGCCTCTTCCGCTAACTAGCTTTATTGCAAATCCCTGAAACTACTCCGGGCCTTGGTTTCCTCATCTAAATAAGGGGCTAATAATAGGACCAACCTATAGTCTTATCCTGAAGGCAAGGTGAGTTAACATGTATAAAACACTTGAATCAGTGCCTAGTGTGGTAACAAATATGGCACTTTAATAAGTATCAACAATTAAAAGTACTAGATTGTGAAGGCTTTGAGGTCATTGACTGTGTATTTCAGATTGCTGTATCCACAGTATCTAGTAGAGTTCTGTGTGTAGACTGAATGTTTATGTCATCTGCTTCTGCGTAGCAGATTTTCTAAAATTCAAATGTTAACTGGTACTAAACTTTCATATTTTAAGGTCAATCGTGATGTAACAAGTATTGTTAATAAAAGATCACGTTGAAAACATCAGATTAAAAATATAACCCATTAAAGACCATGTAGATCAAAATGCTTACAGCAAAAGGATTGTTTTATTGTGAGAAAAAAATATACATAGATACGTATGTATAGCCACAGTTCTTATGACAAAACACCTATCTTTTTTTTTTTTTTTAAAGATTTTATTTATTTATTTGTAAGAGAGAGTGAGAGCGAGCACAGGCAGACAGAGTGGAAGGCAGAGTCAGAGGGAGAAGCAGGCTCCCTGCGGAGCAAGGAGCCCGATGTGGGACTCGATCCCAGGACGCTGGGATCATGACCTGAGCCGAAGGCAGCTGCTTAACCAACTGAGCCACCCAGGTGTCCCGACAAAACACCTATCTTATAGTTTTCATCTTTCTTTGGCTATTTGGTGAAAGATTTACTATGGAGGACTGAAATTTGATCAAGTGTCTGTTTAACTCTCCCTTCTCAATTGGTTCTGTCTTGACTGGCATTCTTACCACCACCCTAATCTGACCATCCCAGTCCCAGTCTCCCTCACCCTATTCTACTTACCCCCCATACACAAAGTATCTTATTACTCTATACTCTATGTAGTTTAATTATTTATGTCTGTTATTTATCATCTGTTGTCCTCAGCTAGGATGTATACTACATTCTACAGAATGTACTATCTACAGAAGAATACTCGGCTTACTAGTACTTAAATACCCAACAAATCCTTATTGAGTGAATGAATGAACTGATCCCATATATTTAATTCTTTAAATTTCTCTCTCCTCCTTACTCTTAAATTTGAGGGCACAGGATTTTCTGGGCACACTCATGTGATTTCTGTTACCTCTTCTCGTTGTCACTTTAGGTTCCTCATATCAGTTCAGCTTGGAGTTATACCTTCCTTGATAAAAGTGAAATGAGGTGGTACTAAGATTTGATCCTGAACATAGTCAGAAATACTGAAACAACATTGGAACACAGAAGTTTGAAGAGAGAATACAATGGAGAAGAAGATAGAATCTAGCAACCCTAGGTGTGTTATATGAAATCCATCCTTAGGCAATGGGAGTGGTCTTATCAAGTCAATTTTCTCATGGAGAACCCAAAGCCAAGAATAGGCAAAGCATTTGCCCTTGTGTTTCAGGAGAGGCTACACTGAGCGTCCTGACGCTAAAGGCAAGCTCTGCAGAGGTGTCCTTGAGGCCAAGTTGGCTCCTCATGAAACCCTTCTGGTCCCTTTTGCCTCTGTAGTCCTTTCCGTAAGCCACTTAGCCCTCTGGCCATACTGGTCTTTGTCACTGGCTGCATAGGTCTGACTATATGAAAACTGGATATTTAGCATCCTTTAGCTAATTAACTTCTGTCCAACACGACCTTGGGCAAGCTTCTGTTTTCAGTGAATTGAAGACAAGAAGATTATTTCTTATACTTAAACACAACCTGCTCATGTAATTCCCTTTCTAAATAAAATAACCATATCTCTTTATTTTTTGATGTATAAAATATTAATAAGCTATAAAAAACACTTCCTCATCACTCTTCAAAATATGTAATTTATCTGCAAGGCATTGTTTCACTGATTCAAGTATTCTTGGAATTGGCCTGGATATCAGATGTGGAGCCTCATCTCCTCACCTGCTGGTCCTCCTTCAGGTAAGGAACTCATTTCCTCTGATCATGACACTACTGACTTCTTACCAGTGTCACACATTGTGGTAAGACCCTCAACACATACCAATCTTGTTTAATCCATACCAGAATGCTACAAGGATGAGGACAACCACATTTGGAGCTGTAAATTCCATTTCTTGGCCAAATTTAAACAGAGGATGCTGTCACTCCAAAGAGCATGCTCTTAACCTCTACACTTCTTGCCTTTGCAACAATCCTGTAAGTTGTGTCATATGGGTTAGATTTGACTCGTGAATTCATGGCAGCTCATTCTATGTTTGAGTGTGAGAATTGTCTTCCTCATCTTGCACTAATGTTGGTGTCCCTTAACTTCTATCCACTGGCCCTAATTGTCTCCTATGGGGCCTATTTTCTTTTCCATATCCATTGTCAATGTCCAGAGTGGCACAGAGGGATAAATCTTGAAAAAATAACATCAACTTGGTCCTTAGCAACAGATACAAGTCATCAATAACAAATAATATTCGAAGTGCTTTTTGACTGCAGCAAAATCTTAGTTTCAAAGCATACTGTCAAGCTTAATATTATTTCTCTTGCTTAGAAAGTTGGGGCCTTTTATACCCATTTTCATTTTTTAATAGGCAATCACTAAATTTCCTGTCTGGATCTGGAAAGACCTAATAAGCTCTTTGTGTGTGTGTGTGTTTATGTTTATATTTATGTGTTTATGTGTAGAGTTGGAGGTAGGCCAGATTCTAACTTTAGAGTAGCTTCCTTCATACAACAAAGGGTCACATGTGGACCTACCCAGTATCTTGTATTTTGCCTTTAGAATTTGTTCTTATCTTAACTGTGTAGCTTGTTAACTCTTGAGAATGTTTACAATAAATTTTCCTAGTATATTGTCTTCATTATATTTTACCAGCTATTTTCCACTTAGAGAACAGTTCTTTCAACTACTCTATAAAACTAAAGGTTTTAGGCCTTCTGAGTTTCTTCTCTCTTATGCTGATTTTCTTCTGTTTTGCTTTTAGCTTTCACTGTTGAGTAAACATGTATATGGTTTGCTTATGCATTTCTGTTTCATGACTAGCTGAGAACTTTGATGACAGCAGATCATTTCCAGTGATTTATGCCAACAATGAAACACTCTTGAATCTATTATTTACTATAAATTTTAATGAATCTACAAAACTGTTGTATGACTTTTCAAATAAGCCACAGTGCATCAATACATAATTTCCCCAGGTACCTTCTCTCTTAAAAGGCTGCCTGAAAAATACCTTTGTAATGAGCCAAATACAGCAGAAAAATTTTTTTCATTGAGATTAGAGGCTGAAAGATGTTCATTTACTGGAATAAAATATTTCATTTCTTTTACATTTAATATGTAACATCTAAAGCTTAAAGTCCTTTTGAGGTAAAATTTAAATATGGAGAAATGAACAGAAATGAACAGACCTTCCATGTGTGATTTGTTGACTTCTGATAAATGTACACCCCATGTGACCACAATTGAGGTGATAAATACTTCTGTCACTCCAGAAAATTCCCTTGTGCTCATTTCCAGTCAATTCGCATGCCCATAGGCAAGCACTGCTCGATTTCAATCACTAGAGATTAAATTCAAATTCTTTTTAACTTCATATAAATGGAATTATGTAATGCATAATCTGTAGCTAGCTGCTTTTGCTAAATATAAAGTTTGAAGATTCATTCATACTTTTATAAGCATTAATAGCTAATTTAAAAATTTTGAAGGGAGCTTGGGTGGCTCAGTCAGTTGAGTGTCTGACTCTTGATTTCAGCTCAGGGCTGTGAGACAGAGCCTTGTGTTGCTTAAGATTCTCTCTCTCCCCCCCTTCTGCCTCCGTTGCATACTCTCTCTCTCTAAAAATAAGTAAGTAAATAAATAAAGTAAAAAATTTGAATAGCGGGACGCCTGGGTGGCTCAGTTGGTTAAGAAGCTGCCTTCAGCTCAGGTCATGATCCCAGCGTCCTGGGATCGAGTCCCACATCAGGCTTCTTGCTCAGCAGAGAGCCTACTTCTCCCTCTGCCTCTGCCTGCCATTCTGTCTGCCTGTGCTCACTCTCTCCCCCTCTCTCTCTGATAAATAAATAAAATCTTAAAAAAAAATTTTGAATAGTATTTCATTGTGTAAATATGCCACAATTTATTTATCTAGTCTTCTGTTGATGGACATTTGGATTGTTTTCAGTTTTGGGTTATTATGTAAAGAGCTGTTTGAGCAAGTCTTTTTGTGGACGTATGCACATATTTTTTGTGGACATAATTTTTCATTTCTCTTAAGTAAATATGTACATGTGCAACTGCTGTCATAGGGTAGATGAATACTTAGCTCTATAAGTAACTGCTAAACTTAACATTAAAAGAAACTGACAGAACTTAATGCCTTTTTATTCTACAATAATGTGAGAAGAGCCCAGCTGTATACTACAGCCAGACTTTGATTTAGCAATTTTTTTTTTAGAAATATTTAGTAAATTTACTCAAATGAAGAAAGCTTAAATGATACAGAACTGAAAATATTAGGAATCTATATATAATAAAAAGTGAATATAAATTAGCCAACTCCATGGACATTTCCAGTTAAGGCTTCATACAAATACATATTCACCTTTCTCTTTTATATAGGAATAATAGATATATACATGACACAATGATTCTGGCAAAAAAAAAAAAAAATCAAAGATCCTAAAAATATTCTCAGGTTTTAAAAATGGTATGGAATAGGTTTTAAGAACCACATCTTACATGAGCAGAAACCCCAGATTTAAACCCATGATTTTATTATGACAGAAGCATGGTCAGTTTTAATTTTTTTAAACAAGTATGGGTATCATACACATTGGCTTATTAATAATTAATGCATTTTGCATACACAGTCTCAGTGTGGACAAATTTTTAGTATTGATTATTTGCTATGATGTGTTAAACTTGCAAAGTCTTTTCAAAATAAGAAACTAGGGGCACCTGGGTGGCTCAGTTGGTTAAGCCACTGCCTTCGGCTCAGTTCATGATCCTGGAGGCTCGGGATCAACTGCTGCATCAGGCTTCCAGCTTCGCAGGGAGTCTGCTTCTCCCTATGACCTTCTCCCTTCTCAGGCTCTCTCTCACTGTCTCTCTCTCTCTCAAATAAATAAATTAAAAAAAAAAAAAAGAAACTAGCTGCACACATTTAAGTATTTTCTTCTAAAACACAATCTTCAAAAAAGTCACAATTAGTCTTTGTGATTCCTAGTCATAAGTCCTGTCTTCTTTTTGACATAGTATAACTTATATTCTTTTTTTTTGTATGACTTATATTCTTATGCAGGATCGCATTAAGACCAGTAATTCTTTTATTTATTTATTTATTATTATTTAAATATTTTTATTTATTTATTTGACAGACAGAGATCACAAGCAGGCAGAGAGGCAGGCAGAGAGAGAGAGAGGGGGAAGCAGCTCCCTGTTGAGCAGAGAGCCCGGTGCGGGACTCGATCCCAGGACCCTGAGATCATGACCTGAGCCGAAGGCAGAGGCTTAACCCAGTGAGCCACCCAGGGGCCCCAAGACCAGTAGTTCTTAAACAGTGTTACCAAAGAACCATGTAAATCCCAAATGCAGCAAAGGCAGGCAATCTTCATAGTGTTCTTTCACCTCATTGAAGTTGAAGCTGCTCCTTCTGGATATTTTTCTACTTCAATGTGAAGTAGATTGTTAGGGTTTCATTAGTGGTTTCATATGTGGCTTTTTAAAGAAAAAAAGAAAAGGGTTTTGATTTCTTTTCACAATTCACAGTTCTCAGATGAGACTTTTTTTTTTTTTAAAGAAATTTTAGTCTGAGGACATTTTGAATAATAAAACGTTCTTGAGTAGATGAAGTCTGTCAATGCAACTGTAATAAATAAGCACTTACATCCTTGGCGATATTACCAGTATATCCTGGAACCAAAATAAGATGGTTTTCCTGTTCCCATAATCCATTTAACTGTTGTTTTACAATCTGAATATTTCCATCATGTATAATTTCTGTTTTGGATGATAGTTCTGACTACCACCTTTTTATGACTGCTTGAAGCTGGTTTAAACCAACTATTATATATTCTTCAAATTTGCTTTTAAGTAGGAACTTCCCTAAAGGTAGCAAATCTGCACAGCAGCCAAGTGAGATGTATTGTTTTTCTTCCTGTAAACTATTGGTGAACACAGGAAGGCAGTCCACAACAGCTCCAAGGTCTTCTATCTTCACCCAATAAACTACAAGTTCACTTCTATTCCTCTTTCTCCAGAATGTTACAGCTACATTCAATCTCAAATACCTGCTGAACAAAACCTGTGCCATTGTTTTATGGTCTTCAGAAACCTCAGAAAAAAGCCCACTATGTTTTGATGATGGGCTTTCTGTCTGTGAAGAACCAGAATCACTGGAGTTAACCAAATATGTTCGACGATCATGGCGTACCTTTTCAGGCAGGTGGGCTACACAAGTCAGTTGATTTTCTTTATTTGCCATGTCACAGTCCCCACTTGTAGGGGACTGTTTTTTCCCTGCAACCAGAATTTAGAAAAGGACGATGCACTTTCTTTCTGTGGTAGATCCCTGATGTAGTATATCTGGGTTTTCCACAGCTTGTCCAACTGTTTTTTTTACGTAAGCAGTCAACAGTTTGGGAGCTTTCCTAACCTCCTTCATGCTCTTATTAGTAAAATTTGAGATCCCTTTTCTAGGAAGATCAGTGGAATGATCCTCAATATTATTACAAAAGGCTTTTTTTCTTTTTCTTTCTTTCTTTCTTTTTTTTTTTTTTAAACATTGTGGGCTTCAGATGCCATAGTCTCTTAAATACCGATGCCTCCTGGCACCTCAGGACGCCTCAGCCCAGACCCGGCACTGATCACCTGAGCCCAACAACCCAGAACGTTCCTCTGCTCTTGCGCTGAACCCCACTGTAAGCCATTCAAACGTGGCTGTGCACGCAGCCTGTCGGGATCCGTTGTAACAATTTTTCTTAATTAATAACTCCTGATAATGAGTTTTTTAAAAAAAATAGATTTAACCTAATTGATGTATTATTCAAAAGAGACTTGAATTTTAATTGAAATACAGGGTAAAAAAACTATAAATATATTTTGATTCATCTATTTTAATATAGTGCATCCCTATGGAGAATACATCTGGTTAAGACAAGTCTGTAGGATGCTATTGTGGGAGCCAAGGATTTACCCATTATGGTCAGGAAGAGTCCAGCCAGTAGAGGCACTGCCAATATAGTAAATATATTTCATATATAATAACACCCAGAACTTTACTACTACCAGTGATGAGTTGAGAAGGCTGAGCCCACACTATGTACTGAGAATTTGCCCTCTTTTCTTCATTTGTTGCAGTTTGGCAATTGCATGTGATGTTGGACCAATGCCAAGATCATAACTGCTGTTTTGTGTATTGCTGTGTTGAAATTACTTGTGAGGCAGGAATTTTTAAAAATTAACAATAGTTAAGGTAGTAATGTGTATATATGTATATGCATTATGAATATATGAATATATATATTCATATATTCCAGTACCTATGAAGTGCCCAGTGTGCCTCTTTCCAATTATATCCTTCTTCCTCCTCCATTTTCGGGGATAACTACAATCTTGAATTTTGTGATTAGCATTTCCTTACATTTCTTTATAACCTTGCCTTTTATATTCCTAAATTAAATTTTGCTTAGATTCCCATGTTTTTGACATTTGTGTTAAAGGAAATGTATTGTATATATTCTGCAGCTTGCTTTGTTCCCTTTTTGTATTATACTTACTCATGTTAATGCATGTAGCTATAGTTCCATCATTTTTCCTCTTGGTAGAAGATTGAGTTATTTCTAGTTTCTCTTTGCTGGGGAAAGCAATGCTATTCCAAATATGGTTTGTCTTTCTTTCTTTCTTTCTTTGAGAGAGCACGAACAGAGAGGGAGGGGCAGAGGAAGAGGGAGAGAGAGAATCTTAAGCAGGTTCCATGCCCAGTGTGGGGTTTGTTGCAGGGCTTGATCTCACAACCCTGAGAACATGACCTGAGCCAAGAGTTGGTCACTTAACTGACCAAGCCACCCAAGCACCCCTCAAATATGTTTATGTATATCTCCTGGTAAATAGATGCACAATTTTCTGTAGAGTATAATCTTTGGAGGAGAAATTGTTGGGTCATAGGATATGTGGATTTACACTTTGCTGGATAATGACAAATTGTTTTCCAAAGTAGTCATATTAATTTATACTCTCACCAGGAGTGTATAAAAAGTCCCTTTGTGTCAGAATTTCTTATTGCCTGGTTATTTAGTTTTTGTCAGTTTGGTACATTTAAAATGAAATCTCCTGGTCTGATTTACATTCTTCTGATTACTAATGAGAATAGAGTGCCTTTTCATATTTTAGATTTCTGTTTCTGCTTCTGTGAAGTGTCTTCCTTTGCCCATTTTTCTAACAGATTTTCTTATTCCTTATTATTGGTAGGTTTTCTTTTAAATCTCTTTTGTGGATTATGTGCTTTCCAGGTAACTTCTCCCAGTTCTTAATTTTCTAAGTAGTTGAATTTATCAGTCTTTCCTTTAGGATCTATGCTTCTTTGTCTTCCTTTTAAGGAGGTCATAAAGAAACCCACCTCCGTATTTTTTCTAAAATGTTTTCATTTTTTTCCTCTTTTTATTTATGTCCTTCAATTTCACTTTCTCCTCATATGAAAAGCCATTTGCTGCAGCACAATTTACTGCATGGTCCTTCCTGTTTGGTGTCTCCATCACACACGATGCTTGTATGGATGCATACTTCTTCATGGACTCTGCTCAATTCAGTTGATCTGTATTTCTGTTTCTGTACCAGCATCACACAATCACTTGTAAAATACTGAACATAACTTTAGCTAATTAAGTAGCCTCTTTAAACAATCCTCTTTTTTGGTCATCTGCAGAAAAGTTTGCACAAAATTGGGGTGGTGTTTTCTTTGAGCATTTGGTGGAAACTTGCCTGTGAAGCCACCCAGTTCTGATATTTTCTTTGGAGGAAGAGGCTTAGTTACCAGTTAAATTTATTTTGTTCTTTTCATTCTCTATCTGCAGTTGTGTTCTTGTTTTAATCACATTTTAATTCGTATTTTCTCTTTCTTTTTTTCTTGATGAAAATTGCTAATATCAGTTTAGTATTATTTTTTAAAAACCAACTCGATTTATTTCATTTTCTTCATACTTTTCTTGTCTATTTAAATTTTGTTCTTATCTTTCACTTCTTTATTTGAATTTCTTTGAGCTTATTATATTGTTTTTATTCCTAAGGACTTAAATGAATGTTTAGGTTATTAATTTTTAGCTTTTCTTATTTAGTAATACAAGTATTTATGGCTATCCATTTATTTCAAAGTTCCATTTTAGGGGTGCCTGCGTGGCTTAGTTGGTTAGGTAGCTGCCCTCAGCTCAGGTCATGATCCCAGGATTCTGGGATCGGGCCCCACATCAGGCTTCCTACTCAGGAGAGAGCGTGCTTCTCCCTCTCCCTCTGCCTGCCCCACTGCCTACTTGTGCTATCTCTCTGTCAAATAAATAAATAAAATCTTTAAAAAGTAAAACAAAAACAAAACCAAAAAACTCCGAAGTACCATTTTAGTTTTATCCCACAAGTTATGACATGTGGGATTTTCTCTTTTGTTTAGTCGTATTTTTTAAATTCATATAATTTATCCATTTATCTATAAATGGACGGTTAGGTTGCTTGTATATCTTAGCTATTCTAAATAATGCTGCAATAAGCATAGGGGTGCATATATCTTTTGGAATCAGAGTTTTCATTTTCCTTGAGTAAATAGCCTATAGTGGAATTACTGGATCATATGGTATTTTTATTTTTAATATTTTGAGGAACCTCCATACTTCATGTTTTCCACCATGGAAAACAGTATGGGGGTGCACCAATTTACATTCCCACCAATAGTGTCCGAGGGTTCCTTCTTCTCCAGTGGTAGGAACAGCATAAAAGGGACGACACTTGCTGTTTCTTGTGTTTTATTTTAGCTCTTTGGCTACTTTTTATATCTCTTTTTTTGTCTTTGGTGTCATGCAGTTCCAAAGGACATGTCTAGGTGTGGATTTCTTTTTCTTCAGCTTGACATATTAGGGTTTCTTGAATTTGAGGAAGGCTCATTTCCAATAGTTTAGCAAGATCCAGAGCCAATATCTCTATGAATTTTACCTCTTCCGTTCTCTGTGGAAAATGTTCTGGAGCTGTAATTCTCATTTTATTCTCTATGTCTCCTTACCCCTATTTCACATTTTCCACAAAAAATTTTGGGGGAGCATATTGTTTAATATGTTTAGTCCTATTTTTATCTTATTTGCTCTGAATTCTTTTGTGTTGGTCACTTAGGCTAGGCTATGCTACAGAAACATTAAGTCCTAAACTCTTTTTTTAAAAAAAGATTATTTATTTATTTGACAGACAGAGATCACAAGTAGGCTGAGAGGCAGGCAGAGAGAGAGAGAGGAGGAAGCAGGCTCCTTGCTGAGCAGGGAGCCCGATTCTGGGCTTGATCCCAGGACCCTGGGATCATGACCTGAGCTGAAGGCAGAGGATTTAACCCACTGAGCCACTCAGAGACTCCTAAATCCTAAACTCTTAATAGCTTTAAATATGAACTTTATTTCCCATTCATGCAAATTTCTCTGAAGATCCAGTGTTTCTGCAGAACAGCTCCCTTCAGCACTGATATACAGGAATCCAACTTGCTTACATTTTGTGCCTTTACTATCCCAAAATGGGGATTCATGGCTTGCCACAGCAGAGGAAGAGAGGGCATGGAGAATATAAGTCTACTTCTAAGTTCTTCAGACCAGAAGGGGCATGTATGAGTTCTGCTAATAGCCCATTAGTTGGAAATAGTCACATTGGCTACAACCAAATTTCAGAGGAGTCTGGAAAATATAAAGTAACACATGGAATAATCAGTGAATAAAAATGATCTCTCAGTTTTATTTTTTTATTTTTAATTTTTTTTTTTTTTTTTTTTTAAAGATTTTATTTATTTACTTGAGAGAGAGACAGAGAGAGAGAACATGAGCGAGGAGAAGGTCAGAGAGGGAAGCAGACTCCCCATGGAGCTGGGAGCCCGATGCGGGACTCGATCCCGGGACTCCGGGATCATGACCTGAGCCGAAGGCAGTCGTCCAACCAACTGAGCCACCCAGGCGCCCTTATTTTTAATTTTTTAAAAAAGATTTTATTTATATATTTGTCAGAGAAAGAGACAGAGAGCACAAGCAGGGAGAGCAACAGGCAGAGGGAGAAGCAGGAGCCCCGCTGAGCAGGGAGCCCAATGTGGCACTTGATCCCAGGACCCTGGAATCATGACCTGAGCTGAAGGCAGACACTTAGCTGACTGTGCCACCCAGGTGCCCTGTCTGTCAGTTTTAAATTGCCCCTTTCTATATTATACATTTGTTTTGTCATATAAATATTAGCAAAATAGAACTATATGTACAGCTTAAGAAATTCTTCCATATAACCACCACCCTGGTTAAGAACATTATCAACACTCCAAAGCATACCATTTTCTTCTCTTCATCATAATTTTTCTACCCCCAAAGATAACTACTTATCCTGAATTTTATAATAACAATGGTTCTTCTTCTTATTTTTTATTATTATATAACTTTTTACTCTTTATGGTTTTTCACCTATATAATATAGTTTAGTTTTGCTTGTTTGGGACTTTATATATACTGTACAAATTTTGGGGTTTTTTTGTTTGTTTTGCTTATGTCATGAGATTTATCTGTGTTCTTCCATCCAGTTGCAGTTCGTTCGTTTCGCTGGTCAGCTATGATGGGCATTTTGGCTCCAGAGTTTTTTTTTTTTTTTTTTTGTATTTTGAATCAATGCTGCAATAACCATTATTATATGAGTTTTTCTTGAGTAGTTATACATTAATGCAGTTACATTGGGTAGGGGGTATTTTCCATTCTAATCGATAATGCCGGACTTTTCCAAAGTGTATGTATTAGTTTATTCTCTTACCAGTTGTATTTGAGATTGAGATTCCCCTTGCTCTACACACTTGCCAAATTTGACATTGTCAGGCTTTTGAAAATTTGCCAATGTATTTTGATGTGTAATGTAGTTTTTCTCTGGTTTTACTTTTTACCTTGCCGAGTGAACACCTTTTGATGTGTTCATTGGCCATTTCTGTCTGTTTGTTTGTTTGTTTCTTTCTTTTCCTTCTCCTCCCCCTTCCCCTGCCCCTTCTTCTTCTTCTTCTCATTCACCCCTCCCCCTTTCCCATCCTCCCCCTCCTCCTCCTTCTTCTTCAAGCTACATTCCCTTTTATATTGATTTCTAGAAGTTTTAAAAATTTTAAATCCCTTCTAGATAGCATTCTGTTCAGTTCTCTTAAATCTTTAGAGTAAACATGTATATTTAAATCTTTACTCGATAATTCTAGTATCTGCCATTTAAGTGGATCTGATTTTATTTGTTATTTCTATTGATTTTTGCTCATAGGGGGCTGATTTCTTGTGTGTTTTCAGTTTTTTTTGACTGTGAGTTCATGTTCCGTGGGAGTTTATCTGTAAAAAATCTTTCACATTTTGATTTTAAGGTGTTCTCTTCCAGAGTACTTGAGTTGTCTCTGCTTGGTGTCAAGCCATAGTGCTAATTCATGACTATTTTAAATTATTGCCTAAGGCTTCTGGGGATCCTCAGAAGCAAGTAATACGATTTCAGCTCCATTCCAATTGAGATCAGGCTTCTGGTTAAGCATTTTCAGAAGAGATGATCATTCCTTCTCATCCCAGAGCTAACAGAAATAAAATAGGGCAAGTATCTTTATCTTCTCCTTGTGCAGTATGGAGTCTTTTAAAAATTTCAGTTCATTCTTTCACTAAGATGTCAGCTCTCAGGGATTTATTTATTATTATTTTTTATGAGAGTCTAATCCAACTTCCCATTTGGTTTAGTCCCTAGGTTTATCCCTGTTCTTTAGTCACATAGCCTGGTAAGCATGAAGCTGTAGGCCTCTCGGGATCAGCAGATGTTCCCGTGACAGGTACCAGCACAGGCATTTTGTTCTCTCTCTGGATTCTGCTTGTCATTTCTGGCCTCTGAGGATTGCTTTCAATTTCTTGTCAGTTCTTTTGTGCAGTCATAGAGATTTTTCTTCTTTTTTTTTTTTTTTTTCTACTTTCCTTTCCCCTGAATCTAGCTCTTTGAAATACTCTATACGATAAGAATTTTGCATGATATCCGATGACTCATATTGTGGAATAAGGAGTGAAGTATTTTCTTTTTCTTAAACGAGCCATAAAACAGACACAAAATAATCATCATAAAATGTCACTCTCCCCTGCTTTATCTTATATCTTGAATGGGTTGGAAATTGTTGGTGTTAATCCAACAGATTAGAAATAATCATCATAAAATGTCACTCTCCCCTGCTTTATCTTATATCTTGAATGGGTTGGAAATTGTTGGTGTTAATCCAACAGATTAGAAATGTGCATGTAAATGGGCCATATGGATCAGAAGGGAAAACAGTCAAAAACTAATAATAGACAATGAAGAAAGCCGCTCGAGAGGATGCTTCCCTCATATCGCACTCTTTCCTCTCCAGTGTTGGTAAGAGGAAGTAAGAGGGGAAAATATTTTGAGAAACTGATTGCTCCAACTGCTTGTTTAAATCCAATGATGAAGAAATTAAAATAGAATTCATTTGCTTTACAAATAGTGCATTTAACATATTATTTAAGGTCACTTTAATAAGTAACAAAATGTACACAGTTGTCTTACACATACTGTTGACTAGCATGAACATTGACTTGCCAGTACTAACAGTCTCTGAGCGGTATGATTTAGCACCACGTGGGAATCATTGGTCTGAGAAACTTTTATTATTGATGCAAAATTAATCAATTTTGGATTTTGAAATGTTTTCAGCCAACAGTTGAAATTTGTTCTTATTTTTTAAAAATATGTGTAAGTAAAGTTCTTCATACATTTCCGTCTGAGCAAAAGCATATCAGAAAAGATTACTGCTAACAATTATAAAGCACGTTTTTAAATTTTTATATGCAGTTGCTAAAAGATGGTTATGATATTGTGATTTTTATTGTCCTTTTGCTAATTTCTATTTCCTAAAATGTATAATTTAAATATTTAATATATAATATATGTGATTTTAAAAAGCAATTTTTCACAAGTGAAAGGTAAGTATATAAACCACTATTATATAATAACACTGGCAGATTAAAAATGATTAGGATTGAAGCTCAATAGCAAATCATCTTTTATTAAAGAAGAATGAACTTATTTTAGTGTCTTTTAATAATAATGTCCTTTTAAAATTCTTCATGCACAAAATCAAATATTAGAAACATTTACTGTGTAACTTAAGCTTAATCTATAAAACATACCTGTTATATTGTCAAATTTATTTATATATGCAGTTTAACTATTGTTTTTGGCTGGAGTGTTCTATAGCGTAATAATTATACAGTGTTGACTAAAGTACATTATTTTACAGATTTTATGGGTAGCACCATTCTTTAAAGAAATTTTTTCCCTATAAAGAAGTTGAGTTAAAAGTGAACGCTAATATTTATTTTATAAGAGCTGAGACAGTAAAACTTTCTTTTTAGTGAGTTTTTAAATGAAACTGTTAAGTCTTCTATTACTGCTTTACATTACTTCATCCAGAACAAAATGTATTAGTAGTAGAATTTATCTAACCAGTGGAATGGATATTGATTGGAGTTTTACTTTCCACTGACTGTTGAGTGAGGAGAACATCTCCTACTGTTTAAATGTTGTTTAATCTCCACTTTGCCCACCCCCCCCATAAATCCATTAAACAGTATTCCCTTGTGGAAGAGTTATTCTCCAGTAAACTTTCTGTTATCTTCTTCTTCTTTTTTTTTAAATAAAGATTTTATTTATTTTTTTGACACAGAGAGAGAGAGATCACAAGTAGGCAGAGAGGCAGGCAGAGAGAGAGGGGAAAGCAGGCTCCCTGCTGAGCAGAGAGCCTGACTCGGGCTCAATCCCAGGACCCTGAGACCAGGGCCTGAGCCAAAGGCAGAGGCTTTAACCCACTGAGCCACCCAGGCGCCCCTCTGTTATCTTTTTTAGAAATAATACTGCCCTGGCCCAAGTGTAGATGGGCATACAGCCACAGAAGTTCACCACCTTTCCCAGCCTCCATAACAACCAGACGGGGGCTACATTGTGAATGGAAGTAATGTGTACAATATTCTGTTGCATTTTCTGTAAGGGAAGTTCTTGCCCTTCATTTTCTCTTCTTCCTCTTCTGACATGCTGGAACATGCAGATAAGATGTTACAGGGACAGTTCCAGTCCTGCCGAGTAGGGTAGTACCCCAAGGGACAACAAAACAGGAAAGAGGGACCTGGGTTCTTGGAGACCTAATGGGCTAAATTTGCCTTTCTACCTATCAATCCTGTGTTGGGACCATCCATCAGTTCTAGTTAGATAAGAAAGGAACTTCTTTCTTGACTGAGCTGAGTGAACCACTATATTTTTGAGCCTTTTATATAAATATAGTTAGTCAGTGCATATCCTAACACATCTAAAATTAAGCTAATATACCTTCCATATCTGTATTGTCAGATATGCTAGCTGTCAGTCCTATAGCTACTGAGCACTTTAAATGTGGCTAGTGTGATCAAACAGAATTTTAATTGTATTTAATTTTAATTTGTTTACATTTAAATAGCACATGTCGCTAGTAGGTATCATATTGGACTACTAAACTTTTAGACATTATATACACATTAAAACATACCTTTATCAAGTTAAAATTTCATAGAGACAAAAACATGGATTACAAAACTATTTAATCAAATTCTTCTAACTAAAATTAGGACCTTAAATGTCATATTTAAATACTTTAAAGATCAGGAAAAAGACACAAACATTGCCAAAATTCTTGTAAGGCTTATGAAATGAATTACACCTGATTATTGGAAATGCCCTTGAGTGGTGAATATTTCTTGCTCTTGGGGGTAGTTTCTGCCATTAATGGGACAGTTTGACTTACTCCAATTCCTTGTATTGACCCTGTTGACACAGAACGAGGACAGTATATCTGCATGTGTTATATATTTAATAAACAGAGTACTCACATATATTAACATATTGCTTAGTATTAACGGTTAATACAAAGTGATTCTGTTCTGCTACGATCACATTTCTTGTGTAGTTTTATGTTAATTTTCTTTAAAAAAATAACATAGTGGGCATTTAATCAATCAGTTGTATCCATTGACTATTCACTTTAGGATACTTGAATGGTTGCAGGTTAACCAATGAGAGTTCCTGTAACATGTCTCTTTAGTCCACCAATATTACATACGTTTTGAAAATGTTCCTACTTTTTAGCCACAACAAGGTGTTGCATTTCCTTCATGAGAGTTTACTTGGAATTGGTTATCTTCCAAGCTTCTTTGTTTTTTTGCTGCAAGGAGGTATGCGTGAGTGTTGATGAGCAAACATTTTGAGTTGGGTTATTTCTAATGACAGAAAGGTGAAAAAAAATTTGTCCTTAAGACCATGGATTCACATTGATTTTTTTCCATTTTAATAACCAGTGTTATATAATCCTTTAAACTCTATGTCTAATATAAACTTTATTTTCTTTATAATATGCCTTTTAGACTTTTCACTTTCTAAGTTTTCAGTGCTTTCTTCTTACTGAAAAATTTTATGTCTCATCCATCACCATTTTGAAGGGAAGTATGGAGAAAAGGATCTAATTTGAAGAATCATAGCATTTTTGAACTGGCAGAGGCTTTAGAGATCATTAGTGTGTTCTTTTCATTCTACAGATAAAAAATTGAATACTCAGAGTGGACAACTTATCATAAGCTATATGCATGTGTGTATATTTATGTATACACACATATACCTCCCTTTTTAAATTGCTAAAAAGAGTTAGTCATACCCTGCTGGAGTTGGGCTTTGCTAAGTTCCCTTTAAGTGTCTTGGGATTCTTAGACAGATTTGGAGGTGGGGGTCAGAATGTGCTGGGGTCTGGGTTCAGACTGAACTCTCTCCCTGAGGGACTGCTCCGAGGCTATCCCTGAGGGTAGGAATTAAATCAATTCTCTCTCAGACCATCCTCAATCAATTCAGAAGCCAAAGGGGTGATTCAAGCCACTGCATATTTAGAATGGGAAAATGCCAGAGGGACACTTCATTTAGGTTATTTTGAGTTTATACAATCTGTGTGTTTGCCACAACTGCCCTGAACTTTCAGAAGTTTTTGAGATAGGACGCCTGGGTGGCTCAGTTGGTTGAGCGACTGCCTTCGGCTCAGGTCACGATCCAGGAGTCCTGAGATCAAGTCCCCTGTCAGGCTCCCTCTTCAGCAGGGGGTCTGTTTCTCCCTCTGACCTTCCCCCTTTCATGCTCGCTCTCTCTCCCGTTCTCTCCTCTCTCTCAAATAAATGAATAAAATCTTAAAGAAAAAACTTTTTTGATATATGCCTTATGACAATTCTAGTATAAAAATTTTAGATAAAAAAGCAGAAAATCTTGGGAATCATGGAGGTCATCTAACTTATTTTGCTTATGTATAGAACAGAAAACAAATCTGGTTTAAATTATATAGGACATTAAATTACTGTGGCATCCAAATTCATAATGAGCAAAAATGTCAGATAAACATAACCAGTGTGCTTTATTCTTTAAGAACACATTTTGTAATTTTGTTGCACAGAGAAGAATGAGGGGTGAACATCCATTAGCATTACCATCTTATATCTAATAAGATAGAGTAAACATAATAATCTAAAATTGTGAGGCTGTTAGTCCCCATTCTCAGTAGAAGCTTTTTCTTGATTGTGCTTTCTTATATTTGTTTCCTTGGATCTCTTTTTGGAAAGGCTACATAACTAATAACACAAGGTTAAAAACAATTTTTTTGTCATTGGACTAAAATACTTTTGTTTGTTGATATTAGAACTTAACACTTTAGATAACTATGAAATATGATAACATAATCCTAGTGAAATTAGTAAAACCAGTGCATGTTTCTATGATGAATAACAAAGCCAATATGTTCTGTACAGCTAGTTTTACACATACATAATTGTTTTTAATATTATTAAAAACCCTCAAAAATATAACAGTAGTCAATCCTAATACTTTAGAAACTATGTTCTTAAAGGACAAAGATGAGAAATTAAAGTTCTCCTTTAGAAGATGTCTTAAAAAGCTGTCACTGAGTCAAGGAAGTCATTTGATAAAGACAGCAGTTGACTAGAAATAGAAACTGCTTTTAGCCCCTGGAATAAAGCCCTGGAAACAGCTATGTAGCTACATTTTATAGACTTTACTGGGCTATTAGCTTTATTGTTCAGAGCACATGGATTTATGCAAAAGAATCAGCAACCTTAACTATTTTTTGGAAGGAATGAACAATTACTTTATATTAAAACTCAAGAAAAAAATCACATAGTTGATTCAAATTCATGGTACTGCTTAGGTAATTTTCATTATCCCAATTTGCAAATATAATAACTCATCCCTGAAATCCCCTCATCTGGCACTTCTCTCTTCTTAGCAAAATCTAATAGGGCAGAATTTCAGTTAAGTCTCATGTCATAATGATTTTTCTTCTTTTCTTACCTGAGAAGGTTTTTTCTTAACCTACTTTAAGGCAATCAGGAAAATAAGCGATTAAGGCATATCTAGTGGTGCGGGATCCTTAGTTCTGTAGCATAAGTTGCTTTCTTCAGTTAATACAAAATATTCATTGTAAATTTATTGTGGAGGGAGATATCTCAAGAATGGACTACCATAACTCAAATGTGAGAAGAATACCATCTATCTTTCTTTACAACTTTTGTTCTACTTTGTCCTCAAGCCCTTCATCTCACAAAGAGAGAGGAAAATTTAATTTGTCAGTTAAAGTAATTCCATTGTTCCCTAGTCAAAGCTAATTTTTTAGAGGAGTTTGACAAATACTCCAAGTATTTTCTGTTCTTGTCTTGGGAAATGGAGAAGAACCCATTCCCACATGGTGTTGAATGAGAACCCCATGCATATTTGCTGTTCTTCCATGGAGGTGTTTATCTTAATGGTCTCTGGACAACAGAGTCAGTGTGATTGTTCGCTTTCATTTGCTCATGATCTTCCACGTCTGCTGTGATTCTTGTTTTTTTCCATTGGCATGGTCAAGATGCAGTGGGGGCCCCTTTCTTGTCTTCAGGTCTTGCTGGCAGTAATTTCCTTGATTCTGGCTAACACTCTGATTTGCTCATTTTCTTAGATGGTCTCTCCTATAAATGTGCTATTACAGAATCCCTTGTCTTCTTCCTGCAATAATCTTATTAGTGATCTCACCAGCTAGGACCCTTGGCTACTCTTCAGATCTTCTCTGGGACCTGCTGGGAATTCTGCATCCTCTGCGTACCTGACCTAGGCCAGAACACAGCATCCAACTCTACTACATTTGCTTTATGTTCATGCACAGCTTCTTCAAGGTGGTCTCCTTCTACATTCCCAAATAGGAATGATAGCACAATCCTGCTTTTGGTTTCTCTGGCATTTTTGGGCTCTTCCTACCACTTTTCCTTAGATTTGTCCCTGGTGCTGAGCATACTTTGGGAACAAAGCAGGAGATGGGAGGGCACTCGTGAATAACCTCTTTTGCCTTTCTCTCTCTATTTGGTTCCTTTCTTGGTCAAAAGGGCTTTATTCTTTCTCCTCTTATCTCATTGGGACTTCTTTCAGTCAAATCCTTCTATTTTCTTAGGTGGATTTGCCCCCTCCTAACTGGGGCAGAAAATGGTTGAGAATTGCTAGGAGAAAAACCAAAAAGGAAAATATATCAGTAGATATTTTTAAAATATTCTCATTATATTCCTCCTCATAATACCCCCGGAATTTCATATAATGCTATCCTTATTTTAGAAGTAAGAGGCCAGTGAGAGAAATTAAGGACAATCAGGAGTATATAGGACTGCAACTCCAGGTTTCCCTGCTTTAGAAACATCTCATTCAGTGGCTGTTTGTCAGAGTCCCTACATTGTGTGTGAAGCTTTGGGAATATTAACAAACATTATAAAACAATATAAAACACTGGCCTCTGTCCTCTAGTTAGGCCGTCAAAACTGATGTGTTGTTGATTAGAAATAACACATGAGTGTCCAATGAATCAACACTGTCATAGCATAGATGGAGTGATTGATTCAGACTGGACTGATGAAAGAACGTTTTGTGAGGGGCTAAAATATAAGCTACTCTTAGAAGTATGGATAGGATTCATACTGGAGTAGTTGAGGGAGGATGATGGTCTAAGGGAAAGACGTGACTGTAAGAAATGAATGGAGAAGGAAGAAATGAGATTTATTTGAGAAACAAATAATTTCTGTAGTCAGTCACCTATGTAAGAAATGCTAGGGAAGTAAAATGGAACAAGAAATTTGGGGATGTCGTATATTAAGACATAGCGAGGTTTGCTCTGATTAACAGGGCATTTGGGAAGAGGTATGACCTGAAACTAAATATTGCCAGCACTTAGGGACTCACAAGCATGCCCTGAGAGAAACTGGTGGTCAGATCACAAGGTTCCAAAGAGTGTGGAAACAGGTTGTTGGTTTTAACAAGGCTGCAGGAGTGTGAATAAATATGGAAGGGAGCCAGGGGTCTTCATATGTGAGTAGAGCTTAGAGTTCAGAGGCTATGATACTTGTAGACCGTAAGGCTGCAGGGGAAATTTCTTAGTGGATGGAAAAGCTTCAGTCCAAAGAATGGCTCCAGTCCTGAGAGTAGCAAGAAAAAGGCCTCCTATCCTTGAGAGGGTCACTAGGATAATAACACGGGCTTGATGAGCAGCAAGGGGCACTTACTCTCTCTGGGAATCTCATCCAATTTCAGGGTTTATTGATGAATGCAAATGTATGTGACTTGCTCATGGCAGCTCAGTTTATTGGCAAGGGTGGATTTTGGAGTCAGACAGACCTAGAATTCAGACAGCTGTATTTTTGGCTACTTGTATGATCTTGGGGCTGTGACCTTAATATCCATTAAAAAATGTCTTAAATGGAGATTAAACTTCATAATTAAAGAGTCATGTTAACAGCTGTTGGTAGATGAGGTAATATATGTAGATTGTCCAGCATATAACAGACACCAATTAAGTATTGATTTTTCTTCCATTTACTGATACCATTTTCTTATTCTCAAATGCTTAGAGTCTCTTTCATCTAGATGCCCACACAGCCCCTCAGATAAAATGCCTGCTGTTGAATTCATTATCTCCACTCTCAATCCTGCTTTTCTTCTTCTTTTCCATTTGCATTTATGGCACTACCATGCTCCCTGTTGTAAGCCTTTAACCCAGAGGCTACCAAGGGTACAGAGCCAGGATTGGGGTGAGGCCAGGGATGTGAATTGTACAAATGCAGGGTCAGAGTCTGTCTTTATTGAAATTTTTTATAGTTTCTGGCACAGCCACTGTGGAAAACAGTTCAAATGTTCCTCAAAAAATTACAACTGGAATTACCATAGGATCTGGTAATTCCACTACTGGGTTTTTACCCAAAGAATACAAAAATGTGAATTCAAAAAGATAGAGGCACCCCTATGTTTATTGCAGTGTTATTTTCGATAGTCAAATTATGGAAGCAGTCCAAGTATCCATGTATAGAGGAATGGATAAAGAAGACATGGTAGATATACACAATGGAATATTACTCAGCATAAAAAACAATGACATATTGCCATTTGCAAGAACATGGATGGACCTAGAGAGTATAATATAATGCTAAGTGAAATAAGTCAGCCAGAGAAAGACAAGTACCATGATTTCACTCATATATGGAATTTAAGAAACAAAACAAATGGACAAAGAAAAAAAAAGCAAACCAAAAAACAGGCTTTTAACTATAGAGAACAAATGATGGTTACTAGAGGGGTTGGGTAGGAGGATGGGTGAAATAGGTGAAAGGGATTGGGGTACATTTACTGGAGGACACCTGGGTGACTCAGTCGGCTAAGCATCTGCCTTCAGCTCAGCTCAAGATCCTAGGATCTTGGGATGGAGCCCTGCATCGGGCTCCCTGCTTGGGGGAGTCTGCCCTCCCTCTTCCGCCCATCCCCCACCATGCTCTCTCTGGCTATCTTTTTCTCTCAAATAAATAAAATCTTTTTTTAAAATTTATTTTTTTAATGAGATTTATTTATTTATTTGACAGAGTGAGAGATCACAAGTAGGCAGAGAGACAGGCAGAAAGAGGGAGGGAAGAAGGCTCCCTGCTGAGCAGAGAGCCCAATGCGGGGCTCAATCTCAGGACCCTGAAATCATGACCTGAGCCAAAGGCAGAGACTTAACCCACTGAGCCACCCAGGCGCCCCTAGAGTACACTTACTGGGATGAGCACTGAGTAATGTTTAGAATTGTTGAATCACTATATTGTACACCTGAAACTAATCTAACTAGTATGTTGACTATATTGGAATTAAAATTTAAAAAATTAAAAATAAATAAAAGATGTTTTGTGGTATGTAAATTATACCTCAATAAAGCAGTTAAAATGTCTAAAAAAGAAATTTTTGATATTTTGTTAATGTATTATTTTATAATTTTTACTTATTTCCAGACCTTTTCATTCTATACTTCAGGTTACTCTTCTGTACTTTTTCTGGTCAGCTCTTTTCTGTTATGCTGCTTTATATCCATAAGATCAAAGAAAAATAGAACTATAAGAGAAGTTAATCTCTTCCCCTTATTTGTGGGCAAGAAAGCTGAAGCAGAAGGTTGAGGCTTTTCAAAGTTCATGTAATTAATAAAGGAAACCAATTAGATACAAGTCTGTCTTTGAAGATAAACTTCACTACTTCAACTCCCTTCTTAATATTTTTTAAAAGCCTCTAATAAAAAAAAATCTTTTAAAAAAAGGTATATCTGGGTGGCTCAGTTGTTAAGTGTCTGCCTTAGGCTCAGGTCATGATCCCAGGGTCCTGTGCTCAAGTCCCAGATGGGGCTCCTTGCTCAGTGGGGAGCCTGCTTCTCCCTCTCCCCCTGCTTGTGTTCCTGCTCTCTGGGCACACTTGCACTCGCTCACTCTCTCTCTGTCAAATATATAAATAGATCAATAAATCTCAAAAAAAAAAAAAAGAAAAGAAAAGAAAAAGAAAACCTCTTCTCTCTCCTACCTCAAACCTTAAATTCTAATTCAACCACTGAGTGAACCTTTGTCATGGCAAATTTTTATTTAGAGTTAGATCATTGTTTAGGGTTCTGTCCTTTTCCCCAGAATGCAACAATTTTGGCTAAAAGTGCTGGGGTACTGTGGGAGAAAACAGACTAAGAGCTCCTGGTACAAGATAAAAATGGGTGTCTTTTTGCTGTGATAAATAACAAAAGAATAGGGGAAAAGAAGAGGTAAGAGAACCCGCATGACTTTGGGTGGCCTTTGCCTGAAGGTAAGTCAAACCAGTTTGCTGGGTTGAAACCAGGTCACATCTTTGCTGCTCTCTTCCTGTTTCCTCCTTGAGATAGCAGGTGAGAAAATTTTTCCATAGGATGTGGAGATTTTTCTTTCCGGTGTCGCAGGTCTCAGTTGAGATGGCATTAAACTGGGTACTTACTACATGATCATCTTGGTCATGGACACTGAGGCGTATATGAGAAGATAAAAAAGTGTGCAATGACAGGTTCTTGAAAACCTTTATATAACTCTATGTGGGAAGGTGAAGATCAGGACTTCTAATAGTTGTAGCCTGTCTGTATTGTCAATATTTGTTAACAGGGATCAAAACCCAGGGCAGAGGGTGACTCCTCTATCTTACTGCCCAAGTTGGTGGAGGAGGGTGTGATGGTACCTGTTACTCAAACACTAATCTAAGTATTGCTGTGAAGGTATTTAATAGATGCGATGAAAGGCTATAAGCACTTGACTTTAAGTAAGGGAGATTATCCTAGATAATTTGCGTGGATCTCATTCAGTCAGCTGAAAGACCTTAAGAACAGAGCTGAGTCTTGCCTCATAAGAAAAAAAATTTGCCTGTGGACAGCAGCTTCTCTCTTCTGTGAGAGTTCCGGTCTGTCTTTCCTGATGGCCTGCCCAGTGGGTTTCACACCTGCTGAGCAGCACCCACAATTGTGTGAGTCAATTTCTTGCAATACTGTCTTATTATATATCTCCTACTGTTCTGTTTCACTGGTTGAATCCTGGGAAAGTGGGGGAAGTAAAGAGGTATCTGAAGAGTTTTGTTCTGTGTATAGCATTGGCATCTTGAAGATGCTAGAGCTGAGTACTGGGGTGGGAAATATGAACGTGTTTAGATGCCAAATCTTAGTCCAGATGCTTTTGTAAAATCAGTGAAATGTTTCTAATTTGGAGGAAGTGGTTCATACTGACTACTAACACTAAAATAAAATTTGATAGGGTGATAAGCATGTCTTATGTTCCAACTATACAGGATGATGTAGATTTTATAATTTTAAAGCTTCAACAACTCAAGTTCCTCAAGTTAAATCAAGCTCATTTTCCAGTTCTGGATGTCAAGGACAAGTTGTCCAGGAATTGCATATTTGAGAGATCAGAAATAGAGGTTGGAGAGTTTCACTGTACTTATCCTGGAGACCTGTATTCTAAAATACAAGAAGTGCTTCAGTGAGACATTAATAATATTCAATCCTAATTGTCAAAGCATTTCTCAACAAAACATTTCCTTTCTCTGGTCTCCTGCTTTCTGTCCAGGTCCCATTCTTTAGTCACATTTATTTTACAGAGGGACATCTCCGTGTGAGAGAAGAATGTTACTGAGCAGGGCTCAGGGCCTTAACTCAGGAAAACTAATTGGTATGTAAGCAGTGTGTTCCTGCTTTTTGGCATGGTTGTGTTAACAGAGTTAGGTCTATGTGACTCATATCTCATTTCGGAATTTTAGCAGAAATGCCATCTACAAAGAAAATATAAAGAAGAGAGAGTTCAAAATTTAAAAAGGTAACCATTAAAATGGACAGAAAATGTACTAAAAATGATGAGAAAGATGCTGACAGGGTATTAACAAATGAATTAACCTCGTATTTTATCAGAGGTCTGCCTTGGGCCTCATTTAATCAATGTTTATGTGTAGAGCTAGAGTACTGAATGTCTTTTGTAACATCTCTTAGAAATGTTGATAAAGAGCTATCAATCATCTGTCTAAAGTCTGTGCCTGAGTCTGTTATGATGTTGCAGAAGTACTACTTTATCTTTTATTGAATAATTTTATATTTCTATAGTGAATATGATTTTTCTGGACAATAGTTATGTCAATAAGTCAGCACTTAGGGGCTTAATATAATTTCAAGTCAGAAAAAAACCATAGCATGGTTTCAGATAGGATTAAGTTCTGTTCTCTATAACAGAAAATCCAAAGCAACAGAGGTTTAAATAAAATAGAAGCTTGTTTCTTTCTTCACTGAATGATGTCTGGAAGTATGATGTCCATGACTGGGATGGCCATTCCTCTGTCATCGGGGAGTCGAACACTTCCATATTTTGGCTCCACTGTTTTGGAACATGGCTTCCACTGTCACTTCATGGATTAAGATTGCTGCAGGTATGCCACTTACCCATCATGTTCGTGTTTAAGCAACATAAAAAAAGGGAGGAGGACAAAAGGGGAGCAATTACTAGCTCAGTCAGAGCCTTAAAGAAACCTCCGTGGAATTCCACATAGCAATCCTTTTATCTTTCCGTGTTCAGCACCAAGTCCCTTCCCAACAGCAAATGATAAGGAGCCTGGGAACACTGTCATTTAGCTGGTGCCTTACTGCCCTGCGTGAAGTAGGGCGACAAGGCAAGAGACAGAGATCCAGTCGTCTCTACCACACATTCCTATCTGAATGCACATTTAAAAAAAGGAAACAAATGGTAAGTGCATTGTCTAAATTAGGAGAACCAAGATCAGGATTCTTTTAAGTCTGAGTTCTAACAAAATAAGCATGTTCTCTATCAAGTTTGTTAACCATGATGGAGCCTATTGGTTTCTTGGTGACCTTCTGAATGGCTTTGAAAGTTGGTATGGTATAACCAGGGCAGAGAGAAGAGAATAACTTACTAGAGTAGATGCAGGAATGTATGGGTGTGGTATGTATATGTGTGAATGAAAGGCCTTTTGAGTGTGGGGATAAAGATGGACGGTGAATGGCCCGCTGAAGAATGGAGCTCTTCTTGCTGTGCTAATGGATTAAAATGTTGCAGGTCCAATGTGTTTGGGAAATGAAATATGATGATTATACTAGACAGAGATCTGAAGACACAACTTTCCTTGTCTTTTCCCTTTTGGGAGACTGTGCCTTTGTAATGCATTGTGATGCTTTATGTAATCTTCCATTCTCCTTTCTTCCTCCTTTGTGGTTGAGTGAGATTTATATGGATCAAGCTGAGGGTTTTGGAATTTATATGGTCTTGGTATTGACTGAATGTTGGGGAGAAATATTTGAATCTAAGCTATCATGTTTGTGCCAAGATTTTGGAGATTCCAAAAGCCACTGGGGAACTTTTTCAGTGGTAACTGGAGCGTGTAGCCTATCACAAGATTTCTAAGTCTCACAAGAAGACACTTAGACCATTAGATGAGGTCCCAGGGGAGATTCAAGTCTGAACTGGGGCAGGGATTGTGATTGCAATTTTTTTTTTTTTTTTTTTTTAAGATTTAAGAAATTTTTTTTTTTTTTTCTGACAGAGAGCACAGCAGGGGGAGCGGCAGAGGGAAAGAGAGAAGCAGGCTCTCCATTGAGCAGGGAGCCTGATGTAGGGATCAGTCCCAGGACCCTGAAATCATGGTCTGAGCCAAAGCAGACACTTAACCCAACTGAGCCACTCAGGTGTCCTGTGATTGCAGTCTTTAGCACAGTTCCCTCCCCACCTTCATATCTTACACTGAGTGGGCTGGAGATTGTGAAAAGTGATAAGTGCTTGATGTGCACACAGCTAGCACCTCTTAGACTTCATCATACCACCAGACCTAGCACTGCTGTCTACTTTAGCCCAGGACCTCAGGGAGGGCATGCCTACTGGGGACTATGCTTAACCAATGGGTACACTGTGTGGTTTCCTTTAATAGTTCTTTAATAGGAGATGGGTCAAATAAAGAGTGTATAACAATATTTCAAAGGTGGCACATGGGGTGTGTGTGGTTTCCTAGGTTTGTCCTTACTATGGCATTCAAGTATATGACAGATGAGCTGTTATAACAATTAGTCTATAGCTCAGTGTCCTGCCCTCAAAACACATGAGAAATTTCAAAGTATTTTACCCACAGAAACCTATCAAACTTTTGAGGTGACTAGTCTTATCAGGGGAAAGCTCTACTATTATTCTTAACAAACTTCATAAATTCTTATCTAGGGAATTTTCATCTACATCATGTGTAATTATATCATGAAGCTCCTTAAATAAATTGTGTGGATAAATGAAAGATTTAAAAATTGATCAGCAGCATCTTTATGGTTTATGCTTTGATTATTTTATGACTTCAAGAAAGATATTTGCATGTGTTCTCATTTTGTAAATGGTCTACTTTTCTCCAAGATGTTCTTGGGATTTTTGACAAAATTAGGCAGAATATATTCAAAAAGTAAGTAAAATGAATACATAGATTTGTTGTCTGAAAGACTAAGACTACAAACATTAAAAAAAAAGTAAATTCCTATACCAAGAGACAACATAGTTTTATAGCAGAACTAGATACAGAAATCGATTATAAAAACATAAGGATTGGAAGCTTAGATGCGTAAACATAAAATTCAATGTCAGCCAAAATTTATGATTAAAAAGAATGTCATTTTAATTGTGTCATAAAGAAAAGTTATTCACACTGTTTTTTGTTACGCTTTGGTGAATGTTTAAAAAATGCTTTTAGAAGGGAGCTTGGGAAGGTGGTGGCATAGGAAGACCTTGAGCTCACCCTATATCGTGTTTACAACTAGATATCATCCACCTCAAAATCAATATACTGAAGAGTGATCTAAAGACTGACAGAACAAACTCCACAACTAAATATAGAGAGGAAGTTACACCTGAAAGTTTAGGAAGATCAGGAAGGTGGAAGGCGGTAGCTCTCAGGAGGGAGGCAGCAGAGTGGGGGAGAGGGCAGAGAAATGGGGCCCTCCTACCAGGGGGCTCACATGAAGAAGACTAATTCCTGTAATGCTTGGCTTTAAAAACCAAAGAGGCTGAATTCCATGAATTTGTGAAACTAGCAGGACTTGGAGCCTGGAGCTTTAAAAGTTAGCTGACTCATACCATGCATATTTTTTTACCACAAAAGCTATGAAACTATAAAAGCTTAAAAAAAAAAAAAAGGGAGGGGGTGCTTGGGTGGCTCAGTGGGTTAAAGTCTTTGTTTTTGGCTCAGGTCATGATCCCAGGGTCCTGGAATCCAGCCCTGCATCAGGCTTTCTGCTCAGCAGGGAGCCTGCTTACCCCGCTCTCTCTGCCTGCCTCTCTGCCTACTTGTGATCTCTCTGTCAAATAAATAAATAAAATCTAAAAAAACAAAACAAAACAAAACAAAAAAAAAAAACAACCTATGAAGCTAGAGGTCAATTACAAGAAAAAATCTGGAAAGAATGCAAATACATGGAGTTTTTTTTTTTTTAATATTATCTCCATTTTATTTATTTATTTTATTTTTAAAAATTTTTTCAATTTATTTATTTTCAGAAAAACAGTGTTCATTATTTTTTCACCACACCCAGTGCTCCATGCAATCTGTGCCCTCTATAATACCCACCACCTGGTACCCCAACCTCCCACACCCCCGCCACTTCAAACCCCTCAGATTGTTTTTCAGAGTCCATAGTCTCTCATGATTCACCTCCCCTTCCAATTTGTCCCAACTCCCTTCTCTTCTCTAACACCCCTTGTCCTCCATGATATTTGTTATGCTCCACAAATAAGTGAAACCATATGATAATTGACTCTCTCTGCTCGACTTATTTCACTCAGCATAATCTCTCCCAGTCCCGTCCATGTTGCTACAAAAGTTGGGTATTCATCCTTTCTGATGGAGGCATAATACTCCATAGTGTATATGGACCACATCTTCCTTATCCATTCGTCCGTTGAAGGGCATCTTGGTTCTTTCCATAGTTTGGCGACCATGGCCATTGCTGCTATAAACATTGGGGTACAGATGGCCCTTCTTTTCACGGCATCTGTATCTTTGGGGTAAATACCCAGGAGTGCAATTGCAGGGTCATAGGGAAGTTCTATTTTTAATTTCTTAAGGAATCTCCACACTGTTCTCTAAAGAGGCTGCACCAACTTGCATTCCCACCAACAGTGTAAGAGGGTTCCCCTTTCTCCACATCCTCTCCAACACATGTTGTTTCCTGTTTTGTTAATTTTGGCCATTCTAACTGGTGTAAGGTGATATCTCAATGTGGTTTTAATTTGAATCTCCCTGAGGGCTAATGATGATGAACATTTTTTCATGAGTCTGATAGCCATTTGTATGTCTTGATTGGAGAAGTGTCTGTTCATATCTTCTTCCCATTTTTTGATATGTTTGCCTGTTTCATGTGTGTTGAGTTTGAGGAGTTCATTATAGATCCTGGATATCAACCTTTTGTCTGTACATTTGCAAATATCTTCTCCCATTCCGTGGGTTGCATCACGTTACCTGATTTCAAGCTTTATTACAAAGCTGTGATCACCAAGACAGCATGGTACTGGCATAAAAACAGACACATAATAAATGAAACAAGATGGGATTGGGAGGGAGACAAACCATAAGTGACTCTTAATCTCACAAAACAAACTGAGGGTTGCCGGGGGGAGGGGGTTTGGGAGAAGGGGGTGGGATTATGGACATTGGGGAGGGTATGTTTATAAAAAATAAAAAATTAATAAAAAAAAAAAAAACGGAAAAAAAAAAAAAAGAAACAGACACATAGACCAGTGGAACAGAGTAGAGAGCCCAGATATGGACCCTCAACTCTTTGGTCAATTAATCTTAGACAAAACAGGAAAAAATATACAGTGGAAAAAAGACAGTCTCTTCAATAAATGGTGCTGGGAAAACTGGACAGCTATATGTAGAAGAATGAAACTCGACCATTCTCTTACACCATACATAAAGATCAACTCAAAATGGATAAAAGACCTCAACTTGAGACAGGAATCCATCAGAATCCTAGAGGAGAATATAGGCAGTAATCTCTTCGATATCAGCCACAGCAACTTCTTTCAAGATATGTCTCCAACGGCAAAGGAAACCAAAGCAAAAATAAACTTTTGGGACTTCATCAAAATCAAAAGCTTCTGCACAGCAAAGGAAACGGTCAAAAAATGCATGGAGATTAAACAACATACTACTATACAATGAATGGGTCAACCAGGAAATAAAAGAAGAAATAAAAAGCACTAGAAACAAATGAAATTGAAAATACAACTGTCCAAAACTTCTGGGATACAGCAAAAGTGGTTCTATGAGGAAAGATTATAGTGTTCTAGGCCTACCTTAAGGAGCAAGAAAAATCTCAAATAAACAAGCTAATTTTATACCTAAAGGAACTAGAAAAAGAACAACAAAACTTAAAACCAGCAGTACAGAAATATCAAAGATTAGAGCAGAAATAAATGATATAAGAACTAAAAAAACCCCATAGAATAGATCAATGAAACCAGGAACTGGTTCTTGAAAAAAATTAATAAAGTTGACAAAACTGTAGCCAGACTTATCAAGAAAGAAAGAGAAAAGGCTCAAATAAATAAAATCACAAATGAGAGAGGATAAATAACAACTAAAACCACAGAAATACAAACAACTATGAGAGATTATTATGAGAAGTTATATGCCAACAATTTGGACAATCCAGAAGAAATGGATAAATTTCAAGAAACATTTAAACTACTAAAACTGAAATAGGAAGAAATAGAAAATTTCCGCAGACCAGTAAGCAGCAAAGAAATTGGATCGGTAATCAAAAAATTCCCTACAAAAAAAGTTTGGGACCAGATGGCTTCGCAAGTGAAGTCTACCAAACATTTAAGAAGAGTTAATACCTATTCTTCTTAAACTATTCTAAAAAATAGAAGAGGAAGGAAAACTTCCATATTCATTCTATGAGGCCAGCATTTCCCAGATACCAAAAAAACTATTTCTTGATTCGTATCACAATTTTGTTTGGTGCATATTGAAAAAGATAAATACATTTTTAAAGAGTTTTTACCAGGTCAGCTCTTTTTGACACTATAGGAAAAAATAAAGGATTAACATGTCAGAGGGGATTTAGATTAGCTAATAGCAGATGACTTTAAGAATTTCAGAAATTTGTCACAAGAACTAATTATTGTTAAAGAAATTAGAATCTCCACTAGACGTTTTAAGAACATCAGCAACTATAATTTATTTTGCATCATTTACATAGAAACCTGGGGAATGAATTAAATGATCTTCAGATGGTTTATACTAACATGAATATGTAATTTCTACATTGATATACTGTTTATTTTCATTACTAAATCAGAGCTCTGCTTTTAAAAAACCATCACCTTTGTATTCCAGTAATCATTAATTGGAATAAAAATTTAGGAATTGTCCCAATGGGACTATGATCATTATTCAAACATAGTTGCTCTCTATTTAGAGCAGATAAGCATTTGAGAATTATTTTTGCTACCATTTCTACTAACAAAATCATTCTAAAAGATTGCTTTGTAATATAAATAGTGACATTAAATAAATAGATGATGGAAATTAAAAAAAAATCTGTTTTTTCTAACTGTTGTATAATCAACTTTTGCTTGTTCACAAGTGAGAATAGTAGCAGCCTATCATTTAGATGAGAATTTGGGATACATCAAATTATTTTATTTTCAGGATCATGCTTATCTTCCTCTTTGATTTGCTTAGATGGGAATTAAAATTAGCTTGCATTTCCTGGATATATGAAAACTCTTATTAGGGAAAAACAACTCAGAAGCATGCTCCAAGGCAGAGAAAAATTAAAAGTTGAATTAAACTTCATCTGGGCATAATAAAGCATCTTGTTTAGGAGACTCAGTGACAACATTTTTATGTTTTGTTTCATGCGCCTTGTTAGGATGTTTATTTCAGGCCATTACAATTCCAGAAATAAATGCAGGGCAGGCATTTTATGTTGGACAAGTAACAACTGGTGATTTGGATTAGAATGTCCCAGAGCTTCCAAGAACTTTCTTAACCTATATTTTACCTTTGATTGTCTCTTCTTTTCTTGGACTCTCCATTCCTTCTTCTTCTTCTCCCAGGCTATTTTTACATGCCTTTATAAACCTGTTAATTGTTTCAACTTTAAGTCTTCAAAATAGAGTCATTTAGACTAGGTTATAAGGAAGGAGAAATCTGAACAATTTAAACTTTAATTCTTCTCATAATTATTTATATGAAAGCATCTCCATTATATAAATTTCCATATATACATTTCAACGTTCTCTTTCTTTGAAGAGAATTTTGGTACTTACACTTGGTGAAAACTATTACTCTTTCCTTGTTACATAAGATGCTTGCTATTTCACATTTGTTAGGAATTCGTGGTACAGGAGACACTGAACCAAAGTCTATAGGAAGATATATTCTTTGATCTAATACTGCCCATAGACTTCCTCTAAACAACATCATGAGTAGAAAAACCCGCCACATGTTCTCTGTACTGCCCATAAACTTCTCCCACACAGCATCACGAGTACACATTCCTCATAAGTTCATTTGATGGGCTGGAAAACAGAACAAAGACAGGTCATAATAACATGACAAGTCACCATCATTATGATCTCTCTACTTGGTTCCAAGACACTAAGTTTTCATGTTTTCACATTTGTAAGATTGGGATACACCATAAGATCGATGTATACATTCACTTGGGTAGTTCCTTTTTCTTTCTTATTTCACCTGAAAAGCTATTATTAAATTGATGTTTCCTTTATAATCCATATAGCCTTAGAATTAAAGGAATATGTCATCTTAAGCACAGTAAGAGGAAATCAAGCCAGAAGAAAGTGAAAAAGCCAAACCAAACAGCTGTCTTCAAAGTTTCAAGTCTTGCATGGGCAGTTCTAGAGAATAGTATCATGATCATAGCACAACTTTAGCTTAGATATATGCAGGAATTCATTGTGTAAAAAACGTTTTTTTATTAATTCAATCAGCACTTATTAGATGCCAGGAATATGCCAGGCTCTGTGCTAACCACCCGTCTTATAAAGACGATTAAGATGAAGCCTGTGTATTTGGAAATAAAACGTAAGATTTTCATTTGAAAAATTGCCTCTCTTTCCTAACTGTGTAAAATTACTGCATATTAAATGAAAGACACACTTTAAAAAATTTGAAAAAACATAGCAAAAGCAATTTAAGGGGTATAATAAAATGTAAGCCAACTATGGGGTGCTCTTTAGCCTAGAATCAGTCATGAGTTTAACAGTAATGGATTTATGACTCATTAGGACTAAGAGAGGTTGTAATTTTAAAAGGAACATGATATTTAGGTGACAGTTTAAAAGGCATTAAATTACTGTGTTCAACCTTAAATTTCACAAATCTTTAAAAGGGCAACAAAAATATTTATAACAATGTGACTTGCTCATTTTTCTTATTTGTAACCACTTTTAATTGTCATTATACTAGTGAATTAAATTGTATTAATGATTATTTCAATATAAGACTTCTGAAGGACTTTAAAAGAAGCTATTCTAATAAGCTTTTGTCTATATATTTAAAATCTGTTTATTCTGTCTTTTTCCTGTTTTGGGTGTTTGCTTTAATATAAAGTCTTGTAGGTAACCATGAGTTATATGAAATGAAGGCTCCAACAGTGATACCTTGATAAAGTAATGTTCAACAGCCGGTTAAAATTTATTCAAAGTGTAGGTCGGGAGTTTTTAAAAGACTCACATTGTTTACATCTCAAATCTGGCCTGGAGAGAGAAAGCAAGTATAAAATGAAGGGCGGGGGGTGCCTGGGTGGCTCAGTGGGTTGAGCCTCTGCCTTCGGCTCAGGTCATGATCTCAAGAGTCCTGGGATTGAGCTCCGCGTCGGCCTCTCTGCTCAGCCTGCTTCCTCCTCTCTCTCTGCCTGCCTCTCTGCCTGCTTGTGATCTCTGTCTGTCAATAAATAAATAAAATCTTAAAAAAAAAAAAGAGGGGCGGGACTGTCTGATCGGGGTGGTGTATGACATCCAACCATGAGAGACATAAGGCCAAGGGAACCTCCGTACTCATAATGCATTTACATGGGACCATTTTGGGTTGCACCAAGGTCAAGTCTATAAAACTCCACCGTATTCTTGAATTTTACTGCGATGTGGATTGGGAGACCAGTGACTGCTACTATTAGTTCTGTGTTTTTCCAAAATATTCCATCAGGCTAGGGGTTTGTTTCAAGTACAGAAAAGGCCTGGTTCTCCTTTTGCCTTTAGCGTAGCTGTTGTTTGGTTAGGGTGGTACTTTCTGTCAGCAGACACACGTGAAAAAATAAGCCTGCCTTGGGGTCCCTGGATGGCTCTAATGGTTAAGCGATCAACTCTTGATTTCAGCTCAGGTCGTGATTTCAAGGTCTCCACTCAGTGGGCGGTGGGGTCTGCTTTGAGTTTTTCTTACCCTCTTCTTCTACCCCTCCTGCTTGTACTTGCGCGCTCTCGCTCTCTCTCTCTCTCTCAGATAAATGAATAAATCTTAAAAAAAAATAAAAATAAAAAGCCTGCCTCAGAGAAGGCATAGTGGGTGGACCTGGACATTCATTCAGCCTTTTTGGGGTCAGCAAGAAGCAGGTGGTGAGACTGCATTGTGCAGTTACAGGAAAGATCCAAATGCCATATCTGAAGAGGTCAAGTATGAGGCCTGAAGTGACGCCACAGAACCAACAGTTTAGAATGAGGACACGGGTATTAAAGTAGGTAGAAGGAGGATAAGGGAAAGAGATGTGCAAGTCTGTCTTCGATGCTGGTGGTTTGTTGCTGTTTTAAGGATGGAGGACAAGAATTCAATGAGACTTTCTATTTCAAACACCTTGCAAACACAAAAGGTCTTGATAAAGATCAGGTTAAATTCTCTCCTACTGTCTCTCACCTTTTTGAGTTTTCCATGCTTCCCATGCTTGCTAAATGCAGATTTTCAATCTGGCAGTAACAGTTATCTTTATGTCTATGTCTGTGTCTATCTCTAGCTACATTTATATCTCTACATACATGACTTTACACACTTTTTTTTTTTTAAGTAAAACTAAAGAGACTTTTGTTTAGGGAATATGAATAAGATCTTAATGTTTGGACAGAGGGGCTGAAAATAGACCTAGTGTGTTATTTAGGCAGGGATAATGATTTATGGAAGTCTCACTAAAGTATTTTGGAATGAAAGTATATCCTAGGAAACACTCCAGAATGTTATTCAAATCAGTTAATGATAATAAATTTTAAAAGTGTCTAAATTATTTGGGAGAAAACTGTATCTCCCTGTTAATTCTGTGGCAGCTGCATTCTGTGTGCTGCTGTTTATGTTTCTTTAAATAGCAACATTATTGAGAGGAGATTAGAATTTATAAAATAACTCTGCCATTTTATAGTTTTTTGAATATATGCAACATTCAAACATATAAATTAGAAAAGAGTAATACAAAGGTATTAACGCACAAGGTAAGGTTTAAAGGTAGCAACCTGTTGTGATTGATATGGCTAACTTTGTTTTTTAAAAAAATTGTAGTGAAATATATATAACATAATATGTATCATTTTAACCATTTGTAAGCATATAATTTACTGTGAATACATTCACAATGTTTGATGTTGTTGTAGTCTGAAAATCTAAACTTTGTGACTGTTGCCTCCAAATCAAAATTTCCTGTTTCTCTTTACTGGGAGAAGGAAGAGAAGGAACAAGTTTTAAAAAAAATGGTTGGAACTGGGGCGCCTGGGTGGCTCAGTGGGTTAAAGCCTCTGTCTTCGGCTCAGGTCATGATCCCAGGGTTCTGGGATCAAGCCCTGCATTGGGCTCTCTGCTCAGCAGGGAGCCTGCTTCCTCTTCTCTCTCTCTGCTTGCCTCTCTGTCTACTTGTGATTTCTGTCTGTCAAATCTTTAAAAAAAAATGGTTGGAAGATGATGAAATAAGCAAAGTTGATTAAAATTAAGATTTATTTTTTTACTTATACTGTAGTTTTTCTATTTTTCAATTGCTTTCAAAAAGTTATAAAGCTGTATCCTAAAATCAGATGGAGTAAAAAGCAATTATATTTTTTAGATATAAAATCCTTCCTGACTTGATATTTTTTCACTTTTCTGACTAAGCTCTTAGTTAGCAAAATGTTGCAGCAACACATTAGAATATGGCATGTTTAAAAGAAGATTTCATTGTTGTACCAAAACTTATGTAAGAATTTTGGGCTTTAGACCTGGAAGACACATTAATGACCATCTGGTCTGAATCCCTCATTTTTAACTGAGGAAAATGAGGTCCGTAAGGATTTCTTTCTGTCTACCCATCTATCTGCCTAGAGTATGCTTTGTTCTAAAAAAGTATTTTGAAGTGGTTTATAAGGATACATAAAAGATAAAAAGATAACAAACTGGAAATAGGTGAAAAAAGCAAGTGGGGGGCGGGAAGGAGAACCATCATAAAAAGAGTTAGGACTGAAGTGAACTCAAATACACATTATTAAATCCTTGGTGTTTGGTAGGCATAAGCCTCAGACTGGACTGTAAATGTTTTACTGGTCAATGTACAGAAGGAATTCTGATTAGTTAAGCAGTTCAGTTTCTCCAAAGATATATATATATATATATTTTCAGGAGAAGGACCACTATTTACAACATAAAAAAGAAATACCTCTTGAGTATCTTATGAAGAGAATCTGTTTTCTAAATCAGCAACATCGTCCAAGACTTCATTGTAGGAGACAGAACAACAAATTCCAGGTTTTTTTTTTTTTTTAAAGGATTTTATTTATTTACTGGAGAGAGAGAGACTGAGATAGAGAGAAGGAAAGCAGGAGCAGGGGAGGAGAGCAGGAAGCCCCATGCGGGACTCCATCCCAGGGCCCTGGGATCACAACCTGAGCCAAAAGCAGATTAAGCCAAAAGTTGCTTAACCAACTGAGCCAACCAGGCATCCCAAATTCCTCTTTTTCATGGCATCTCTTACTGCAAGCTGATTGGGTCTCACTTGGGTGCAATTTAATAAAAGGTCTGGGTGATAGGAACCCTTGTCCTTCAGTCTTAGGAAGGACACTCGGGTGTCAAGTTCTATTCAGGGCCGCTGGGGCTTTGTTCTCATTCTGCCTTCAGAGACTTAAGCTTTACTTTTCCAGGTAGTTTAAAGAGAGAGCTTTTATGAGACTAGAACTCGCTTTCCTCTAAATCAATATTTTACAGACATTTTGGGCATGTGAATCTTCTGGCATGCTTGTTAGTAATTCTCATTTCTCTACCTCATGTTTGTTGATTCACATTCAGCAAGTCTCCATGGGGCCCAGGAGTCTGCATGTGATGTAAGTATGAGGAGTTGTGCTTTGAGAAATGCTGGATCGTCTTTTCCTGGAAGGGATATTGGCCACTTGATCCTTTAAGGGTGGTACATCTGTACTTCAACCAAAGTCTTTATAGGATGTTTTTCCTCCTTTATTCCTGCCTTCTCACCTTCTTCTTTCTCTAGTTCCATACAGTTTAAGTACTTGCTGGTTTGAGAGCCGGATTGAGAGTTATCTCTGGTTGGAACTAAGATGTGTTGACATGTGATGTTGAACATCCTCTCATATGCTTACTTGCCATCTGTTGGGGAGTCTGTTTAGATTTTTGTCCAATTTTTAATTGGGTTATTCAATTTCTTATTGTTGAGTTATGAGTTCTTTGTATACTTTGGGCAGTTGTCCTTTATTAGATAGATGCTTTACAAATATTTTCTCCCAGCCTGTGGTTTGTCTTATTCTCTTGACAGAACAGTACTTCTTAAATGGACAACATAGAATCACACAGAGTATTTTAAAAGTTACTGATTCCTTGGGGCCATAGATTATGATATAATTAGTGTAGGGACTGGGAAACAGAATTTTTCAAAACCTCTTTAGGGGACTCTTATGTAGTTCAAGTTTGAGATGTACTGCCCTAGAGCACTGTTCTTTAAACTTGGGTGTGCATTGTTATCACATGAGTTTTTCTTTACTTTTTTTAAAATTTTTAAATACTGATGCTTGAATCTTACCTCCAGAGATTCTGATTTGATTGGCGTGTGGTTCTTCCAGAGATAAAAGTGAATCAAAGTTTGAGAACCTCTGCCCTAGAATGAACTCTTCAGCAATGCCAGAGCTGTCCTAACACAAACAGTGTCTCTGCGAATTGTAAATAAAAATTACCTAATAAGTGGAAGAATTAGTAAGAACATGTCTGTTTCTCAGCCCATGCCATGACATCTGTTTAGGGAGCAGAGTGTGAGCTCTTAAGCCAAGTGTTGTTATGCATCCAGTTTACACAGTCACAAAATTACCAAATTCATAGACCCCAGGTAGAGAAGACAAGATAATATAATCTCTTGGTGATAGTACAAAATCATTTCATGTGGGGGGTAAACAGTCTTTCCCAGACCCCGTGTGACAAGATCAGAAAAGCCTTAGACAGTACCACTTGGCCTCTTCCTTTCTAACTTTGAGGAAATTCAAAGGATACATCATCTAGAGGATGTGCTGGGTTGAGAGGACAGGGTAGCTATAATGGAGGAAGCAAGATGGAGGCAAATTCCTCTTCACATGGAGGAATTTGAGGTTCTTAGGGATGATGGGATGCTGAAAAATATGAAATAATGGGTAATTTTGAAAAAGAAAATAAAGCTGGGAATTAGCTTTGGGGATTGCTTTCTTAAATGCTTCATGATTTATAACCTAAAATACATGGGTTATGGGCTTATCTGCATTGCATTGTTGTGGAAAGATTGAAAAAAAAAATGAAAGGAAAGATCCCAGATCCCTAATCCTTCTCAGGGAGCTATCACTAGATGAAGGAATTAGGTGTCATCAACTTATGCATATAAAGAATGTGGGACCCAGAGATGTTACCTAACTCATCAGTGTGGTAGATCCAAAGATAGAGATTAGATGATTAGATTCAGGGTTCCTTCCCCCCACGCCCCTGCTGGTACCAAAGCCCAACCTTTCCTACTATACCTTGTGCCTCTTCCTACATAATAATGGTTACTGCTTACTGTGGTTACTGTGGTTACTGTGGTTACTGTGCAGAGATACCATATAGTGCAAAGCATGGTAAACACATGACCTTGTTTAATCTTCAGCATCTTTGTAAGTGTTCACCCCATTTGGCAGATGAATAAACTGAAGATGGGGCAGTTTAAGGAACTTAACCAAAGTCACATAGTTAGTAAGTTATAGAACAGGTTTTATATCTATGTCTATCATTCCCTTTTACCATGTAATACTGATTCTTGTAAAAATAAAGGAGAAATTCCTTAGCCACTCTGAATTAATTTTTCTCTGTTTGTATTCATGGGGTCTAGTTTCTGGGCCACCAAAGAGGCTGAGCTCTGACCTTCCAACCGCAGTTTCCATCTCATGGTTCCTGTCTTGCTCAGGTGTTGGAACACATTAGCTGATCAATAAGACTTGCTTATTCCCAGGGGCTCCAGCTTACACACACACTTTAGAGGAAGTGAAGATCCTTGGTTAGCAGAAGCCTTTTCCCCATGTCTTCTCTCTATTAATAGAGACATTTGGGAGAAGGTCACTGAGTAATAGTGTCTAGGCATCAAACTTGTCATTCATAAATATTTTTTCTGGTCATCTATTTTGTGTAAAGTCCCTTGATAAGAGGCAGGAGATTCAAAGATGTTTAAGGCAAAATTCTGACCTTCAGGAGCCTTTAATTTGTTTGGGTGGTTAGAGATTTTGATCCAAAGAACATCACCCAACTGGCGATATCAGAACACCATTTTCCATTTTAAACATGCATCTACCTAGTACACTATTTGAAAACATTAAAAAGTTCAAACTTTAAGTGGAACACTGATATATAAAACAGATAAAAATCAAAGCTGTTTTGAGTGAAATGGTTGGGTACACCTGGAACACCACCTACCCAGTCTCTTCTTTGTCTCATCTGGTGACTTCTGAGGTATCTTTTTTTTTTTTTTTAATTTTATTTATTTTTAAAATTTCTTTTCAGTGTTCCAGAATTCATTGCCCAGTGCTCCATGAAATATGTGCCCTCCATAATACCCACCACTAGGCTCACCCAACCTCCCACTCCTCACCCTCTCAAAGCTCTCAGATTGTTTTTCAGAGTCCACAGTCTCTCATGGTTCGTCTCCCCCTCCAATTTTCCCCAACTCCCTTCTCTTCTCCATCTCCCCATGTCCTCCATGTTATTTCTTATGCTCCACAAATAAGCGAAACCATATGATAACTGACTCTCTCTGCTCGAATTATTTCACTCAGCATAATCTCTTCCAGTCCCATCCATGTTGATACAAAATTTGGGTATTCATCCTTTCTGATGGAGGCATAATACTCCATAGTGTATATGGACCACATCTTCCTTATCCATTTGTCTGTTGAAGGGCATCTTGGTTCTTTCCATAGTTTGGCAACTGTGGCCATTGCTGCAACTTCTAAGGTATCTTATTGGCACCTGACTGCCAGGAACAGAGGTAGAGCTCTGCTGGGTGCTTGGAAAGACCCCTGGATTAATACTCAGAAGGACCCAGATTTTATTCCTAACTCACTAATAACCTTGGGCAACTCTTTCATCGCATCATTAGGAAACCCTTGGTTTATGCAAATTAAACAATTTTTATGTTGTAGGTCTTCTTCTCTGCTATCGAGACTTCCTTAGGACAGGATGCATTATATAGGAACATGATCTGGTATATACTGTGTGGGAACATTATTTGGATAGATATCCATGCTCCTTTACCACTCCTATGTCATTCTGTTTTATTCTGGACACTCGAGGGCAGTATGGAAAAGGGGAGGTTTCACATTTGTAGGCCCTGAGTTAAAGTTGCTCATTCTTTTTGGTCTAGCCATAACAGGGGAAAGAGGCAATGAATGCATTTTCCTAATGCTATCTTGATGTTACTAAGGATTTTTTTTTTTTTTTTCCTGCCTAGAAGCAAAGTCTTGCCAGGCTTTATCCAACATTTATGTTACCTATCCCCCTACTTGTTGCAACGGTCATCCCAGCAACTAGTGTCATCTTCTCACCTGGTGTAGTTCATTGCTTCACATCCTTTGAGGACTCTGGTGTTTGACTGTCTCCTTCCCCACCTTGAGTCTTGCCTACATTGGGATTTATCTGAGTGTCCATGTAGTCAGCCTATCTAGTACCTCACCTTTCAGTTTCTTGATGTTTTCAACTGCAGTGTGACCTGCAGCCAAGCCTGCTTCTTCCTCCTGTTTCAGTCATCAGAGCGACTTGCTTTCTGAAGCTTTCAGTTCTCTTACTTGCTGAGAAAAATCAGACTATCCAACTCCCTCTTTTCCACCAAATCTACCTCATAACTGTCAAATCTATTCTTATAGACCATCACCCTTGGCATTCTCTTCTTTATGTCCACCCAGCCAATCTCTTGTCTATGCTTCCTTCCTATTCCAGGCTAGAAAATCACTAGAATCACTCTCACCAGCACATCCAGTTTCTAGCCCCTGGTAGAAAACCGCATGCTTCTGCTAAAGCACAAGGGACACTCTCTCCCCTCTTCATCCTCCCTGTGGCCAGACCTCCCCTAGGAACAAAATTCCTGGCTTCTGTTTCTCTTACTCCTTTTAGGAGACAAGGAATGACTTACCCAAATGATGAAATTTGGAAGAGGATGTAAGCACGCTTTGCTTCTTCTAGACCCTTTCTGGGATTTGCCTGCTTGCAGAGACAGCATACACTCAGTGGTTTCTGAACGTGGCCTGTCTATGGACACCACACATTCTGCTGCATGCCGTGTAGTTAAAGGGGAGGCCTCACATTGTTTAGCTTTCCCTAAATTTCTGGGCAGCCTTCAAACTAGCTTGTATTGTTGAAGATTGCTATGTATTGTTCCCTTTCTTACCCAAAATAGTCCCCAACTCTGAGTCATTGCTTAAATAAGGGTTCTCCTCTTCTTTACTCAGTTGGCCAAGTATGGCTAGAAGCAAATCATTAAGCACTTCACCACCACTATAAATTTGCAGTGATGCCTGGATGGTGCTGGGCAGTCTTTTCCTTGCCATTGGGGGATGCCCTCTTCCCTTTCTGTGGCAGCTCCCTTCACACTCCATGATTCTTCGAGAACCTTGTCCACCCTGTCCATGGCTGGCAGTTGATATCATCTCCTGAGTGTCAAGAAGCTAACGGATTTGAAGGTCCTTAAACCTCCACCTCATACTTGTAATATTCGATCACTACCCATCTTCTCTTTCTTCCCTCTTCTCTTACAAGAAGCATTTCCTCCCCAGTTCCAAGGTGATTTCTGCATCTGTCTCTTGATCACATCCCTTTTCCCCCCTTGTGTTCTTATTCTGCTGATTAATTCCTCTCTCCTTTCTCTCATCCTTGTCTTCTCTGTAAGTGCATTTTCTGTGGACTAAAAATATACTCTAGCCTCTCTCATCTTGAATTAAAGAAGTCTCTCCTGTGGCTATGTGTGTCTCTGTAGTTACAGCAAAATCTTGGCTCCTGTCTGTGCTGGTTCTGTTTCCTTGTGCCTGGTTAACCACTCCATGCATTTCCATCAGGTTTTTACTGCCTCCTCCCCTCCTTCCTCCAGCACACATTAAATCAGCCTTAACAAAATCTTAGCAAGTTTTAATTGCCAGTGTTTAGGGAATGCTCCCAAATTCCTTTCTCCAAATCTCTACCAACTCTGTATATGCAAGAGCCACGAAGGATGTCTCTCTGAGCCCCACTAGCACTTCAAATAGGATGATGTCTCAGATAATTCTCATCTTCTCACTAGTCTCTGCCCTTCCCCCGCAATCCTGTTTCCACTATCTTTAACAGATGTTTCCTTTCTCTGTTAATGCAACTTTGTCATTCTAGCAGCCTAAACTAGACACTTTGAAATCACTTAAGATTCCATTTTCCTACCTTGCTCCCACCTGGCTCTCCCCCGAGTCATGTTAATTCACTTTAAACATTTCTCAGTTTCATCCCCTGACTCTTCACTTATACTACAATGGCCCAGTTCAGACTGTCTCTTGCTACCATTGCAATGGCCTCCCAGATGACTTATTTGTCTTAATGGCAGCCCTTTTTCCAAATAGGCCTTTCTAATGCTACCCAAATGATTTCTGAAATGCAAATCTGATCATGTTACTCTTCCACTTAGAACTATTTCTGGTTTTGCAGTTGTTTCTAGAATGCATATCCAAATTCCTTTTCCTGGCAGGCAATACCCTTCAGTCCTGGTCTCTGCCTTCCTGGACTCATTCTCTGTAACTGCTCCACTCAGATCATCACAAGGTGACCGTGTGAAATGCCTTTCTTTCCAATGGTTACTAACAGAACTCTTATTCATCTCGTAGGTCTTGACTTAAGGGTTAGTGGTTTGTGGAAGGCTCTAGATCTCCACACACTTGTTGCATTATATTGCATTACTTATTTATATGTTGACATAATTTGCTGGACTGCGAGCTGACTGAAGGCTATTACTTTGTCTTCGTCTTTGCATCTCTGTATGTAACATACTCACTGGCACATAGCACTCAGAAAATGTTTGCTGAGTAAAATTGAAAAGTGCTGTAAGTTAACAAAATGTGACTGGAAGGAAATACAACCAAACCAAAATACTATTATTTGTGTTCAAATTATAGGATCATGAGTGACTTAAAAACAATTCCTTGGTAGCACCCCTCTGCTAGATGGGATGCTACTAGATTCATGTATTGTTTAATAAAGCCAATTAGATCTCTAAAATTAAAGCATAGATAATTCCCGTATCTTTATAAGTTGGTAAAATTATTTTAAAGGAAAAATGTACAAATTTAAAGAGAAATAATATAGATGGGAAGCCACATGGTAAATGTATTTCCAAGCTAACATTTCTCAAGGAAGGCCCAGGATAAGTAACTTAGACCTTGGCTCAGGGAGTTGGTAAGAGAAAGATAGATAGATAAATAGATAGATAAAACAATGAATTTAGAAAGTAAAATTAAAAAAATTATATATGATTTTCTCATTCATTCATTCAAAATAGTCATGTCTTTAAATCATTTAATTCTTCTTGTTCCAGTAAGTCTTTAAACAAACTTACAAGGAAACATAAAATGTAGAAAGGTTAAGTAGATTAATATTATTTTAGGAAAAGCAAAGTAAAGGAGAATGAAGCCAGCCACTTAAAATGAAGGCAGGAATGAAAATAGTACATCAGGTTCAACTATGAAGTCTTATGGGCAGGCCAGAAGTGAGCTGCAGATTGACTTTGACCTTTCTAGTGATCAGTCAGAGAAAGAAAAGGATTGGTGTTAAGATTCATAATGGTGATAACATACAATCAAGTCATTCATTTGGGAGTTAAATCTACTGAGACCATTGAGAAAATTTTCCTATGGATTCTTAGATATACAAAATACTGAGTCTTGTAGATTTATTTCTTATAAGGTTCATCAATGTTGGTAAATAACACTGATGCTAGAATATAACTCAGTAGAATCTGTTTTCTAGGGGACCAATATGATCATTCTTTAATGATCTTTCCTAATGTAACAAGGGTCATGGGTTGCTCATTTAAGGGTAGATTCATGAATCTCTTCCATCTTTATTGCCCCTTAGAGATTCTGACTCAGTAGTTTGGAAGTGGATTCCTAGAATCTGTGTTTGGGTAATCACCTTGGGAGTCTTTGATGGTACAAGAGGTCTATGAACCATACTTGAAAAACACTGTTTTAGAGTCTTTAGAGGAGCAGATGGATTCCATATACTTCAGTCAGTCATCCAAAAGTTTGGTTTTTCTCAGCTGGGCTAAAATGTTGTGTGCAAACAATTGGAGATTGTATTTCCTGGCCAATACTTGGAGTATGGCTGGCTGGTCTGTTTTGCTAGTTAATTATGGAGCCATATCTTTAATAATTTATCCAGGCTTGGAGTAAAAGAAGTTCTTTAATATTTACAAGGCAATATGAAACAAAATTGTATCCCTTAGAGTTAGTACCAAAAGCTTTTAAATAAATTAATTTGGGACTTAGTCTAAAACATGCATCGGCTAATAACTTAGAACTCAAGTTTCAATAATATAAAGTATGACTGCAGTAATTATAGGCTAAAAAAATTTAAAAAGGTGTAACCAGAAGTCCAGCTTGGCCATAAATATCTTTATCTCCAAAATATGTCTAGCTTTAAGCATTGTATCCTCCAGGTGAATACTCCAGGATAAATTTGTAACATTATAACCTCTAAGATGGTTCCCAAGGATCCCCTGTCTCCACGTGTTCATGTCTTTGTTCAATTCCTCCCTGCTGCATATGTACTGGACTTACTCAGTTCTAACAAGTTGGAAATGGTGGAAATTATGGATGTTATTTTCAAGATTAGGTTATAAAAAAGGCTGTGGCTTCCACCTTGAGTGTTCTTTTCTCTTTTTTATTTTTCTTTTTCCCCCTCCTTTGTCCTTTCTCTTTCCGCCGCCCCCCACCCACCCACCAACCCCATTTCTCCCTCATTCCTTTTCATTTCTCTTGCTCTGGGGGAAAGAAGCTGCTCTATTTTCAGCAGCCCTGTGGAGAGGCCCACATGGCAAGGAACTAAAGCCCCCAGCCAGCTGCCAGTCAGGAAATAAGAGGCCAAATCAGTTTGGAAACTAATCCTCCAGTGGTAGTTGAGGTTTGAGATGACTACAACCCCGGTCAGCAGCCTGACTACTACCTAATGAGAGACCACATTCACCCAAGTCAGCTGTTCCTAGACTCTTGACCCTCAGAAACTTTGTTTTAGGCCACTAAATTTGGGGTAATTTGTTATACAGCAGTAGATAATTAGTACAAATATGAAAACAGAAATAAATAAGATTCCTCGCCATATGAAAGTATATGCTGTAAACTGATTAAAATGCTCTTTTTTGGAAATAACTGATCTTTCTGACAGTCATCTAATAGTAGGACCACTCATCTATTGATACCATTCTTATTTTATGAGACTAGAAAATGTTTATGGGGATGTAAGTCTTTCTCTTACTGATGAATGGAGAGCAGCACATTAAAAAATACTGTCAAGTCATTACGGATACAAAATACAAGTCTCTTTTACTTCTTCTGGAAGCATCATTGTCTGTCATATCCATCTGCTGTTTATATAGAACCTGTTTCACAATGGGACTGAATCACAATGGGGCTGGTTGTTAAGGTTGACTCTAGTGTGGCCACTAATGGTTGTTGTCCACAGTTGAGGGCCTAATTTAACAAATTTCACTTAGGGCCAATGATGTCTTCAACAGTTAATTATTGTAGATTCAGAGAAAAACAATTTTAGTCCCTATCCTCAGATTGCTTACAATCTGGGAGGAGATGCTGGACCAGGAGGAGAAGGGATAAAGAGATAGGGGGAAGGAAACTTACAATGCGGTGTAGTAGGTGCAAAATATAAGAGGGAGTTCATGGAAGCTTTCCTGAGAGATGGTGACTTCTGAGCTGTGATTTTTTTTGCCCACCCCCCAAATTATTTAGTTTTCAGGCAGACATAAGCAGAGTAAGAAATTCCAGAAGAGTGAGGGAAAAGGCTCAGAGGTGCACAGCAGTTTAATGCGGCCTGATGGTCATAAGTTTGGAGGGTAGATGTGAGGTAGGCGGTAAGAAGCATCAAGCATGACACTGGATCTTTAGACAGAACACATCTGGAAGGAAAGGTGATGAGGCAAAAAGAGCCAAACCTGGGTGGTGCTTTCACCTACTAAGTTTAAGCTAATGCAAGATCAAAAAAAAAATTCACTGAATTGCAATTTTTCATCTGTAAAATGGTGATGACAGCGCTTAACACACAAACTACCTCGTTGACTTTCAGTTAAGCTTAAGTATGTCCTTTGCTTATACGCTTATTAAAATATTGATGTTAAATAAACCTAGAACTTACCAGGATCTTCAGGAATCTGAAAATATAACATATGTCTTTATTCAGAAGCAATATTATTACTTTATATAAACTCTTAAAAACACAAAAGCTATGCCTACAAGAAAGAAAATTGTGGTCTTAGGAAATAATAGAAGCAGAAGAAAGGACACAAGAATGTGAGCTGTCATGTAAGCTTCTCTAATTCGGACAGTTAAAGGAATAAAATCTTTTCATTTGATTCTTATATACTCATAATTTGATTATTTAAAGATGGCTAGAGTTAATATTTGAGCTTAAACATCTAAACTCATTAAGAAGAGGGGAAATGCACTTTTTGTCTGTTGGTACACATTTTCACTAAGGATGATGTGCTGAAATTAATAAAATTTTACCTAACCTCATGATATGTGCTAGCATCTTTTACTTGTTTTCCTATTTACCTCACTAATTCTCAAAGTAGGTCCTTTGTGAATTTTACAACTTGAATACTTTTGGTGTTGTCTATTGTTCATGGGTTTCCAAAATTTTGTTGGAGAACTATACCAAAAAATAAATTGCATTGTTACATTTGACAGTTCCTATTAAAAATTTTAACTTTTGGTCTCTTATGATTTCTAGACTATGTGGTTTCCTGAAGGGGAGGGCACTAGGGAGAAATAAATCTTTAGCTTTACTGAGATATTTGAGAATATGAGCTGCTAAGGCCAAGAATTTCCTATTTTTCTCAGACTCCACAGTGGAACTAAGAACTGAGTTTGGAGGATGAATTGAGGTAGATGCTTAAGTATGACTCCCACTTAGTCCTATAGGATTCAGAGCTTAGGACTGCCTCTCTGTCAACGAGTAGGCTCAGAGTTCAAGGCAATCTTACAGGTGCTCCATTGCTGAAGGAAGAAATTACAGTGGAATCGAAATGCCATATTTTCCCATGAATGTTTTCAGGAGAAAAAAAGGAAAATCTAAGGGCTGAGTGGGTTATGTTTTTTGAGTCTGCTCCAGGAGAAACATGATGTCACCGTGTATTGATTTAATGACCAAATCACTGAATGTAGAGACTGTAATTAAATATACTCTTGAGAACACAATTAGGCAGGTAGTACTATTTAATGAGGAATGAGAACTAAACCCTTCAAGTAATAAAATCAGGGAAAAGAACATTTGGACAGGTACTGTTTTCTAAGAATCCAGATTTCCTTTTATTAAAAATATTTCTTGATGCAGATCTGATGTTATTTCCCACTGAGAACCTTCCCTCCTCAGTTTGCCTTGTCTTGAAAGCTGGTGAGTTTTCATTTTTTAAAAATCCCTTTAATCTTTTCACTAGCATTTTCATCCTAGGCTCTTTGTATCTTCCTGGACATTACAGCTGCCCCATTGTGCCATTTGCTGCCTCTCACCTGAGTCAGCAGTGATAACAGATGCGACTTTTGCATTCAAGATAGTAGCATATTTGGGGGCGTGTCTTCAATCTTATTGTTTTTCAGATGTAACAGATTATTATCAGCAACATGCTTCTGACCACAGAGAGCTGGGCTAGTAACATTTATAAGGAAAATAATGGACAGTTGTTTATTATTGACCTTTTGTATCTTTATTATTTGATATGTAGCTTTATTATTTGATAGGAAACACAATTAAAGACTGAATTATCAATATTTTATACAAGTGTCAGTATTTTTATGCAAGTATGCTTATACAAGCAAAAGCATGCATATGATTTTGGAAGTATTGTAATGATAAATGAAAGAAATCCTCATGTTGTAAAGCAATACACTATCTTTCCTCAAAAACACACAATTTCAGTTTCCAGCAACATCACAAATAGAAGCAGCAAAGGAAACATTGTGCACATTATAAGCTATGGCAGGGTGTTTTTAAACTTTTATGCCATTGGCTTTTCAGGCCAAATCAAGGAAGAAAAATGCCACATTTAAAAATGCTTGAATACATTCACATGTTAAGTTGTTTATTTAAATCGGGGTAATTTAGTGTGTTGCAACGATATGTCAAGAGCTACATTACAATGCCATAAAACAACTCATAAATCACAAAGGAAGTACCAAGAATAAAGGAACAGTGGTGGAAATCTTAAGAGACACTGCAATAGCACAATTGGCAGTACAGAATGTTGAGTTCTGAACAGACCAGAATGATGCAGATTTTGCCAACAATAACAGGGAGGAAAAGTACTTTCCATGGTAAATCCAAGTATTGGGAGACTGTGGCTATATGGCTTTTAAATAGCCCATGGAGACAAATGAAAAGAAAGCACGTTTTAATCTTGTATATCATATGATTAGAAGGACTTTACAAAAGCTCACGTATGTCTACAAGTTACTTAATGACCAAGGGCTAATAGGCAATGTTTTCCAAACATGGATGCAGGTTTCTGACAATGATTAATGTAAATTATTTTTCATTTGTATGCCTCAAGGAGCTTCAAACAGCAATATTTCCTAAGAGTCTAGAAATTTTAAACAGTCTTACCTGTTTTCTAAAGGTGACGTATTGCCTTTTGTTGTGGTAACAAATAACCATAATACCTCAGTGGCTTACAGGAACTAGCATTTATTTTTAACCTATATTGCAAGAGGGCTGAAAGTTGGCTGGGCTGTCTTGGCTGGGATCAGCTGGGATGGGGTCCATCTATCTTCCCATTCCAGGACCCAGGCTGAAGGAGCAGCCCCTGTCTGGGTTGTGCTATCTTCATGGCTGAAGGTGGAACACAGGAAGGGTGGAGCCTAACCACACAGCTGACACAGAGACAATCTATGCCTTTGCTACAAGATGGCATATGTCTGCTCACAGTCTCTTGGCCCAAAGAATTGATAAGGCCGAGCCCAAAGTCATTGTGTTGGAGGCATGTGCTTCACACTGACAACAGTGAAAATGGGGAGTAAATTAGTAAATATTATTATTAGTAAATAGTGCAGTCTAACACTGTTAGTGAAAATTAATATTTTGGGGATGGTTACTCTAATCAAAATCTGTCAAAGATTGTTGCTAATTTCCTAGTCTGAAATTTATTCTAAATCCTTATTGTCTTCCCTTGGACTGAAGGAACTGACAGTTCCCTCCTTGAAACTGGTCCCCTTTTTTGTTCAGTAGCATTTTTCCTGGTTCTCTTCTCACCTATCTGAAGACCTCTGTATGTCCTTCTTCGCTTATCTATCTTCCTGCAGTTCTGGAAATAAGGATTTTTCAGTTGCTTTCATTTTCTACTCCTATGATTTCTGTGATCTCATCAGTGTGGAAATTATTGACATGACCTTTTCCACCTTGATCTTCAGATTTGTACTTCCAACATGACTTCCTGGGAATTATATTTGAAAGCTTTTTGCTACTTTGAATTTAATATTATCACCAGAAACTTGTCACATCTCCATCTAGAAGTATCCCTCCTGACTTCCCTCTTCCTGATGGCAGCCTCATTTTCCAGGTGTTTTAGATTCAAACCTGTAACTTGTGTTTGACTCCTCTTTCCTCCTAACATCACTGGATGGCTAAGGCATGGGATAGTCCATCATCATAATGGTTCCCATAAATGTCCACTTGTTTTTTCTCACCATCACCAATCTGGTTTATATTGTTATTTCACATCAACCACTTTTAAAGTTGTAAATAGTCTCCTTCATTGTTCTATGCCATCTAGCTGCTTCTTTGTCACCATTCCAGATCAGAGCTCATAGAAATTTCTTGTTACCTTCTGTGTCTAAATCCATCACAAATCAACTCTGATTTGCAAGACTTTTTACAGCATGTTTCTAATTCCACTTTCTGAGGTTAGCTTCTAATGTTAACTGAAGCTCTTGCCAAAATAGGTAACTAGGTATTACTTGAACACATCTGAATTTTCCCACTTACTTATCTCTTATCTGCTATTTTTTTTTTTCTTTCTGGTATATACTTCTGGCCTCAACTTTTATTCAAATGCTACCTGAGCTTTTAAAGTTTGATCTCAAAGATTATCTCTTTCAATAATTTTGTCCAGTAGCACTTGGTTTGTACCTTCCTTGTGCATACATTTTCTTTGTATTCCAGTGATTTGTAAAATTATTTCTTCATGAGACTGCAATATTTGGAATGACCATGACTGGATATTAAAAATTTATAATATTGTTTTGAGAGCTTGAATTCTGGCACATAGTAAATATTCTAAATGGTCATTCTAATTATTTTTGTTATGAAATCTTCAGTAAGTGCTGACAGAATGTGGTTACATTTATTTGAAGCAGTTTCACATTATTTCTCACCCTGTTTATAAAGTGATTTGTAAACAAGAACATGTATGTTCTATACAGGGAGAATTGAGAAAAGATTTATTTTCCTATTTACAATGGACATTCATTATAAGCCTTTTTGGGGAGGGTGCTAAGGCCCATTCTTTGCACTAAGTTAAGTTAGGTGTTTAGGCTTAGCCTGATACACAACAAAGAAATTTCTTGAAATAAATTATTTCTGCATCCTGCAGAAGATCACTATAATAATTGTGAATCTCCTTAGAAAATACAAAAAGAAGTAATGTACTTTTGACTCTAACTTGCTCAACTTGCCCTAATCATTCTCTCTGAATAAGTAGTTACCTACCTCATAATTACCTTGTTTCACAGTGAACTTCGAATGTATTTCAAAAATACATTTGAGGATGTATTTCAAAAATACATTTGAGGATGTATTTTTGGAGATTCTCCTTCTGGACTCCTACTGGATTCTCCTACCCATTCTCCTACTGGAGAAACAGTAGGTAAGTAGGAGAGTGTGGGCTGACCCACTATCTGATAACTTCAGTTTTTCACATACAGATTTTAACGTCTAGTGTGTGTAGTGTTTGTTATTCAGTAGTGGTCATATGATATGATTTTTGGAAATGCTAACATCTCAGAGTTATCAAACACTAAATTAATACAGTTGGAAAATGGTAAAATAGTGTTGGTATCAGAAAAGAAGTGAATGTGCACTTAAAAATTTGTTAAGAGTAGATCTCATGCAAAGCATGCTTACCAGAGGGGGGAGAAAAAACAACAATGAAAACAAACAAAATGAAAAAACTCCAAAGGGATGCAAACCTTTGGAGGTGATGAAGATATTTGGCTTGATAGTGGTGATGCTGTCATAGGTGTATGCATATATCCCAAGCTCATCCAACTATATACATAAATATGTGCAGCTTTCTGTATATCAGTTATACCTCAATAAAGCTATAAAACAAAACAAAACAACAAGAGCCCAAAACATATTCAGGGTATAGTAACAACTTCCAGAAGTCCCTGAGGAGCTGCTGATGACCTAAAATGAGGGTAAATTCTGGAATAAAATTAAGTATACGTCCAGTACCATTAAAACTGCTGTGCAGCGTAAAAACGGATAAAAGTTTCCTAATTCATTTTCAGAAGCTAGTTTAACTTCAACCTCCAGAACTTTCCAAGGTTGAGTAAAAAAGAAATCAAAGATCACTTTCATTCACATGTATTATTGCAAAAATTATTAAAATGTTGACAATATTAAATTGAACACCAAAAAATAAAAGGTTGAAAATCATTATACTCCAATGTGTATTTTATTAAATTTGAACTTTTGGGGGAAGAAATATAAAACAAATTTCTCACTGGAATTATCCGCCATTAAACTTTCAAAATACTTTTGTAGTTACTCTCGGAAATAATAGTCACACTTTTCTTCCATGATCTGCTTGTGTTTAGAGATTATTACAAAGAAATAAAAAATTACATTGAATTCTTAATCCTTCTACCTTTAAATAACACTTACCTAAGTTTCATATGCAAATATCTTTTTAACAAAATGAGATTTAAAACTTCCTTAAATACAGAGATCTTGCCTTATTCTTTAAAATTTCCTCCCAACAAATATAGAAGTTAATTACTTAATGTAAGGATCCTTAAATGGTTAGATGTTTATATATTTAAAATAGCTCATCTTTATGTCACTTTTAAAAACAGTACCTCTTCAGATGTTAGGAACCAGATCCTTCTGCTTGTTTGAGTTATAAAAGAGATAAAAAAATGTAAATTAAAAATCACTTATACAGTTATGAAACATTAAATATAGGCAATAATTCAGCCTCTGTTATTGACTAACCATGTGCCCATACTGAAGTTATTTAGTAACTTTTAGTCTTGTCTTTCTTACTTATAACTAAGAGGTGAGGACTAGATGGTTTTTAAATTCCAGATTACAAAAATTTTCCCCCCAAGACAAAATTTTTCTTTGAGTAGGACCCATAGATGGCAGTACCATATAATAAAATCAATGAAAAGAAAAACAAATTTTTTTAACTTTCCAGATTAGGGGAAAAAAGAACCTAAAACATATTCATTGTGGGATTTCAAATGGAAAAAAGAAAACAAAAGCAAAATGACCATTATCATAATTACTTAATTTATTTTGTTTTATAAAATAAGATTCTAGTTACATGAGGTGAAGATGGTAGAAAAACTGAAGTCTGACAGTTTCTATATAAACAATGCATTGAAGAGCAAACAATTATGAGTTTTCTAGAGGAATTAGAGACTCTAACTCCTGTTTCAAAAAATTAAATTTTGAAAAAAGCCACTAGAAATAATCCCCCTCTTAAAAAAAAAAAGACAAAAAACTTAAACTGAAATGACATTTAACTGTGCAATAAAAGCTCTTTCCTTTAGTAAGATTTATAGGTTAAAAATATGAACCTGCCCTAATAAAAAAAAAATCTGCATTGTAAGATATTTTGAAATGAACCTTCTTGCCATAAAGTATCTTTACCTAAGTGAACACAGTATTTTCTCTTGAAGGGCAGAACAGTGATTGTCTTTGACAATGACCGAGTGTCTGGACAGCATTTTATATATCCATTTGTAGGGTGGAAGATTTGAGGGACTTTGAAAGCATAATCTGACCCTGAAGAATGATATTCCTGAATAAAGTCACAATTCAACCCACTCTGTCCCAATAATTGTGGATTTGGAATTGAAAGCTATAATTGAATATGCTATTAGTATATTACAAGGCATGTAAAATCAGGACATGTGAAATATGTAAAATCAGGAAAAGTTTTTCTCTTTCACAGTGCTTCCTTTCATCATCACCATGATGAAACTGGACTAATAGACAAGAAGCAGTTATTCACAAAACACGAACTGTGCAATCCAGACATGTGATACTCCTGACCTGGAGGGATGACTAATATTCTTTACATGAAATACAGCAAGGTGCTGCAGAACAAAAGGGAACTCCATTCAACTCTACAAAACATGGATGGTGTTAGAATGTAAAAAAATAAATCACCTATCTCAACAGCAGAAGAGGTAAAGAAAATATCCATTCAATTCATATACAGAACAATTATGACATGGGTGGTGGGGCTAAAATGCCTCTAATTCATGCAGTCAACAGGCACTTTTTCAGCACAGACCGACCTATGTGCTGGAGTATATGTCAGAAACTTAGGATAGTGCCACTGCTCTCCGATTGTCTACAGGCTCATTGTGGAGACAGACATGTACACCTTGAAGTAGCTGACAAAGATACAAGGGCAAGGAACACAGCAGGATATCAGAGTGGAGTTGGGATTTCTTAGAGGTTGTGAGTTCTGGGCATCATATGCAATGGCAGGGAAAATGAGAACTAGGAATCTAGAAAAAGGCACCTCCTTGCACTGTTGGTGGAAGCCATTCTGGAGAACAGTATGGACGTTCCTCAAATAATTAAAAAATAGAATTACCATATGATCCAGGAATTCCATTACTGGGTATTTACCCAAAGAAAACAAAAACAAACATTCAAAAATATATATGTGCCCCTATGTTTATTGCAACAGTATTTACAATAGCCAAATTATGGAAGCTGCCCAAGTGTCCATCAGCAGATGAATGGATAAGGAAGAGGTGGTAGATGCACATATGTATAACAGTATATTACTGAGCTATAAAAAAGAATGAAATCTTGCCATTTGCAAGAATGTGTATGGATGTAGAGGGTATAATGCTAAGTGAACTAAGTCAGTCAGAGAAAGACAAATACCATATGATTTCACTCATATGTCGAATCTAGGAAGCAGAACAAATGAACCAAGGAAAAATAAAGAGACAGACCCAAAAAAAAAAAACAAAAAAACCCCAACCCAAAACAAACAAACAAAAAATCCCCACTCTTAACTACAGAGAACAACTGATGGTAGTACATGAATTAGATGTGAGAATTAAGGGGTGTGCTTCTCCCGATGAGAACAGGGGGATGTATGGAGTTGTTGAATCACTGCATTGCCCATCTGAAACAAATATAACACTGTATGTTTAGTACACTGGAATAAAAAAATAAAGGAACCGCTAGTCTAGAGGGATGCAGAGGCAGAGGCAGTATTCCTTGTTTAAAAACAGGGTAACCTCCATGGCTCCTTCTCTTACATGAGCTTGTAGTCAACACCGAAGAAGTTTTCACCCCTTCCAAGCCTCCATGTTGCAGTCTTCCTGTTCTCTGTTGCCGGCTCCTGCTTGGAGGTCTGGTTCTAGTTTCTCTGTCAGCTACCTTGGGGTGGTTGCTTCTTAGAACTCATTTGCACCTCAAACTTGCTAGATTCCTTCCCATCCTGGCTTCCCAGCAAACCTCCAAGCAAGAAAGTCTGAGGGCACAAACGTGTGTGTGTGTGTGTGTGTGTGTGTGTGTGTGTGTGTGTAACCAAACATGAATTTGCTTAATTAAGAAAACAATACTAAAATCAATCAGTGTTGTGAGGTAAAACTGGGGGAGCACTTAGGTCTTAAATGAATGAGAACAAACATCTGGTTTGGTGTGATAGAAAATAGTCACTGAAAGATGACAAGCAGAGGGGCGCCTGGGTGGCTCAGTGGGTTAAAGCCTCTGCCTTCGGCTTAGGTCATGATCCCAAGGTCCTGGGATCAAGCCCCACATCCGGCTCTCTGCTCAGTGGGGAGCCTGCGTCCCGTTCCCCTCCCCCCGCCTACCTGCCTCTCTGCTTACTTGTGATCTCTGTCTGTCAAATAAATAAATAAAATCTTAAAAAAAAAAAAAGAAAGATGAGCACAAAAGGAATATAATGTCACTTAATCACAATGTCTAGTATTTGGAAGTAGTAAACTGGATAGAAATATTTTTTCATCAGGATTATCATCCACTTGGGAAAGGGTGAAAATTATGTTTTGGGTAGTACAAACTATACTTTCAATGGTGTGGAGGCATCGAAGGGTATGCCGTATTTGTGGATGGTCAAAAATGTGAGTGGGTATAGTAGTAAATGGCTTGAGATGGGGTTGGTGGCAAAGTAAGTTGGGCTCAGATTGCAAAGGATCATGATGAGTAATTTGGGCTTTATCCAGTTGGCAGTGGGGTCCTCACTAAGATTTTCAAAGTCATTTTTTGGGTTTACTTCATTTAGCTAAATATTGAAGAAAGTAAATTTACTTAAAATCAAAGAATGAGGCCACCATGCTTTGTCTTCCCCTCAAAGCAACTGCAAACAGATGTTTTTGCCTACCATAGTGTGGCAGGAGTATAAGGAATTTCTTCTGATAGGTTCCTCAGCTTCTACTGCCCCTAGGTTTTTGATACTACCTCCTTAGAGTCCATGGCTGTCTTCTTCCAAGGTCAAGGCTTTTCTGATTCCTCCCGGTACCCCTTTCCTGCAGTGTTTTTAGCACAAACACATGCTCTGTCTGTCAAGTACAGTGTAAAAATGACTTTGCTGGAAGGAGTGGAGATTTCTGGGCATAAGCCACACACGGAGCAAACATTATAAGCAGATGGCCTCGTTACTAGATCCAGCACGAGCCAGAGAGAAACAGTGCTGGGCTTTTCCAGGATGAGGCAGTTACAGTTTTCTGATCATCAGCTCTGTACTTTGGTCTCAGGTCTACTCCTTAATTTTAGTTCGAAACAACTGTGTTTGAAAAGTACATTTTATATCTCTTCCACTCATTCAGATTCATCTCTGCATGATAAAAAATATTTTAATGATACCTCTCCTCCAGGTGCTTCCTCTATGCCTGGATAGTTTTACTTACTAGTGCTTTTTTTTTTTCTCTAGTTTGCTCATATTCCCTTAAATTCTTTCTCCATTCTTCAGTCTGACTCAGTCATCCCCTCTCCTGATTTTGCAGTTTCTTAAGCATCTTTCTTCCATCGCTATCCCTGGATCACACTCAGATCTTGTGAATATTTCTCAGTCTAACCTTCTGTTGCCTGTCAATCTGTTTTGAAATTAGTATGCCAACACCCTTCCTTTTCTACAGAAAAACAGGGTTCTAAGACAGTTCACAATAAAGCCAGGGCAGGGTGAGGGGTAAGAATATTTTTACCCATTAACATTTAAGAATGTGTGCTGATGGGGAGAAAGAAGAAGATGGAGAGACAAAGGAAAGCCTAAATGCCTAATTTAATACTTCTTCAACCTCACCTTCCTTGTGTTTGGGCAGATTGGCAGACTCTCCTGCTTGTCTTAATAGAGAAGAGATGCACATTTTTATTTTATGTCCTTGATTCCTTGGCCTGTAACTAGAAGAGTGTAGTTTCCTAATTTTCTTCTTTTTTTTAAGTATGACTCTTACAGTTACTATGTTTTCTCAGATATATTTTCAGCTTAGTGAGGGTAGAGGCCTTGCAATTACTGTACTGTATTCCCCATGGCACTCAGAACACAGCTACAGATATCTCTTGCATATAGTTTGTTCCATGTTGTCTTTATCCTCAGGCTCTTGGTGGGGATAAGCTGGTTTGCAGTTGCTACGCTCTTAACATCTCCCCACATTCAGATTCCATAGGAAAGATAGCATCTCCCTAAATAGTACAAACCAAATATCTGAACCTGACTATCATTTGCTTTAATTGAGTCATGGGTACCCTGGAAGCATTACCCTGGAAGCACTGGTCAGAGTGATGAAATGGCCCAGTTGGTGGAAGAAAGGGTGCATGAGCTGGACAGTCACCTCCACTTGAAACACACAGACTTCATTGGAAGAGAGGTGATCCTCAAAGGAAAACTGAGCTCGTTCGTTCGTTTGTTCCTTCCTTACTTCCTTATTTATTTATTTGAGAGAGAGAGAAAGAGAGAGAACGCACAGAGGAAGAGGGAGAAGCAGACTTTCTGCTGAGCAGAGAGCCCAATGTGGGGTTTGATCCCAGGACCTCGAGGTCATGACCCGAGTTGAAGGCAGATGCTTAACCAACTGAGCCAACCAGGGACCCTGAAAATTGAGTTTCTGTTTCCAAAAGATGGGGAAGTGGATGATGGCTGCCTAACACAATAAATGTTCACCACCATATCCTAAGAAGATTATAAGGTAGTAACATGCTGTTGCAGACTCCATGAACCTCAATATCAATAGATATTGAATGTCTCTGTGAGAGTCATAATTTTTCCAAAAATGGCTCAGGACAGATCTGATGAGAATTTGGTAGAGGCTGGAGTCAGTGTAAAAGCCAAAAGGTGTTGCTAAAAAAAGACCGTTCTCTGACGATTGTAGGAGACCTTCTATTGCTTATAGAATAATGTACAAAGCCTTAGCAGGATACACAAGATCTTTTACAATCTGACCCCAGTTTACTTCTATTTAATATCCTGCCAATTTTCACTTTACTTAAACTCTGTAATCCCAGACCAATATAGTTTCATATCATTCTCTAAACACATCATGCTGTTTATGACTCAATGACTTTTCCCCCTATCTTTGTCCTTTCCTTTTTTATGAACTTAAAAGAACACATAAGGAAAAATGCTCAACTCAATGACTTTTTGAAAATCTTGTCTCAGTCTTGGAATTCTCTTCTATGCTCTTTCCAAATTGGTACATTTCCTTTTTTTTAATTTTAAAAAAAGATTTTATTTTTATTTTTAGAGGGAGAGACCATGTGCGTATAAGCAGGCTGGGAGGGCCGGAAGGAGAGAGGGAGAGAGAGAGAGAATCTTAAGTAGGCTCCATGCTTAGAGTGGAGCTCAATGCAGGGCTTGATCCCATAACCCTGAGATCATGACCGGAGCCGGAATCAAGAGTCGAACTCTTAACTAACTGAGCCACCCAGGCACCCCTAAATTGTTAAATTTCTACATATTCATGAGGATGAAGCTCAAATGTTATCAGTTGTGTCAAGATCTTTGAGTGTTAGTCCCCTCTGACTTGAACACCCGTGTAAACAAGGACAAAGTTAAGCTAAGGAAAGGTCATAGAAGGGGGAGCTAGTTTGGCTAGGGGGAAGGTGAAGGAGATAATGGATTCCATTTTGGGCAGGTAAACCTGAAGTACCCATATAGAGATGCCTGGTTGGTATTTCGATGCACTGGATCTAGATATTCAGTATAGTGGCCTGGCAGGAAGACACAGATCTGGATGTTGCCACCGTAGAAGTGGTGGGTGAAATTTTTCAGTGAGAAAATTAACAAGGGTGGAACCTTGGAGGGCACAGCATTTAAGAGAAGGGCTGAGGCATTGAGTGTCAATAATGGAGAGGAGGAGGAGTGGTGGAGAGGTATGAGAAGACCAAGAAGAAAGAAAAAATATTCTCAACAGCTGAACAGGGGCCAAGGAGATAGAATTTTTGAAGAAGGGAGTGATTAGTGTCAAATGGTAAAGGCAGTTCAAGAATGATAGAGATCATTAAATGATCAATGCCTTGAAAGGCACGGGTGATAATTTTGAGAGGGTTTGAAAGAAACTTGGGGGCTACAGAGGGAATTAAGAATGCCTCTGTGGATATAATGGTTTTAAAAGACAGCTGAGCATTCCGTGAGAACTAGAAATGCAAAATCTTTCCCAGTAAGAATAAGAACATTGGAGTTACAGCTTTAATTCTCTATCCTGTATTTGGGGAAGGACAGTCATTACAGCATCATAGTGGATTTCTTTCTAGCATATTTCTTTTGAAGAGAGCACTCCTTCATGTGAATATAATAATAGAAAAATATAACTTCTTAAAAATCACATCAATAACCCTTTGAGGACAAAGCTGACCAAATACATTATTACCCCATAGCACAAAAAGTAAAATCCGCTGATCTGGATAGAAAGGAACAATTATTACCTGCTCCCTCTAAGCAAATGTTATTCTTTATTATATCCTCAGGACGTCTATTTTTCAAATGAAAAAAAGCTATTTTACAGTCATTAAATTGCTCACTGCTGGTTCTCTGCTGAAAAAAATATAATAAACATATAAGGGAAGGAAAGTACTAGGACATGTGAGGTTTTTGATATTCAGTATTGGCATATTAAAGCTCCAGATTAAACCTGTAGTAGTGAGAGGCTATGTGGTTGTGGGGTTATGGTTGGTGGTCAGGAAAGATCTCAAAGACATCAGAGATTTATTTGGTTGTCATTGTTTCTGGGTCCAGTTCTCTAGTCCCATATGTCTGGAATTCAATAAATAACTTATTTAGGGCACCTCACGCCTTGAGAAAAGGGGCATAAAGGACCTTTTTGAAATCCATGAAGCTGATTTTTAGCTGAAGCAATAATTGGACTTAAAATACATAGCTTTCCAAAACTATGTGGGAAATTAAAGCAAAAATCAGAAGTTGCCTGATGACTATATGGAATCAGAATAATATCTGTGTGATCTTATCTACTAATGTATAATCCAGTCTTGTCAATGAAACAGATATACTGCCATTTTTGCTTATTAACCTTGGTTCTTAGGTCTCTTTGAGACTCCAGTGAATGCCATGGAAACGCTCATCACTCAAAAGCACATGTACACAAGCTTTTTCACGGATCTCAGTAGTTTCAAAGATTCCCAAAAAACCTAGACTTAAAATCCCAGTCAACAGACCGCAGGCTAGGGATTCACAGTGTAGAGACCTATTTTTCATTGCTTAAATATGTCTTTTCCATTATTGCAACTATATAGATTAATCAGTCCTTGCTTGTTTCAGGCCAAGAAATTATCAAAGCTCATGGCTTGTTATCTAATTGACTCAAACAAAGAGATTGGTGTGTAGGTATCTTCCTCAGCTAGAATGTAAATTAACACCAGTAGTCCTAGAATTCTGCCCATTTGGTAGAATCAGCAGAAATTCTTCCCACTACTTTTTGTTCAGATAGAGGAGACAAAAAAATTAGAGTTTATGTCAACCTCCAGGCAATATAAATAACAACACAAAGAGTTAGTGTGCTTCTTTGGTGATGTCACATGATCCCTCCTATGTTGTAATTCTCTTTCAAAGTTAATCCTAGGCCCTGTCTCGAAGTGTGGGTAGTTGAAGGGATAGCATGTCAAGAGCATTTCCTTCTAATGGTAGGAGCTGATTATAGGTCAGTTACTCAGTACCACTGTGGGTTAGATGTTTTTTTGTTGTTGTTTGACTCATTCTGACGCAAAACATACTGAGGCAATTACAGAATTTTGATCATTCTTGAATCTTATATCCTAGCTGATTTCATTTGAAGTTTTAATTGAGAGAAATACAGAAACAGAACAATGATTATGTCTTTCAAATACTAGCTTTGGCTGACACCGTTGGTCTTGGATTCTTGATTAAATCAGTTTGTTGTTGCATCCTAACCTGCGAAATGGCATGGCTTGGTAGGAAGAGATTTGGTGACTGTATTAGTCAGGGTTGCAGCAAGAAAGAGAAGGTACATTCTAATTAGGATAATCTGGGAGGGGTTTAAAAAGGAACTGTTTCCCAAGGCAAGGGCAGAATGCGATTATAGGTCAGAATATTATTATAAGTGAAGTGTAGTACCCCAGACCTGTTACAACTAGACTCGCTAGTGTAAGTAATGTGACCATAACCTGGAAGGGAGAATTGTGTAGAGTAGGCCAACTTCAGTGGAACCCTGAGCTCTGGTGGGGACTCAGCCAGCTCTTGGTAGGCCTACAGGGAAGGAGGCAAGAACATAATTTGTCCTTATCTGTCCTCACTCCCTGTTTTCTCTAATATCTCTTTCTGGACATCCCTAATGGCACACTGACTTGGTCATACAGGTCAATATTCTGGATGGCAGCAGGGGGAAAAGAATGGAGAACAAATGAGTCAGGAAGGCAAACAAAAACATTTGGCACAGGTCTAACAAATCTGGGTTCAAATTCTGGCCCCACTAGTTATCAACTCTTTTAAAGTTACATCTTTTAAAGATGTAACTTCTTTAATACTTGGTTTTGTATCCCTCGGGATTTCTGGGAGAATTAAACATAAATAGTGGAATGTCAGTTTATATTAAATGATGTGTGCTCCAAAAATGCTTATTGAATGTTTACTGAATGAATGAGTACCTGATTAATTAAAAAGGAAAGATTGGTGTAAGCAGAGGCTAAGAAGTAGTTTCCCTTTACAATTTATGCACCATAATTATAATTTTTGATGTGTGTACATCTGAATAATATATTCTGTATACACAGGAATTATATTCTATATACACAGGAAATATAGTCTAGGCAATGTTTGTAGGAAAATATGCATGAAAAAATAAATAATCCTTACTGCTAATGTGTGACTATTGTGTTCTGGACAGTAAAAATTTAATGTTCACATGCCTTTGATGAGTCAGGGTATCTTTCCAATTTTCTCATTTTATGAACTGCAGTACATAAAACTAAGCAACTCTTTAGAACCCTAGAATTTTGGAACTGGAAATGGCCTATGGAAAATCATCTGTTTAAGCATTTTATTTTGCAGTTGAGAAGACTGAGGCTCAGAAATGTAAACTTATCCAAGGCTAATGACCTTGGAAGTGGCAGAGTTACAGCTAGAATCCAGGAGTTCTGGCCTCAGTCTAAAAGCCATCTTCTCCTAGATTTTGATTAATAACATCCTAAAGAACAGAACTGACTAAAAGTTCCACACTGTATAAATCAGCATGAGGCTTGCCCAGAGGAAAGAATAAGCTTATGAATTCAATCACCATCTAGATTCTGAGAGAGTAAATTAAAGCATTAATGCTCTGCAATTTATAAAAGAACCTCTTGCCATAAGTGGCCATCATTATTATACTGCTCCCTGATGTGGATACAGTTTTGAGGCTCTTGTAAGTAAATTATATATATTCCCAGAAAACTTCGAAATTAGGCTCTGCATAGGGAGAAGCCGTAGATAAATGCACCCACTTGATATGAAGGATGACCATAGTCCTCATAGAACTCAAGAAAAATAAGCTAGCTTTCTGGGGTGCCTGGGTGGTTCAGTCATTAAGCATCTGCCTTTGGCTCAGGTCATGATCCCAGGGTCCTGGGATGAAGCCTCACATCTGGCTCCCTGCTCAATGGGAAGCCCACTTCTCCCTCTCCCTCTGCTGCTCCCCTTGCATGTGCTCTTTCTGTGTCAAATAAATAAATAAAATCTTAAAAAAAAAAAAAGAAAAAGAAAAGTAAACTAGCTTTCCCTATCAAAGTATAAAGTATCTCACTAGGTTTTTCTTAATGTGATAGGCCTGTTTTCCTTAATATTTCACAAGAATTTGAGTGAGAAACCCAGGGATCGTGATTTAGAATATTAAGTGAGAAGTTATTTATTCATAGAAAAGGAAAAGTGAAAATTCTAAAGACAATAGAACATTGTCATATATCTTCAAGAGAAACAGATTTTTCTGGAAGGCTTGTTATCTATCTTTCTCCTTATGTCTCTTGTAAGAGGAATCACCATTAAGGCTGTAGAAGCATTCTGGGACTCCAAAGAGAAGAAAACATCATTTAGGAGACCAAGGCTAAAATAATGCTGGTCTCCCGCCAGGCCATATGGAGGGGCCATGGAATAGCTCTTAAGATGCTCGTTTCCTTAATTAGGACAAGCCCCAGTCCCAAATGCTTTTGGAAGAAAAACCTTGTAACAAACGCTCTAGGGGATCAATCACAGCTTCAGACTTTTCAATTAAACACCCTTTTATTACCCCTCATTGATAGTCTTTGAAGTATGTTTCAATTAACATAAAATTTAGAGCCAGAAGATTTCTAAACTTCTGAGCTTCTAAAATACTATACACATAACCAAATAATTCTTATGAACAAATCAACAAATACAAATTATTGTTACTATTCACTAGCAAAAATGATAGTCTTTTTTTTTTTT
>NC_081563.1:33887841-33940063 GCF_022355385.1 Mustela nigripes | reverse complement strand
GTATTTCCCTGATGCCGAGTGATATGGAGCACTTTTTCATGTGTCTGCAAAAATGATAGTCTTAAGAGACATCGTGTAGCATGGTGGTGAGGAAGTCAAGACTTTGTACTTGGAGGCTCTCTAGCTCAGTATTCTCAAGTATAAAATGGGAAAATAGCATGACCTACTTCATCTAGAGTTGTTACAATTCAATGAGATAAATCATGAATGCCCTTAGAATGGGGCCAACACCCAGTATGGACTATAAATTTTGGATAATGTTGTAGTTATTACTTGTTATTACTATTAAGTTAACTGTATTATGTTGCCGTGTTTTTGTTCTTGTGTGATTTCTTAATCCTCACAGTGACTATGAATTTTGTCGGTAGGCATCGTTAGTTCCGTTTCACAATGGAGGAAACCAAAATTGAGAGAGCTTAGGAAATGGCTAAACACACTGAGTAGGAGGCAGAGGTGCAGTTCCAAAATAAGTCTGACCTCAAAACCTGAGCCTAGGGGCGCCTGGGTGGCTCAGTGGGTTTAGCCTCTGCCTTTGGCTCAGGTCATGATCTCAGCATCCTGGGATCAAGCCCCACATCGGGCTTTCTGCTCAGTGGGGAGCCTGCTTCCTCCTCTCTCTCTGTCTGCCTCTCTGCCTACTTGTGATCTCTCTCTGTGTCAAATAAATAAATAAAATCTTTAAAAAAACAAAAAAGAAAACCTGAGCCTCTAACCACCGCACGGTATTTACTTCCAGCTAATCTTTTTGTATTTGTGAAGTCTCTCTCTTAAATCCTTATCATCCTGCAAGACCGTAGGATTGAACAGAATAGAGGCCTCTGCATTTCCTTTGTGGACTAAGTTCTGGCTGTGGGTTTTTAAAAATTAAACATGACTTTTATTGTTTATTCTTTTTACAAAAGCAACGTGTGCCTTTTGCTGAAAAGTTAGAAATTGCTATTAATAAAAAGGAAGTAAAAATACATATTCTTTCCACCCAGAGATAGCTGCAGTGAACTTTTTAGTTGTATGTTCTTCTGCTATTTGTGTTCTGAATTTCATCTAGTGCAATTACTTGTTTTTCATTGGTTATAAAATGTTTACAACTCACTAGCAATATTTCCATAGAAATAAATAAGGGTAAAGACTATTTTCTTTTCTATGAGTAAGATATTTTCTTTCTATTTAATCTCTAAATGGCACAAAGCCGAGACTGTGGTTTACCAATGGGGTTTAGCTCAATATTTTTAATGACCAAAAAGTAAAATAAGGACACAAAAATGAAATGTAAGAATATTAAAAACTCTATTGGAAAGAAGAAAATTAAGGGTGGCTGGGAATTCTTTGCATCATTGGCTTAGCTCTCAACGTTATTCAATTTTTATAAGCTGGTGATAATCGACATAATCCATGCTCTTTCTCCAGCCCAAGTCACTCTCCTTGAATTCTTTGTGAAGTGTGGGATTTTTTTATTTTAAGCGAAAGAAAAAATGGTAATAGAAAGGGTTCTCTAAACTTAGGACCATTTAAAATTAACTAATTTGCCGGTAAATTTAAAGATGGTAATAGCAAATGACCAGTTTCTCAAATTTTAGGGCTCACGGAGAAGCTGCATGGGTTTCTGATGAATTCCACTTACAGATTTTAAAGACATTTTATGGATTTTGCCCTGGCCTTTAGCACCATTTCTATTGGAAAACAATGAACAAACAAAACAGAAGTTAAATCAAATTACCGATTGACAGCACTTTTCCTTCTCATCTACTATGTTACTTCAATTTTGAACTTCATAAAATTTTCAGTAAATCCTTACTACATCTGAGCGTGGTGTCTAAAATGAAATGAAAATCTAGGGTAGAGTGAAAAATGACAGAATTAGAGAGCACAAAAGAAATAGACTTTTCAGGATACAGAGTAATGTTTAAGAGCACCAACTTGTCAGTGGCAAATTTAATATTCTAATATAACCTAGAACTGTTCTTCATTGAGTCAGAATAAAGAGCCAGATTCAGTGATCTGATGCAAATTCAGTTTTAAAATGATGTGAAACATTTTTAATTCTATTAGTTTTGTATTTTAAAAAATCTATTAGATTTTAAAAGAAAAACCTAATAGTTTTAGAAAACTCTTAGGTAACTCCTAGTCACTTAAGTCACAGATAATCAGATGCCTGTCTGTCTGTCTGTCTGTCTTTCTTTCAAGATTTTATTTATTCGACATAGAGAGAGAGAGCACAGAGGGAGAGTGAGAGGGAGAAGGAGACTCCCCACCGAGCAGAGAGCCTGACATGGAGCTCGATCCCAAGACCCTGAGATCATGACCAGAGTCAAAGGCAGATGTTTAACTGACTGAGCCATCCAGTCCAGGTCATCCTTTCTTAGGATCTTAGGTGTTCGCTCACTTCACAATTTTTATACTTTTAGATGGCACCTGCCAATAAAACAAAGAGTAACTTTTGCAGGAGATTTGACAGATAGTTATTTGAATGATTTTTCTAGACCCCAGTTTAGTTTCATTATAATTTTACTGCAATAAGGCATAGCCCATATAGATGAACAAAACAGCTATTCTTCATAATATGGACCAATTTTCCCTGTTAAAGTATTAAGAAAGATTATGACTTAGACACCCATATCTCTGCATTCAGAACGTCAGTGTTAAAGTCTTTTAAAGTCTGTGCCCTCTTAACATATGCCCCAAAGTACCCTTACCTAGTTTTACCGCTATTTATTAATGATAGAGTTAAAGAATTTAACTTGTATTTTGTATTCCAGGTCCTTGGTATGGATGCAAGATGCATTTGCTATTTAAGTCATTTAGAAAACAATGGTAGCCACATCTGATGAACAGAAGAGACCAAAATTTATTTTAACATTTTCTCAGCCCTACTCATCTGACAGAATGTAACCAATTTCTGTTGTTTTGAGGACTATTTTACATCTGAGATCTTATGATTCAGTGCTCACACACAAAAGGTGCCTGTCCTGTTTGTGTCAGGGCATCAGTGAAGCCTGCAGCGGTATGGAAATCCTGTTGGGGCGTATCAGTCTTTGGCATGCTTTGTTGTTGTTGTCAGTTTTAAAAATAGTTTTGCAAAAACAGACGTGCAAAGTGGGACATAGAGGAAAAAGGATGGAGAGTAGAATAAACGACAGTAGAGAGAGGCTTTCTTTTCTTCTTCTTTACAACTCTGGGGCAGTTGTAGCCAATGGCCACTGGTATGGTGTGAACACAGCATTCTTGTCCATTTGCAAGTCATGCTTTAAGTACAGCCCATAAAGCTCCCAGGGCTCTGGTTGTCCATGGTGATCGAATAATGCTGTAAGCTTTCTGAAACATCTGAAGGGTTGTGGTTCAACTTCCTTTATCCAGCTCCCTAGACTCCCTGTTTCAAAGGCTTTGGTGGAGGCCGAGATGTCTCGGTGATGTCATGTGTAATTGTGACAACTATGTCCTCAGACATAGTTTGCTCTGACTTTGGGTGAAAGCATAGTTGCTGAATCTGAACACCGTTTGCCTGTACCTGTTAAAATCTGTCCATTGGTCATCTAGTGTGTGGATGCTCTCTTTAGAAGTATTAATCTGGGGTACTTTGGCATTCAGCCAAGAAAAAATTTCGTGGGAGGTCTCCCATATTCTGGTTGTGATCTTAGTTACTTCACATAATCTTTCTGAAGAATGAGGACGGTGAGTCCAACCCTATCGCTTTTTATTAGATGTTCGTCATATTTGTGCTTACCCATCATCTTTCCCTTAGTCTTTTTATATTTGGAGAAATCCCCCACTTATGAGGATAGCCTTATTGTTATAAAGGTCAGAACTGAATTCCCACCAGCCTCCCAAGCCCCTTAGGAGACACCTGCTCCTCACCAGTCAAAGGTATCATGGGACCCTGTATTTCAGTTATAAGCAATGGGGAGGAAGAGTTTGGTGCCTGATTCTATTTAGCTGGTAGGGTTGGCAGTTGAAGGATGTGGTTACTGGAGGAGATACTACTTACTAAAAAGATGTATAAATTATAAATGTTTAGGATAAAGGAAATATGGTAGCTTGTGCTATGGTGTGAATGTTTAGTGGTTTTGATCCTTTCCTGGGACTGCTTCTGGTTTTAAAAAGAAGCCTGCCAACTCCAATCAGTTTTTAGTAGACTAGGTAAAGGAGTGATTATTAGTGATTATAGTGATATATAAGTGATCATTATGTATTATAATTATAATAATAAATTATAATTATAGTATGTTATATAAAATATACTATATTAAATATTGTATATAAAATATTATATATAATATAATAAAATATAATGATATATTATAATTATAATATATAATAATTATATATTACTATAATATATAATAATATAATATATCATATATAATATAATATAATAAAATAAGAATATATAATATTATATATTATAGTGATTATAAGTGATTATTAAGATTATGAACATGAGACTTTTGTTCACCTCTCAACTATGCTAAAGTTATATATCCCTCTATTTGTCAAAAAAAAAAAAACGAGTTTATAAGGAAAAGACACTAGGGCTATAGCTTAGTCATTTTGGCTGCCGTAACAGAATACCATAGATTAGATGGTTTATAAAGAATAGAAATTTATTTCCACCAGGTCTGGAAGCTGGGAAGTCCAAGATCAAGGTGCTGGCATATTCGGTGTCTGATAAGGGCCTGTTTCCTCCTTCACAGATGATGGCCTTCTCCCTGTTTCCTCACACAGCTAAAGGCAGGAACAAAGAGTTCTCTGGGGTCTTTTCTATAAGATCACTAGACCCATTCATGAGTGCTTCACCTTCATGATCTAATTCCAAAGGCCCCACCCCCAAATACCATTACAATGAGGGTTAGATTTCAACAGGTGAATTTGGTGGGGGGGACACATTGGGTTTACAGCAGTTACTACTGTTACATCTGGAAACCTGATCTCTGTTCACTTACATGATTTTATTCATTTCACACAAACCTCCTCTTAGTCTTTATCTTTTCCAAGGGAAAAACTACTAATCTTTAATCTGTACTTCTATATAAAGTATTCCATTCTTTGATGAAGTTTAGTCAGAAATATTCTACATCCTGCTGGCTACCTTATGGAAGTAAACACCAGAAGCTTTCTGTTATTTGAGATGTTAAAGGTAGTGTTTCCATATACTAGGTGCAGACTAGGTACTGTAATTCTGCTTGGAAAAAAAAATTACGAAGGTAAAAGTTTGAAATAAAGTTAAGCTTTTTTCTTTAATCAGATCAAATAATCTTTAAAATAAGGCATTTAACCAAGATCTGTGTAGGATGGCTCATTACTTCTGCATCAGTTTCCATAATGAAATGAGAGCATCAAGGAAGAGAGAATCATAATACATTCCAACTGAATGACTTGGTGGTTTCATGGTTGAGATCATCAGGGAGCATCTAGTTAGAATTTCATCCAAATGCACTTCTGTTAAATTTGTACAGAAGGGCCTTTGGAACAAAAACTATTATGTAAGGGATGGTCATTTCACAGATGAATCAGCATTCCTTTCTCTCCTCCTACTTTATCAGTTTTGTTACTTGATCAACATGAAACAACTGAGGAAAAATAAACTTGAGTTCTCAGTGATGATCTCAAGGGCATTTCTGCTTCTTGTTGGTCTGTCCAGATAAATGCAAACAATACTGTTTCACAGATAAAGACCTTGTTTTTTTAGTTGTTGCACCTTTTGCCCATATACAATAATTACCTCTTAATTAACCTCAAGGGAGACAGATGAGTTTAAGTCTTTGTTTGGCATAAAATAATTTATTTTCAGTAAAATAATACAGCTCTTTTATCTATCGCTTATATTGCTTATATATTACATAGAATTAGAGAGGTTACTCATCAATTTACAATTTAAATAATGTCCACAAGGAGTAAAACACCAACTGACTAGTGCAAACATTCCCACGCATACACAGAATGTCTCTACTAAAGGCAAATGAAATTGATAGTGTTAAGGTTCTTGCCCTTCTCATTATAATTTAGCTTATTTGAACGAACATTTATTGAATATCTATTATATGTCAGGCCCAGTGCTGGTACAATAATGAATGATGCATGGTGCCTGCCCATAAAGTCCTTGAAGTCTCATGTCTCAGAGACTTAGATGGGTAACACTGCAAGGATTGCTGAGTGCAAATAAATCCACAATGAAAATTACTTTGATTAAAAATTTGCTTGAATGAAGGGTTTTAAATATATTTTAAGTAAAGATCTTCATAGTAAAAACAATACTGTAATATATATTTACTTTTCATCCTTCCCAAATTATATAAGGCCCAAATTATATAAGGTACTATTCAGAGAGGCCATACACTGGAAGTAAAATAAGCCACAGCGTCAACTGTGTTTAACAGAATTTGGTGCTACCCTTTCTTTTGAAACACAAGATTAACAATTTATCATAAGACCAACCCACATTAATTATTTTACAGTATCTTATTGGAACCTCACAACTCTGTGAAATAGAGTTTATTAATTAGAAGTTCTAGTTGCTGTCATATGATCTCCCTGATATGAGGAAGTGGAGATGCAACATGGGGGGTTTGGGGGGGTAGGAAAAGAATAAATGAAACAAGATGGGATTGGGAGGGAGACAAACCATAAGTGACTCTTAATCTCACAAATCAAACTGAGGGTTGCTGGGGGGAAGGTGGTTGGGAGAAGGGGGTGGGGTTATGGACACTGGGGAGGGTATGTGCTATGGTGAGTGCTGTGAAGTGTGTAAACCTGGCGATTCACAGACCTGTACCCCTGGGGATAAAGATACATTATATGTTTATAAAAAAATTAAAAAAAAAAAAGAAGTTCTAGTCGCAAACAACAGAATTTACCTTGGATGGTTTATCAAAACCACAGACCACAGATACATAAAACGTATTAAAATCTTTGAGGGAATTGAAGATCACACTCAGGACTATGCATCTAGAAACAACACTCAACCCTTACCTGCAGAACTGTTGTATTTGAAGAGAATGCTTTTGTGCTGTCCCAATAAGTATGAAGTGCCAGGAGCTCAGGTTCACTGCCAGGATCATGGCGGGGGGCACCCATTCAGCTTTTGTGTCAGGAAGTCAACCTTGCAGCCCTCATTCACTGGTGTGTTTTACAATCGGTGGTAGCAGGTAATTGTAATCATACAAGTGTAAGGCATTCTTCCTTTTAGCTCATCCACTTGTTTCACGTTCTGCCTTTCTGGGTTCTCCAGTCAGTACTCATCACCCCCGAAACATGAACTTGCCTAGGAGAAGGTGGGGGGAGTATGTGATTGGATATTGGGGAATGGGTGGGCCCTTTTGGAAGTCCTTAACTTTCAGGGAGAGATTGGTCCTGAGTAAGGAGCTGGGAAGGGCCAGAAGCAGTGTGAAGATACTTAGCCTCTAAGGGGAGGAGGATCTGAGGGCTATTGGGTAAGAGGAACAGAAAAGGAGATGTGAGTACTTAAAAGGAAAAACGTTCTTAAGATACCTGTTGTGGTGAACACCTATACAGCACTAACCATAACCTCATACCACATTTAAAATAATTAAATAAGAATAGTTATTCTTGAGTGAAAATTAATGTTTTTATGTTTTTAGATTAGCGATCATATTTTGAGTTTTTAAAAACAGAAATGACAGAAAAAAAATTGAGAACCATAAGTAATTTGTGGCCAAGAATCAGATTTAAAACGGGCAATTCCTGCTGATTACAGCTTCATTGATTCCATTTTGCCAAAGCGTTTTCTTAATTGCACAGCTATATTTGTACGTTTATTTGAGGGTTTCCCCCCAAGTTAAGATGCTAAATAGTGATTTAGGCAGTCTAATAAAAAGAGAGAGAGAGAGATCTTCCACAATGGAGAGCAAGCTCCTCTTCTGCTTGCTATGCTCTTCTTACCCTTGGTCAAAGCATGTGATCATGAGCCTGGCCCCACAGCTTTCACATCCTCTGCCCAGAAGACTCACGTGAGACTCCTTTTTCCCTTGAAAGCTCTCACTGATGTTATTTAGAAGATAAAGACAAAGGAAAACAAGGACAAAATGATCAGTTTAAGAGAGTTTTAAAATAAACTCTTGAAACTGCAGCCCTCATTGAATTTAAATATGATATATATATGTTTCAATGATTATTTTTCAGAAGAGTGGTATCAGTGAAATGATTTTAAATTCTTCTGCATAAGATATTTATCGAGGGGGAAAAAGCATGTGACTTTGCAAAAAAAGGTGAATTTGGGCATCAGAATCATGCAAAAAATAAAAACCAAACCTTAAAAATTCTAAGAAGCAAGAAAAATATCATCAAATGTGTTTGTAGTGAATGTATTTTTAGATAGGTAAAATTTATGTTAGAAGTGTGTTCGCATGCTTATATAATCACTTGGAAATTTGTTCTTATATGTGTATAGTCATGGTATTTGAAAAGTAATTCTATTAGCTATTTAACATTAATTTAAAGATTCCTTTTCTATCTTTGGCTTAATAATATATTTTGGTCATAATTACCGTTTATTTGATTTGGTTAATGGTCCTGGAAGCCATCCCCTGATTATAACATTGTTCATATAAAGACATATTGTTCAATTATTGACAGCTTAGTTTAAGACAACTTCTAGGAGAATACTCTGATGAGAATTAGAAGTAGAATATTTGTGTAATTCTCTTATAGCTTCCTGTAAGGGAGCCAGGCACCAGGTTCAATAAATATTTGGAGGTATATTAAGTGAAAAAAAAAACAAGTTTCTGAGCAGCATGTGTAGAATATTTACATCCTTGCAAAATGGAGGAGGATAGAGAAATACATATTGTATTTGATGTTTTTAAGTGTAAATTGTTTTGGAAGGACGAGCACAATAATGGCAGTTACTCTGTTTGAAATGGAGGAATGGAGGGGGACATGATGGACAGAGGATCAGGCCAGGAGGAATGCTGTCACTGTGGACATTTTCATAGTTTGTTCGATTTTTGAACTTTGCTACTGTATTATTTATTCAAGATAAATTAAGATAAAAAGAATTATATTTTTTATATTTAAAAAATGAATTATTGCTGTTGTGAAATCTTTCTTATAAGCAACATAGCTATAAGTTTCTTGTTTTTGATACTCTATTCTTGTTCTTTTTACTTAAGGCATTCAAAATAACCCGAGTACAACATCTGGGACATAAATTATAAATAAATTTTACTGTAATTACTTTTTGGTCAGCACTTCACTTGAAAACTATAAATTTTTTTTGGACTATGCATATATCTAATTTTACAGTCTTTAAATTTGATGGCTTTTTCAGAAATTTGGCATGGTCCACAGAGGAGAAGAAAAAAATATATACTGGAAAGATTAAGAACTAAATAAAAGTGAATAACCAAGTACATGGGCCTCAAATGTAGACCTCAAGATTTTAGTATAAATGTCAGCTTTCTGGGAAACTCCGGGTTGCTGGTTGGAAGAGAGAGAAGATATATCTGTGAAAATCATGATGGCTTCTCAGTGCCCATATTGAAAACCACTGATCAGTACGGTCTAAAAGTCCCTTCTAGCCCTTCCAATCAGTCATTCCCTTGCAAGAGAGATACAGAGAAGCCAGAAAACAGAATTGATGATGAGTGCTTTTAGAGTAAGTTGAAACAGCTTGGAGTTGGTTGGTATGATTATCATATCAGCACATACCTTTGACCAACTTAGTTTAAATAAGAAAAATGGTAACATACAAGAGATAGCTTGTGGTAACAGAAGGAAGAAGCTCTTGATTATAAAAGTGTTAATTAATGGGACAAATCTTAAATTCTGGGAATCTTTAAAAACAAGGTTAAAAAGTTCTTTAGGTGATTTAGGCATTTTCTGGATACAGTGCTCTTTTTGAGTCTTGAGTAAATGTCTCCATAGATTCTTTAAGAATTGTCACCCGGTAAAGTAATTGCTTTCTTTCTTTATTTTTTTTGGCGGGGGGAGAGGGCAGAGGAGGGGGGAGAGAATCTTAAGCAGGCTCCACGCTGGTAGTGGTAGCCTGGCACAGGGCTCTGTCTTGGAGCCCTGAGATCATGATCTGAGATAAAATCAAGAGTTGAGGGTGCCTGGGTGGCTCAGTTGGTTAGGCAACTGCCTTCAGCTGAGGTCATGATCCCAGAGGCCCATGATCAAGTCCCTCATGGGGGCTCCAGCTCCATGGGGAGTCTGCTTCTCCCTCTGACTTTCTCCCCTCTTATGCTCTCTCTCACTGTCTCCCTCTCAAATAAATAAATAAAATCTTTAAAAAAAAGGGTTGGCTGCTTAATATACTGAGCCACTCAGGTGCCCCAATAATTGTTTCTTTATTGTGTAAACAACTCAATATCTAGGCAATATTACTTGTTTAACAGTTTCATATTTTCAAGTTGTATGCCCTCCTGGTATTTTTTTTCTTTTCTTTTCTTTTCTTTTTTTTTTACTGTTTGTCTATGTCTTTTTTTTTTTAATATAATTTTTTATTTTTTATAAACATATATTTTTATCCCCAGGGGTACAGGTCTGTGAATCGCCAGGTTTACACACTTCACAGCACTCACCAAAACACATACCCTCCCCAATGTCCATAATACCACCCCCTTCTCCCAAACCCCCTCCCCCCAGCAACCCTCAGTTTGTTTTGTGAGATTAAGAGTCACTTATGGTTTGTCTCCCTCCCAATCCCATCTTCTTTCATTTATTCTTCTCGTATCCACTTAAGCCCCCATGTTGCATCACCACTTCCTCATATCAGGGAGATCATATGATAGTTGTCTTTCTCCGCTTGACTTATTTCGCTAAGCATGATACGCTCTAGTTCCATCCATGTTGTCGCAAATGGCAAGATTTCATTTCTTTTGATGGCTGCATAGTATTCCATTGTGTATATATACCACATCTTCTTGATCCATTCATCTTTTTTTTTATTTTCTTAAAGCATTAGCTCTTTTAACCAGTACAGCCATTTTGGGTAGCTAGAGGAATGATTTATTAACTTTGGTATTTAATGCAAATAAGAAAGAATTTACAGAATTAAAATTTACATTCATTTAAATTTACATTATGTTTCTTAATTTATGTTGTAATCTCTTCACTTTTTCACAATATTGTACTGTAAAATATATATTTGCCTCAGTAGCTTTTATTTCCCTAACATATTGCCAATATTTAGGCTAAAAATTAACCTGTAATCAACCTTAACATTCTCAAGTTATTCCAAGAGGGCACAATGTACAAACTAAAACACACATTCTTTTTTTTTTTTTAATGTTTTTCTTTTTTTATGTGTAATCTCTACTCCCAATGTGGGGCTCAAACTTATGAATCTAACATCAAGAGTCACATGCTCTACTGACTGAGCCAACCAGGTAGCCCCTACAGCCCACATTCTTAGCTAATAATGTTTTTAGCATAAAATGGTTCAACAGTGCAAATTGGCCAGAAATTGATTTTAGGTTGGGGGATTATTTCCCCTAATCCATTGGTGTTATAATTAGATTGTATTTTAAACTACTCTGGAGATACTGAATATTAATACAGTTTAAGTACTGGCAATCTATTATATCAGTGTACTGACCCACATTTTGAAGCCTCAATATGGTTTCAAAGACCTCAAAAATACATTACCTGCTGTATTATTTTTTTGAATTCTTAATTATAAGATAATAAATGTCCTTAATGTGAATTAATGATCAGAAATTCCTAAACAGGAGGGAAAATTGAGATGTTAGAATTCAACCAGACATTTAGCTGGTTGACTTTTAGGAGTGACTATAACACCAAGTCATCTCAGCCAATCACACCATCTAAGTTTTAAGTCCATAAGGAGATGCCATAACTTGTTTAGACATTTGTTTCACTGTTTATCAGTTTTCACTCTGAAATGTAGTCTATCTACCTAAATCTCTTAGGCTCCATTTCAAGATCAGATTTCTTGTTTAATGAAGTAAGGGAAGAGAATGGATCATCTGCATTATTTCCCTAATTTTTTATTTTGAGACACTTTATAACTTAAGAAAATGCATACTTATATATCTCTCATTCAATTGTAAACATTTTGCCACCTTTGCTTTCTTTCTCTCTATGCTCCCCCTAATTTATCTCTCCCTCTATCATATTCTAAGTTTCAGTCATCATGACGCTTTATCATTAACTACTTCAGCTTATAAATCCTAAGGACAAGGATGTGTTCTTGCTTAACTCCAAGGCTAATCTCACACTTATAGTGTGAATTCAATAACACTGCCTAATGTACTGTCCATATCAATTGATGAAATGTTTTTTAAGAATCTAAGATCCAAAGTTCTTCCATTACATTTAGTTATGTGACTTTAGTCTCTTAGTCTGGAACATTCTACTTGTTTTTCTCTTGTTTGTTTTTAATGACATTGATTTTTTTTCTTGAAGAGTAATGGTCTATTGTTTTGTAGAATGTTCCATATTTTGAAATTAAAGAAATTTTTCCTTGAAAAAAATTTTTTCCCTTCATGATTAGGATCTGGCTAAATGTTTCTGGCAAGATATGATACAAATAATGTTGGTATTTCTTATTTTTTTAAAAAAGATTTTAATTTGTTTATCTGAGACAGAGAGAGAGAGTGCACATGTGTTTATGAGTGGGAGGGAGGGGCAGAGGAAGGGGGAGATGCAGACCTCTTGATGAGCAGGGAGCCTGACAAGGGGCTCCATTCCAGGACAATAAGATCATGACTTGAGCTGAAGAAAGATGCTTAACTGATTGAGCCACCCAGGGATCCTTTTTTTTTTTTTTTTTAGATTTTATTTTATTTATTTATGAGGGAGAGAGATAGTGAGAGAGGGAACACAAGCAGGGGAAACAACAGCAGGCAGAGTCTGGAGAGCAGGCTTCTCACTGAGCAGGAAGCCTGTATTGGGCTCAAACCTGAGTGCTGGGATCATGACTGGAGCCTAAGGCAGGTGCTTAAGGACTGTGCTGCCCGGGGAACCCCCTCCTTTTGATGTTTCTTATTGTATCAACTGCCATAAGGTTGTGCCACAGCTGGTGATGTTAAGTTTTTACATTTGATTAAGGTTTTTTAATATGAGAGCTCTCCATTATGAAATGTAGTTTCCTCTTTGCATTTAATATGTAATTAGTAGGGTGATATGAGAGACTGAATTTTGGTGACTTTGACATCCAATAATAATCGTTGTCTGGGTCAGCTATTACATTGGTGATGGAAATGGTGTTTTTCTGGTTTAGTCCTTCTATCTACATTTGTCAGCTATATTTCTGTGTGTGCATCATTTTTACGGTTGAAGTTAAGGATAAAAATCAGCCTCTTCCCTTTGTTGGGAATAATCTATGAGGGTGGTCACCTTTGTGGGATGGCTTAGTTGGTTAGTACATTCTACTAAGAAAGCCAAGGCCATGGCTACAGTGTGGGCCAATTACCTAGGCTCTGTTTCAGGGCCAGAGAACAATTTTCCTCTACCAAATCAGGAATGTGTGCCAATGGCCACCTGGGAAACAGAGCATGCAATAAGGCTAGAGCTTTACAAATCAGAATTAAAAACACAGGCTCAGCTAATGGTAGATGATCTTTTTATATGAAGGATGGCGATTAATACTATAAAAAGTCTATTTTTCCCAATTCACTTTTTTAGGTCCTATTTTACAAATATTTAAAGATTTTTGTGAGTTGCTCTTCTATTTTCTGCAGGAATTAACCAGCTTCCCTAAATGATACTTCTACTGAAAGCAATTAAAAATGATGTAAATATTTTAGAGTTAAAAATGAGGTAAATTATATAAAATATGTTCTAAAAAAGACTTGTGAAGATTAAAAAAAAAAAAAAACCAATAAACAGGAGCCTACTATAAGAATCTGTTCTCATAAAACCTCCAAAATCTAAAGACCATTTTTTCAGACAATGCAAAAACAATCACAAAAACAAAAGAAAAAAAAAAAAAACTTGAACAGTCTGATTAACATTGCCTAAGTAAAATAATGATGGTGATGTCTAATAGTGTATAAATTAGGAAAGGAGGAGATGATCAATACTAATCTGTTTTAAAGTTCAGGGATGGTTTAATAATAGACTTTGTTAAATTAAACAATCATTGTAAAATGTTGAAGGCAATCATTAAATGAATAGAAAGAGTATAAATTTCAAATAAACATATGGGGAAAAAAGTGTACTAATGAAAAAAATGAAACAAAAACTTATTTAAAAAGCAGGAAAGCAGGAAAAAAAGAAATGTGAGACAAGCAGAAAAAATAACTAGTTTAGAAGTCATTCCAACTATGTCAGTAATTATAATAAATGTCAATCAACTTAACTCACTAGTTGAATGACAGAGATTGCAAATTGATAAATCATTTAGGTAAATGTCATTTACAAAAGATGCATCTAAAGTGTAAGGACACATAACAGTAACAGAAAGTTTCATTAGGAAATTCCTAATGAAGGAAACCTAGTGTACTATATTAATATCAGAAAAAAAAAAAAGATTTTAAAGCAAAAAGCCTAACGCATACAGAAACACAATGAGAAACACAACACAATGAGAAAAATTTGATTTCATTAGGAAAATGTAACAACTCTAATTTGTGCAGCTAATAAATAGTCTCATAATATATGTGAACTGAAACTTGCCACCATCCTGGTGAGAGATTCCATACCTCTACCTACCACTGATAGCAAAACCTGACAAAAAATTAAGCAAACTTTTCATAAGATTACAACAGACAGGTGCACACTTGATTTAATGAACATATGTGAGCACAGAGGATCACAGGGGAAGGGAGGGAAAACTGAATGGGAAGAAATCAGAGAGGGAGACAAACCATGAGAGACTCTTGACTCCGGGAAACAAACTGAGGGTTGCGGAAAGGGAAGTGGCTGGTCAGATGGAGTAACTCGGTGATGGTCTTTAAGGGGGACATGTGATGTGATGAGCACTGGGTGTTATACGCAACTAATGAATCATTGAACACTACATCAAAAGCTAATGATGGGGGCCCCTGGGCGGCTCAGTGGGTTAAAGCCTCTGCCTTTGGCTCGGGTCATGATCCCAGGGTCCTGGGATCAAGCCCCGCAGCAGGCTCTCTGCTCAGCAGGGAGCCTGCATCCCTTCCTCTCTCTCTACCTGTCTCTCTGCCTACTTGTGATCTCTGTCTGTCAAATAAATAAATAAAATCTTTAAAAAAAAAAAAAGCTAATGATGTACTCCCATGTTGGCCAATTGACCTTAAATTAAAAAAATAATGGACATATATGGAATTCTGTGTCAAACAGTAGAGAATATATGTTTTTCTCAAGCTTTTATAGAATGGGTCTTTTATAAAATTGATTACATTGGGCAATGAAGCAAGTTTCCATTAAATTTCAAAATTATTGTTGTGGCCAAAACCTCTCACCACAATGCAATTAAGTCAGAGCTTAAAAAGAGAAAGAAATAATTTTCTTAATATTTGGAAATTAAAATAATTTTCTAAATTACTCAAAAATCAAGGAGAAATTTATAATGAATATTAAAAATAAATGCTAAGAACTGAAGGAATCATGTAAAACTTGTGGGAGGCAATAAAAGTAATGTTTTGAAAAAATTTTTTTAGCCTTAAGTTCTTATATTAGTGAAAAATAGAACTTGATAACTAATGAGCCAGGTGTACAACTTAAGATATTAACAAAAGAATAGTAATATTAATTTAAAAAAGTAGGAGGAAGGAAATAACAGACAAGAGCAAAAAAACAAACAAACAAAAAAAACAAAGCCAGGACACAATATAAATAAAAATAAAATTGAAAACAAGAAAAATATTTGGCAAAATCGAAGAAAGTAAAAAAAGAAAAAGGGAAAGGCACAAATAAATAGCATGTTAAAATATTTTAAAAATAAATGAAAGGGATAAGGATTAGAAAGGAGGAAATAATAATAATTTTACATTGACTAAAATTTCCAGTTAAAACAAAAATATTTCAGATTATATAAAAACATTTAGATACAGACTATTTACAGGATACACACCTGAAATGTAAGGCCATGAGAAGTTGGAAGGTTGAAAAAATGATCTGGGAGGCCAATAGTACAGAATGTTAAAAAAGCTATATTAATACCATACCAAATAAACTTTAAGACATAAAGTTCAAATAATGTGCTACTAGAGACATAAAAAATTATTACTTAGCTATGAGTTTCAAATCCCTAGCAAGTGACAATAGTTCAAAACTTCTACAAACTTAGTGACAAGGCCACACCCCCCCAAAAGTAAGTAAAAATTGTTAAATTTACCATCATAGTGGAATATTTTCACACCTATCTCATAGTAATGGACAGAATATGTTGATAAAATCACTTTGGAAAACTATTTGAGATTATCCTGTAAATTTAATTACTTCTGATAATCTCATACCCCAGATCTTTTAAGTAACTCAAAACTCCAACTGAACTGAAATTTGGTGTAGTCATACAATAGAACAAAATGCAAAACTGAGAATTAATGAATTTTAACTCTATGGGTCAACCTGCATAAATCAGAGTTTTGAAGCAATTAGGTAATCTTCAGAAGAATTATATAATTTGCATGAAGTTCAAATAATGCAAAACTAACTGCATTGTCGAGTTACAGCCACATGAGGTAAGATCATAAAGAGAAGTATGGGGTTAATAGACACAAAATTGTTGGAAGCAAGGTTGTGAAGCACACGGCAGAAGGGGAGATCAAGTGGGAACACGGGAGCATCAAAATCGAAGTGTTTTCTTTTGAGCTAGGATCAGGTGACAGCATGAGTATTCATGATAAATTCTTCATATGTTATAAGGATTCATTTGTACTTCTTCAATAATTGCTATAATTTATATAATATGACATAAAATAATGATTGGACAAACAGAAGTAAGACTTTCAGAATCTCTATATGACTTTGCCTGGAGAGGGTTTGGGAAGTTATGGAATAAAAAATTCAGATAATTTTAATCACATAATGTCTCTTTTTCCATATATATTACAGACCTGGAGAACGTTAAAAAAAAGGTTAAATATCTGTGGGCTTTTGCATTTTCTCTATGTTCTTGATGTCCTTTTTGTTTGCAGTAAAAATTAAGCCTATCATTATGGATTTATCAGTACCAAATAGTATGTGTTGATAACTTACTTTTTCCTTTCCCAAGCTCTTATTTTTTTCTTTCTTGTGTCACCCCAGTCTTTGTAATTATGGTCCCTTAGGTGCTTAAATAATCAACCATCAACTCCTCCTCCCTTGGGGGGGTAGGGTGGGATTATTCCGCCTGTGTGTTTTCTGGGGCCGGGGAAAAACCTCTTTTAGTTGTGGCAATGCTCCAGGCCCCACAGGAGATTAAAGTTGTATTCCCTAAGAGTCCCAGCAGTTAGTCTCAACTGGATAGTTGATAGAAAGGATTTGGTGGGAAATAAGGCCTGACGTTTGGAGTCAAAAAGGTGGGTGATGGGTAATAGTGTGTTTAAGGGTGAGGGACCTTGGGGGAACGAAGGTGCTTGGAAAGCTCGAAGTAAGTACTATAACAGGGAAGTAGGGACTAACTTGGATACATTTGGGGAGCAAAAGACAAATGTGATAGGTTTTTATGAACTCCCTCTGCCGTTTGGTGGATGTGAGCTGGCTTCGTCATATAGGAGCCAGAAAGGGATGCTCTATCTTCCTGCTTCATCTTTTAAAATATTGTTTTTGCTTCAGATTATTCCATCAAAGTCACTTGTTTCTTTCATTTACTGACTTACATAGACATAATATTTCATTTCTAGTTCTTAATAGAAAATTGAGCTTCATCCATAAAAGTGTCACTATTTGCAGAGGGTGGTCAGTGGTATGTAAATGGATGATTTGGGCAGACTGCAAAAAAAATCCTAATCATCCATCATCCTGCAAAGAGGGCAAAAATAAATTTAGTTTCAAAGGAACATTTTAATCATAAAGCAGTGGGTAAAGGTTGCATATGAATTAAAGAACCATGATGTGAGTGTGATTATTTTTTGATTTCCTAATAGCAATCATTTCAGCTCTAGTACCTATATCTTTAATGTTTTCTGATCATATGCTTATTGATTCCCAGCTCTGAAGTCAAGGAAAGGTATTAAAAAACAGGTCACCTTTTAAAATGAGTAAATGAAGTATGCATACTTGCCCAACTCAGAGATGTGGAGAACTACTTTGGGCACATTCTTTTCCCTGCAAATAAAGTCAGGGATTACCTGCGAGGGCCCAAGAACTTTTGGTCAAATGATTAACATCACAGAGCTTAAAGATCCCTAAAAATAAGGGTCTCACTCAAACAATTACCAAGTATCATTTAGGTTAACAGAAAAATGAGTTACTCCTGTTTTCTTCATTTCACAGTTATAATTGAATGCCTGTTGGATCTGTAAGTCTAATGGCACTATTGTGACTGAATCAGAGTATGGCATGAGAACTATGAGGAAATTAATCGCTGCTGTCTAAAAATGCTGTAGGCAAGTATCTACTTCCTTTCCTTTGCCCCGCAACTCTTCTGGCCCTGATCTTACATTAGGAGACATTTAGTACTATAAACAAAAATGGAGAAAATTGTGTTACAGCAAGAAAATGGAAAACCACCCATTGTGAGATCCTCATCTTTATGCTGCTTTGCACACAGCTCCTGTGTGAAGAGTCCATGGAGGCTTGGTGAGCTCTCCAGAGATGTAAACACTGATGAATAAAGTTTGACTTCCAGAGAACTTTAAAAATTGTTTAATATGCATATTTTCCTCGGGTGCCTGGGTGGCTCAGTGGGTTGGGCCACTGCCTTTGGCTCAGGTCATGATCTCAGGGTCCTGGGGTCGAGTCCCACATCGGGCTCTCTGCTCAGCAGGAGCCTGCTTCCTCTTCTCTCTCTGCCTGCCTCTCTGCCTACTTGTGATCTCTCTCTGTCAAGTAAATAAATAAAATCTTTAAAAAAAATGCATATTTTCCTCAATGAAGCCCAATTTTAGCAAGCAAACAATAACAAAACAAGCATACTGAATTCTGAAACTGCTGTGTAATAGTGAGATACATGAAGATGTCCTGCCTCATGTTCATTTAGTTTAACTAGGTGCTGAAATGGATTATGAGCAAATGAGAATTTTATTTATTTATCTATCTATTTATTTATTTATTTAAAGATTTTATTTATTTATTTTATTTTTTTGAGAGAGATCAGAAGTAGAGAGGCAGGCAGAGAGAGAGGAAGGGAAGCAGGCTCCCTGCCGAGCAGAGAGCCCGACGCGGGGCTCGATCCCAGGACCCTGTGATCATGACCTGAGCTGAAGGCAGAGGCTTTAACCCACTGAGCCACCCAGGCGCCCCTAAATTAGAATTTTAAGGGGCAATGACCATGTAATCTATCTCATAAATATTATATTTAATATATAATATTAATTTATTATATTATATGTAATATATAATATTAAAGATTATATTTACTTTGCCTCTTCACAGTGGTCATTGTCATCCAATACTTCTGATAAATCTTTATATTCTGTAGACCCTTAATAATGAACCTTTACTTGCACGTGGAAGGGAAAAAAATGAGGTTTCCTCAGTTCCCACTATAGCCTCTTCTGTTCTGTTCTATTTTGAACATGCTCTCTCTGTCCTCACCGGGTTCGAAGAAGAATAATGCTTTTTGTTTGTTTTAGAAGTGAGCTGGTTGACAAACTTAATGTCTCATTATCAGTTGTTGGAGGAGGTCCTGGAGGGGAATGTGCAGTCCGTTTGCTTGGATGCGAAAGCATTACTACTGCAAGTAGTTTGAGCTCAGTTTGTGGAAACTGAGGCTCAGTGTGGCCCAGGCGAAGCTGGCAAGTGGTGCGCAGAGAATAGGCCAGAGGCGGGTGCACAAAAGGAGAAGAGGCCAGAAAGGAAGGCAGTGGCTACGCAGAAGGACTTTGGGCCTTGGTAGGAGATGGACAGTTTGCCGAGTAGGCGCTGAGCAAACCCCCCGCCGCCCCCTACCCGTCCGCAGTCCGGCCCCGCCCCTGCCTCAAGCGCTCTGAGCCCAGACGGAAGCAACTGGAAAGACGCCTCTGGCCCCCAGGGCAGCAGCCCAGAGACTGCCCCCAGCTCCTGCACACAGCTCTGGCTTTTCCGGCCTGGTGGGGACCTCTAGCGCCATCACCACTTAAATGGTGACACCTGCTGTTCTTGCCTGTTAAAAGGGAGACACTTTGCAACTTTTTTTCACGGTGTCTGTGCAAGACCCCATTGATCTTGAGGAGGGTCACGTGGAATGGGAAGCCATGGCTCCCAGGATTGATGACCACCTGGTCCCAGGACACGGGAACCTTCGAGGAAGGGGTAGCACACTTATCCACGAGGAGGAGTGGACATTGCTGGACCCTGTTCAGAAAATCCTGTACAAAGACATGACACGGGGAGCTTTAGGAAGCTGGCCGAAGTAGAACTACTCTCCTAAAGCCGAAACCTGCTCAGCCAGGAGGAGCTGAGGACCCAGGAGAGGTTTCTCCAGGACATCTGTGCAGACCAGAAGTTTCAACCCAAGAGACCACAGCAAAGCAGAATGAAATTTGGGAAAAGCCCTTGACTGCCAGGAAAAGGTATAGATTTTCTATGGGGCAGAGTCCCTTTGAGTTTAATGAAAATGAGAAAGCCTTCAGTTACCACATATCCCTTCATCAGCAGGCATCTATCTTCTCAAGCTGGAGAGAAACCCTATGCGTATAGTCTGTGTGGGATACCCATCTGAAGCCATTCTAACCAGATTACACCCAAGAGAAATTACACAGGAGAGACATGCAGTGAATGTAGAGAAGGTGGGAAAGCGTTTGGTAATCCTTCACCCTGAGGATCCCCGTGCGGAGCTCTTGCTGCTGAGAAACCCTACAAAATCTTATGTATTTATTTTTACCTGGCTGGGGCAAGCCCCAAAAGGCCTTTTCAAAAACTACTAAGAGCTCAGTCAGGGCAGGGTGGGGGCAGAGGGCTAGCAGTGCCCCCTGCCTCCAACTCAGAGTCTCTGAAGGTCACCTGTTCCGTGGTGATGACAGGCCAGGCGTCCCAGGGGGGTGGCTAGCGTGGGGGCCTTCCCCATCCATGAGCCGGAAGTTGCTGATGTTGGTGCGGTCCGACGGAGTGGACAGAGCTTGCAGTGAGCCAGCAGGGCATCCCAGCTCAGTTGTCCTGAAGGGTTGCACGCTTGGCTTCTCTCTCCCTGGACCCTAAACGGGGGAGTGATCTCATATCTGAGTTTGAAAAGATCACATTAAAAACAGCTGTTATTATCACTACAATCCTCTTCAAATGTTAGCACTAGGAAGACCCTGGAGATGTGATCTAACAACCACCTGTAGGCAGGTGGTGTTTTATTTGGAAAGAATCTCTGAGGTCTCTTTTTTTCTCTCTCTCTCTCTCACACACACCCTTTTGAGGTATTTCTGATATACCCCCTTAGGAGTGGCTAAATGATCCCTAAGGCGCCATCATTGTATTTTCTATGTCTTACTTTCAAGTCAACTGCATAACGAATTTCCTTGTTTTTTAAGTCACGCTGTTGCAACTTGGCTTTAAAAATTCCAAAATGAGAGGTAGATTTTACCCAATTTCCACAGTGGTACACATGGAAATTCAGTAAGAAATTGTGCTTCTGGGGGCACCTGGGTGGCTCAGTGGATTAAAGCCTCTGCCTTCGGCTCGGGTTGTGATCCAAAGAGTCCTGGAATCGAGCCCCGCGTCAGGCTTTCTGCTCAGTGGAAAGCCTCCTTCCCCCCTCTCTCTCTGCCTGCCTCTCTGCCTACTTGTAATCTCTGTCAAGTAAATAAAATCTTAAAAAAAAAAAAAAAAGAAAAAGAAATTGTGCTTCTGTTGAATAGATCCTGTTTGAGCAATGTTCTAAATATATAAATAAGAAAAGTTCTATTGCACATAAATCAGGTGAACAAATGCCAAAGAATGTGTTGTTTTTACTTCATGTGTATTTCTTCTATTTTTGAACTCCTTAGGTTGGGACTCATTCAGGCTTGCCTTTTGCACGTCGTTGGGTACAAAAACCTTACTGTGGATGTGGAAAAACTGTGCAGAGAACCTTCTGATTCTGATCACCTCCAACATGAAGACATGCTTTTGAAGGTTAGTGTGTGAACACATTTCAGTCCTTTGCCTAGGTCAGCTAATGTTCGCCAAGCACCTGCTGTATGCCTGGCTGTGCTCTGGATGTTAAGAGGGCAAAGATGAATAAGACATGGTTGGTAAAGGCCAATTTCTTGCTGTTTCAGATGTTGGAGGTAAAATTTGCGTTAGAAAATTCATGGAAGGGGCACCTGGGTGGCTCAGTCAGTTAAGCGTCTGCCTTTGGCTCAGATCATCATCCCAGGGGCCTAGGATGCAGTCCCACAGTGGGCTCCCCACTCAGTGGGGAACCTGCTTCTCCCTCTCTCCCCTGCTTATGCTCTCTCTCTCTCTCAAATAAATAAAATCTTAAAAAAAAAAATTCATGTGAGAAGTTAAATGTGAGGCCATTTTCTTTTTATTGACATATAATTGACATATAACATAAATTAGTTTTAGGTATGCATCGTAGTGATTTTGTTTGTATGTACTACTAAATGATCACTATAATTCTAGTTAACCTCCTGTCCTCCTCATTGTCAAGCCAGCTGGCAATAAGCCAGTTCTGCTGCACAGACTTCCCGTTAGTCCTCTGTCAGTGAGGAAGAAATCACCTGAGCAGGCCTTCCCTCCACAGAGGAAAAAGTGGTGATCGAGGGCCGAGGCCTGCCTCGCTTCAGGTTTCATGCACCCTTTTGATCTAGGATTGGGCTCCACAAACTTGAGGTGCCAGTTGAGTAATTGGGTATTGACTAAGTTAAGCAAGATAAAAGAAAAAGGGGTGGGATCTTTTCTTTCTTTTTCTTAAAAATTCAGGCTCAAACACCATGCTGAGCCACCTTTTTTTTTGTTTTTTTGTTTTGTTTTTTTAAAGATTTTATTTATTTATTTGACAGAGAGAAATTACAAGTACACTGAGAGGCAGGCAGAGAGAGAGAGAGAAGGAAGCAGGCTCCCTGCTGAGCAGAGAGCCTGACTCGGGACTCGATCCCAGGACCCTGAGATCATGACCTGAGCCGAAGGCAGCGGCTTAACCCACTGAGCCACCCAGGCGCCCTACTGAGCCACCTTTTAAAGCCCTTAGAGTTGATGGAAGTCCTCACTTCTCTTGACCGCTGTCCTGCTTTTCAGCTGAGAACAGGCATCTTTGGAGAACCACTTTCTGCCCGCGGTAGAATTGCTCCCGATGTTAGGCCTCACAGATAGGAGCCTCATTGGGAATCTGTGGAGCTCCAGAAGTCGGCCTGTTCCTTGTTTGTCCTCCAGCAGTTCATCTCGAGACCCTGTCTGTGAAGTAGTTCTGTAGTTCTAAAATTTTCAGAGCCCGGTTTTCCTGAACTTGACCTGAGCTTCAAAAGCTATAGCAGGTTGGGATGGGTTACCTGGAAGGAAGTTAACACAGTTCTCTCACAGGAGTGGTTTAACTCTGTTACAGGAGAAACTTCTACATGGGGGGAGTGGCCAGACTAGCAGGTCATCAGAGTTCAGTTTCCAAGTCGGCAGTTCTTTGCAATCATTATTTGGTTGGTTAAAAGCTGATAATGCCCATCCGTCCCTTAAAGGCTTTTGTCTCAACCAGGCTTGTATCTGTCTACTCTATTTATAAGTGGCCTATAAGAGGTTTATCTCTGAAATGGGGGGGCAGGGGTACAAGGAGGGGACCATCATAACATTTGAAAAATATTCTTCCCCTATCCTTCTCGCCGCAATAGTGATCTCAGTCACTTGCTATTTTATACCTTTTTGACTGCTTCTTGCTTACATGTTATTTCCACGTAGCTGGTTAGAAATGCAGAATTTGCTTACAATAATAAAAAAAGAGGTCTTAAAAATCATTTTCTCTTTCTGTTACAAGTATAAATGGTTAAAAATTATAAGCTGCTGAACAGTACTGAATTTTGCTGTTTTGTTGAAAATGTGATCAGAGAAACAATGCCTTATTCATCATCTTTTCCCTCTTACGGTCTCTTGGGGATGCAGCATAGCCGATAATCAGAATCTTGATTATGTTCTGAGCTGTGTACCAACAAACCTTGTTTCCTCAGGTGATTTTAGAGGGCAAATTAACAATCTGTGAATTGCTAGCCAGAATCAGAAGGTAAATAATGGAAAATTAACAAGAAAAAAGGGAAAGCTGATGACGTTTCATTTAGCCATCTTATGAGCTCTCTAGAACCAAAGCACTTCATATAACATTTCAATGATATTAAGTATTATATAATTAAAATGTTCAGAAACTGCTTTTGAGTTTCACTTTAAGAGCTTCAAATTCATATGCAAAGCATTTATCAAAAAACAAAAACAAAAGCTGTTGTGTGCTAGCTCTCCCACATATATTACTTATGGTCACTGTAACTCTCATAGGTGGGACCAAATTACCATATCTTATGGATAAAGTAACAGAGGCTTAGAGAGGTAATAAATCCAAATTTTCGTAGCTGGAGGCAGAAGCTCACTTCACTCTGCCTTTACTGCAAAGTTCCTGTTCTTTTAAGACCATTAAGCAACCTGTCTTTCGGTAAGCATGGTTCTCTTCACGTCAAATGGATGCTGTGATTTTTCTAAGAATATTAAGGGCTTCCTGATAATTCTTCTGAGAATATGACTATGGGGTGGTGAAATGATGCTAAAGACAAGGGGAAGAGTGCTAGCAAGAGGTTGGTTCTATCCTAAATATTTCAGATTGGGGGTACATGGAACAGTGTATTACTTTAGCTTTCTTTCCTGCTTCATAAAACACCATTGATTTTTTCTTTTTTTTTGGTCAGTTTTCTTTTCTTTTTGTTTTTCAATTTTAATATAGTGATTCAACAATTCTTTTTTTTTTTTTTAAGATTTTATTTATTTATTTGACAGAGAGAAAGATCACAAGTAGGCAGAGAGGCAGACAGAGAGAAGGGGAAGCAGGCTCCCTGCTGAACAGAGAGCCCGATGCGGGGCTCGATCCCAGGACCCTAGGATTATGACCTGAGCCGAAGGCAGAGGCTTTAACCCACTGAGCCACCCAGGCGCCCCGTGATTCAACAATTCTATATATTAGTGCTCCTCATGGTAAGTGTAGTATGAATCCCCTTCACCTATTTCACCCATCTCCCCACCCACCTCCCCTCTGGTAACCATCAGCTTGTTCTCCATAGTTAAGAGTCTGTTTTTTGGCTCGTTTCTTTTTTTTCTGTGTCTGTTTGTTTGTTTAATTCCACATGTAAATGAAATCAAATGGTATTTATCTTTCTCTGACTGACTTATTTCACTTATCATTGTACCCTCTAGATCCATCCATGTTCTAGCAAATGGCAATATTTCATTCTTTTTTTGGCTGCGTAATATTCTATTGTGTATATCTACCACCTCTTCTTTTCCATTTGTCTATGGATGACATTTGGGCTGCTTCCATAGTTGGGCTATTGTAAATAATGCTGCAATAAGCAGAGGGGTGCATGTATCTCTTTGAATTAGTGTTTTTTGTATTCTTTGGGTAAATACCCAGTAGTGGAATTAACTGGATCATCTGGTGATTTAATTTTTAGTTCTTTGAGAAATGTCCATACTTTTTTTCACAGTGGCTGTACCGGTTTGCATTCTCATGGATAATGCACAAGAAAACACCGTAGATTTTTAGATAGAACAAATAAAATTACCAAAACCAAATTCAGTATATTGGTTCAGAATATGTTGTTAAAGTCCTATTCAAACATTTTATGATGTGTTTTGCTCATTGTGGTTTATTCTGCTAAATGAGTTTATTTCCTGTTTATTTCTTAGCTATCTGATGAGTAACAGAATTTGGTATTTTGTTTTCCAAGTTGTATACTTGGCCTAGTGGTAGGAGTAGTCATTGTGATGGTGAAGTGTGTGTGTGGGTGTGGGTGTGTCCACATGGTTAAGGTTATAGCATATCGCCTGAAACTTAAAGGGTTGGCATTACGTTTAAGTAGAGTTTGGAGCCACCTGTGTAATTTGAGAGATATTGAAAATGTATGGAAAAGAATTTTCTTTTAAATCTCTATAGTGCTTATAGAGATTTGTTATTATTAGTCTTTCTCTCATAATGGGAGTTGTGGGTAGCTGTGGACCCAAAAGATTGGCACAGTGGTACACACTAAACTGATTATTGCTGAGTCAAAAGCCAGGAAAGGCGTGGAAACATTGGGGTTGGTTCCAAGTTCCTGATAAATTCGGGAGCCAAGAGATCTGTGACCCCTGACCAACCATTAATTCGACTTCGATCTTATAAAAACCTTGCTACAAAACCTCACAGGGATAAAGGTACAGTGAAGACAGAAAAAAGGGTTCATGGCCCTTTCATCAAAGATAAGTCTTTAATACTTAACCATTTTTTGACTGAGCTCAGCTCTCTTTATGCTCCTCTGGCCTAATGGAAACCAATTCTGACCTGGAGACTTATTCATGCTAAGATTGAACTTTTTACAAAACTTAACTAATGCTAAGATTAAACTGTTTTTTTTTTTTTAAATCAAAGCCATTTCTGAAACCTATAGATCTAATATAGTGTTTCAGAAGCTTTCAAAAGAATATGAATATTCTTTGAAAGTGCAGCAGCAAATATGGCCCTTAGATTACCATTCCTGAGAGGGGCAGCATTTTTATGGGGAAAGTTTTTTTTTGTTTCTCAAAACAGATGCAGAAGATGAAGACAAAAAGTACTGTTACCTGGGAGTCAGGCTGCGTGGCAGAGGACACCCTTGGTTGTGTCCTTCTAGCTGGGAATCCTTTCAAGCCTTAGGCATGCATGGATTTGGAGGAGAGAAAGCATGACCTTGGAAAGTGGTTTGGAAAATAAAAAGGCAAGGCTTTGAGGTCACAGCCAGGTCCTAATCAATGGGTCAGATACTGTTAAATTAAACCATTGATAGGAATTCATGAATTGTTGAGCAGCCATTTAAGGCATAGGTTATGAACATAGGATGTAGACTAGAAGTCAGTCCTTGCTGGACACTTTCCAGGTTCAGAAAACCTTGAGCACTTATCTTTGAGCACTTGACAAATGTAAAAAGCTCAAACTTACAGAAAAAAAAAAAAATCCTGATTTTGAGTTCTTGTAGCTCACCTTGGTAAGGTATGAATTGGAAATTTTATTTTGCTCTAATTATTTCCCTCAACTCTGTTGATTTCGACTTTCATTGCTAAATGGCATCCCAAATGACGTTGGGCAGTATGTGAAGTTTCTCAGTCACTTCTAGCTTAAAAAAAAAAAAAAAAAAAAAATCCATCCAGTTTAGAATTCTAATCTCCTCTCTAACCTAAGTCTTATAGCTCTGGATGACCTTAGAGTGAGAAGGGTTGTGTTACTCCTGGGGTTCTTCACATTGTCCTCCTCCTCTTTGTAGTTCCTCTTCCACATTAATAATGGTAAGTGGAGAGGAGAAAGGTACTAGTGTCTTTTCCTTAACTTGCCCCTTTGTGGCTCCTTTATTATTCCTGCCAGTCTGGACAATACTGACCAGCCTCTGATGGCCTCTGTGTGACACAGGCCCAAAGGCTGTCTCTCTGGAAGCACACATGTATTTGGGATGACCCTTTGTGGAAGGTGTGTGTAAAGGGCGTGCTGTCTCCTTACCACACAGTTGTCCTTGGAGGAAGTCTGGCCCTGGTTTAGACTCAGCCTCTTTGAATGAACCTCTTCCAGCAGCGAGCTTTCCTGAGTCTGGTACCGGCAGGACAGCTTAAGCGTAGCTTCTCTCTTTCGTGTTCACATGACCCTAAAGGAAGACATACTTTTTGCTACTCCTAAGTAGAGGATGTGAGGCCCTCCGTGGGTTCTTCCTCTCTCTGTACTGATTTCTCTTGCCACTTTTCTTCCCCTGGTTCTGAAGGCACATTGGAGAAAATCTCAAAAGTTTTCTGCATAAGCAGATGTCCTTTGGGGCATGAGATAATGGTCTCTTCTCTCTTTGAGAAGAGAGAGAATCCTTCTCTTTGAGAAGGATTTGAGAAGGGAGAATCCTTCTCTCTGAATGATTCCCTGGGAGTCCCCCTCCCTTCACCGGAAAGTGTCTACATTCTACTTAGGTTTTTGGGCCACCTTTTAGTGGACAATCCAGGACTCCCACATTTCTTTCTTCTGTCCATTTCAGTTTATAAGCTACAAGAAGTGCTAGGGCTGGGGATTTGCAAAGGGTTGGATTGATGATTTGGGAGTATTAGGGAAAGTTTTTCTGCTTCTTAATGAGTTTTGACACAGGTTTCTGACTCTTGATCATGGCCATTCTGTTTAAAATGGGACATACTGAGGGTACCTGGGTGGCTCAGTCAGTTAAGTGTCCACCTCCTGATTTCAGCTCAGGTCATGATCTCAGGGTTGTGAGATCGAGCCCCCGGCCAGCTCCCTGATCCTGCTTAAGACTCTCTCTCTCCCTTTCCTTCTGCCCCCACCCTTCCCTCCCTTCTCTCTCTCTCCCTCTCTAAAAAATAAGTAAGGAAGGAAGGAAATAAGTAAGTAAGTAAATAAATAAAAATATGACAGACTCTATGTCTATTTATTCTCAGTTTTGGGTTTTAGGTACTAATTAAGGGGCAACAGAAAATGTTCCACTCAACCTCCCGTTATCTTGTCTTTATTCCTTGCACAATTTTGCCTATCATTTGTGTTTCCAGAACCTTCCCTCAAGGTCTCCAAGGAGAGAAAAAAGAACACAGTTGAATCATGGTTATTAATAAGAGGACCATATAACTTATCATTCCAAATACACTTTTGAGGGCACAGGGGATCCCCTAAGCCAAACTGGATGCCAGGACAATGCATGTTAATAGGGCTTGTTTTGAAAAACTGGGATTTTTAGGGCTTGCTCCTGAGAAACTGGGATTTTTGGTCATGATAGCTACTGACCCCTTGAATGTGTTGGTTCTTTCTGCCATGTGTTTACATAGTTGTGCTCGTGTGAAGATAAGAAATAACAGGTATGTCCTGGTATCCGGAAGGAATCAGGCTGAGCAGGTGTTTATAGCTGGTGAAAGGCATGCTCTTTGGGATGTCTTCTCCATCTCCACATGAGGTTAAAAATGCAGAAGATAAAGTTACAAGAGTGTAGCATACATCTCTTGTTATATAAACTCAACTCTGCAAACACTTTTTTTCCCCCACCTGCAAGCCCTTTTGATGCACCTTCTAGGTGCTAAGCTCTTTGGATTATAAAGGTGATTTGTGCATGGGTCCTGCCCTGAAGAGTTTATGATCCAGTGCTGGAGGAGAAGTGAACAAAGAGCTACAGCTTCATAGGACAGTAGTAAGAGTCTTTAAGAAGGGAGCAAGGTGGAGTTTCTGAGGTTGTTTTTGTCTCAAATCTGGCAAATAAGTTTTTTTGGAAGGAGTGTACTTTTGTAGTGTTTTCTAATGATGATAATGATTTTTTCAGATGCTGACCCAAATTACAGAACAGGAAATTATCACAATGGAATGACATTTCACAAACTATGCTAATATGAAGGCTTATATTTCAGATCCCTTTGTGTATGTAAACAAGGATCAGCAATTTTGTTTGGAGCCATCTTTTTGTGTCATAATAGTAAATTTGAATAATGCATAAAGATTATCTCTGGAGAGAGAAGTGAATACAAAAGAGACATAGTATAACATTGTTCAGTTAACCAGATGTGAAAAAGTCATTTTTCTCTTTGTTCCCTCAAAGTATTAAAAGAATTTTTAAAAATCTTTCTTTTTTAAAAAATCTGAACTCAGTAGAAAACTTGCAACAGTATCAGGAAAGGTGTTCTATAGTAAGTTGATATAATTTAAAAAATAAAACACATCTAAACAAAAAATAAACAAGGAATTGTAACTCATTATACCTTGATAGATAAACCTCATTAGAAGCTTTGATTGCAAGAAAGTCAGGTTAGTTTTCTTAGTTGATAAACACTCAAGAACATTTTGGGCAAGGCTGAGATAAATTTATAAATAAATCCTTGGTTGTGCAACCAGGACAAACAGCAGCTGTACTCAAACAGACTTGGAAATAAAAGGTGTTTAATTTTGATGGGAAGTAGATGAGTGGCTGGAAACCAGTAGTAATTGTGAAAAACTAGTCAGCAAAGTCATTGTTAAATATGTGCAGTAAATGTATTTTGTTGTATAATGTGATCAAACAGTGATGTCTCAATGTCTGAATATTATTTTAAACTATGAATATAAATATTTTTTGCTTCTTCTTTTATATTAGAAAATAGAGCTTCCATTTGTATAGTGTTATATATTTTTGGACCAATATTTTGTGTACATGATCCACTTATTCAAATAGGTAGTGAAGTAGAAGGAACTTGAACCTAATTTCTAGCCCAGTTTCTTCCTATGTATAACAGTAAGCTGAGCATCCTGGCACGAGTCACTTTACCTTTCTGTCACCCACTTTTCAAGACACAAATGTGCTTGTATCGGCTGAAAGTTCTTGGCTTTGCAAAGCATTTCACAACCATTTTTCCATTTGATTATTTTAAATATTTCAGCTATGTGAACATAATATTCTTTTTTTTTCCCCCAATGGGAAACCAAAGCAGAGAGGTTAAGATATGCTTTAAGCTACACATTTAGAAAGAGTATGAGCAAAGACTAGAAGACTTCTGGTTCCCATGCGTTGGCCTATTCCCACTTCATCACACATTTCTGCCCAACCCTTGGAAAGAAAAATTGTTGAAGAAATCCCTATAATGAAGAGTAGTATTTTATATCCATATACAATAAATAGCTTGTGCATTGGTTTTATATACACTAGGGCATCTAATCTTTCCAATAATCCCATAAGCAGGCATACTATATGTTATTTTATAAATAAGGAAATTAAGCTCAGATAACTAAAGTGACTTGTGCAAATTGGCACAGAGAGTAAGTGATAAAAACAGAACTTGAATTTGTTTCCATATCCTGGACCATTAGAAGTTGCTATCCATTACAAATCAGCTGCCTCTTGGTCCTCAGCGTCCTCTACTAAGAAATGGGCTGCTTGGTGATACTAACCTTAGCAGTCATATATGAAAGACACAATTCACAATTCTAATTTTTACTATTTTTACCTAGCCCAATACTTCACCATTTTTTTTTCTTTAAATTTAACTCCTGTTCCTGCAGAATTTTGGATTAGAAAATTCTCTTAAGAAATTTAGATAATAGAATACCTTTAGATGATTGTCAGTGAATCTGACTCTATCCTGGAAGCCCAGGCAAAGCAGCCCAAAAGAACGAGCTTCTTATGCGGCTAACATACTTCCACTGACATTAGCTCGAATTGTTACTTGTTATAAGGTGCTTATGTTTATAGTATACGATAGGATTTTTACTTTTTCTTTCTCCTTATGTTTTCAATGGAATAAGAAGAGATCTCTTGAGTAGCATTTATACGGTGTCCGATTTCACAGTGCATTCCAGGAATAAAATACACAGACTCTTGGGGTGCCTGGGTGGCTCAGTTGGTTAAGCCTCTGACTTTTGCCTTTGGCTCAGGGGTCCTGGAATTGAGCCTCATGTCAGGCTCCCTGCTTCTGCCCTTCCCCTTGCATATGCTTGCACACACTCTGTCTCTCAAATTAATAAAATAAATCTTAAACAAAAATACATGGAGTTATTAAAAAAAAAAATACATGGAGTCTCCTCCTAATGCTAGGCACTGTGCTAAGAATTTGGGAGGAAATAATGAGTAAGACGAATTCTCTGTGTTTGGGGCCTGGAGAGAGAGACATGAACATGACTACGTTACTGTGCAGGTAATGGAGTGGAGCTGCTGATGAAGAGCCAGGGCAGGAGGAGAGGGAGGTGATATGTGAACAGGCTTGGACGTTAAGTAGAAGTGGATAATAGACAAAAAGGAGAACATCAGGGTTAAGACAACTCTAAATTTCAATGTTTTCTTGAAAAAAAAAAAAAAAACAGCAACAACACTACAGCCATGGAATAATAATTATATATTTGAAATTCAAAAATGGTAATTGTGAAGGAATATTTGTGCTGCAGTTTTCATGTGTATTTGGTTTATATTATTTTGATTGCAAAAGTTAAATGCTTGTGTTATAAACATTCTTAGATTTCAGAAGAATATAGAGACAAAGCACTTCCCTATTCTACACACACACACTCTACTTCGTCCCATGAACTACTATGTATCCTGCTGAATTTTTCTTTAATGTACAAATACATGTCTATCCTCTTCCCTATTATCTTTAAAAATATTCATAAAAACTAGTTGTCATGTTAAAAATAATTCTGATAAGGGTCTTCCAAATATGTACTAACAGTAAATACTAGGAATGACATCAGGGATCACTTAGGTCACGCTTTTCACTTCACCGTGGCAGACACTGAGGTCCTCAGGGATTAGATATTGTTGGGGTCATCCAGGTCATCCATGCGGTTGGGGACACACTCTCTGTATTTTGCCATTCTGGCCTACAATTTGGTAATTTTCTTCACTTAAGACTCAGGTTTTCTCAATCAACTATTGAATAAAAAAAACAAAGCCCTCTGTAGGTCTTTAAAGATATCATTAAGATTTTTCAAACATGGGGATAATGAAAGCAATGTACTGGTGGTCTTAAAATTACGCCTATTCCCTAAATTCTGTTTTATTTTCCAAAAGTATGTCTTTTCTTTTTGAAACTGGGTATAAGTCCCTCTGAAATGTAATGGTTTCTACAAATATTCCTATTTTTAGTTGTATTAAGAAAATGGAATCACTCGCCAGATTGGTGAGAGAGAGATTTTCCCATTAGAAATGGTGGGGAGTAGCAAGTGTGTTATTGAATAATTAAGGAATTGATGACTCAGTAAAACTGATCATTGGAATTCCTGGAATGAATATTTCTAAGTAATTTTCCTCAGATTTACCCATCATTAGAGTAATATGCCCAAGAAATAATTTAGGCTGTTCTGCATTAATTCTGTTTCCAATTTGAGTAACAAGTAATTCTTAAAATGACCTCCTCAGGTGAGGAGAAGTTTGCTGTTGCAAGAACATCATTAGCATTTTTTTCCCTTAAGGAAAAATAAGATTTGCATATATTGAAGTTAACTGTAATTTCTTAAACATCTGTCCTGCTTCAGAGGTGAACAGCAAAACTAAATTTCTTATTTTTGTGTAGCTTTTAAAAAAACCATAGAACATAGAGCAATAGATTTTTTTTTAACTGAAAAGAAAATAATTTACATGAACATGAAATACCAAGGTGGGTTGTGAGGGATTGGTAAGATCACCTTACCTTGAGCATTAATGTTCTTTCTGGCTTAACCTCTGTGACATTTTACACTGTGGTCATCATAAATAATGATTCTCAACTAAAAAGAAGAAACTTAATCTTATGGTGGTGATCATGACCTTTGCAGCAATTGAAACCTCATCTTTACTGTTTATTCTCTTCAAAAAAATGCAGTGTGTTTATTGACTCTAAAAGAAATCCATAATCTGAGGAAGCGATAGGTTCCAATGAGCCCCCAAAATTAATAATGAAAACCCTTTAAAAGACTGCAGAGGTCCAAGGTGCCACCAGATGACATTGTTACTTCTTTCAAGTACCTTATCCCTCTAGTGGAATATTTCTGCATAGACTATACCATGGAAACCAGTGTGTGAAGTGCTTCTGCTACAAAAAAGCTTCTGCTTCTAAACTTTGTTTAGAATTCATACATTTGAGCTACCAATGAAGAATTCTGATCTGCTTCAAATGTGGCACATCATTGCCTATGTGTCTAAAAAAAGGGTCTTCATTTGATTTTCTTGTAAAATTTGAATTTTACATATTGAGGGTTTTTTGTTTTGTTTGCCCCTGAGTTCTTTGATCTTGTCTGAATGTTTTCCTTGAAGTGTATAAAATTTATGAATTTGGATTTTCTTCTGTATTAAAATGTAAATTCTTCTGTATTAAAATTACAGAATTTTAATTCTGTATTAAAATTTGTGCAAGGTCACTTTAAAAAAATACCTACCAGACTGGAAACTGTTTATCATTCCAGGAAGTGTCAAAAGGGATATATTTGGTGGTGATGAGCCCAGGGAAGTAACAGCGTTTTTGCTGGTGTTAGGTCTCATGCTTCATTTTTTAATAATATTTTTAATTTAATTATTTGACAGAGAGAGAGAGAGAGATCACAAGAGGCAGAGAAGCAGGGGGGGGGAAGCAGGCTCCCATCTGAGCAAAGAACCCCATGCAGGGCTCATTCCCAGGACCCCCGAGACCATGACCTGAGCCAAAGGCAGAGGCTTAACCCCCTGAGCCATGCAGGTGCCCCAGGTCTCATGCTTCATTTTTATAACAATGACTTGCTGGTATCATGGTTTCATTTCAGTTACTCCTGTTTCTTTTAGGATCTGCACCTATGCTAATTGTCATGGATAATTAGTTTTACAGCAGAAGCAGGCAAACAAACAAAAGAAATGCCCTCTCAAAGAAATGCTTTTTGACAGTGTATTTTACTATACAGTGCTGTGGTTGACAAGTAAAACAATCTGACAAACAGTGAGTGTTTAGTCTAAAAGTGTCACGTATCTTGACATTAACCTGTATATCAAACATTTTATAGGTTGGACAGGATAGGCTTTTATTCTTTAGCATTTAATGTTTTTAGAAAATGCCCATATCTGATGAGTGAGCATTCGAAGTTAACTCCCACTTCAATAAGAGTCTGATTAAATCACAAGATTTAAAAACTAAGAGTTGATTTATATAAACAGTATTTGCTGGACAAGTTTGTCCCCTAAAGGAGACCATTCTGGGATGGACAAAGAGTTCTCTTCTTTACCCTCTATGATAAGGAGAAAAAAATCTCTAAGAATAATAAATTACTCGTAGATATGCTAGAACCACTGGGATGACAGCCTCACAAACGGATTGTTGATATTGTTCATGATCCTGAGTCCCTGTGTATGCATGAAAACTTCAGTTGTCTAAGATACTGGGAGTAAAAATTAAGAGGAAATCGCCCAAACCTGTGGCTTCCCTGAGCCAGGGCATGGAACTTGTAAGAGCACTGGAACAGAAGCCTGAGTTGCAGGTTGTCTCCGAGTACAGCTGCTGCTGTTGTGTTGCAACTCTATGACCTTCAGTTACTCTACAGAGTACCGGTTCTGTGCCAGACATTGTCGATATGTCATCTCTTTTAATCCTTAAAGAGTCTATTTTGAAAAAGAGGATACTGAGTTTCAGGAAGATTAAGTGACTCTCTTCTGGCCACAAAGCTAGTAAAGGAGCAGAAAGCCACAGTTGTTTCTGTCTCCATAATTTATCATCTCATCAGCCAGTGGGTATCAGGCTTATTCAGTTGGCAGAGGGGAAATGGGACATTAGCAAGAAACTTTTTCCAGGGCGAGGACTTGAAAACCTCTTACCATGTTTCCTGAGGTGTTTTTCTTCCAGAAAAAAAAAAAAAAAAAATCAGTTAAATAATTCTACTCAAACAGCAATGATACATCTGACTCACTTTAATGAAAGAAACATAATAGAAAGCGAACTTTCTTCTTTTAGACTCATGTATTTCAATAGCTAAGTTTTCTAAAAGCGATTGCTGTGCTAGTCTAAAAAAAGAAGGAATCATGTCAACAGTACATATTCTGAAAAAGGTCATTATAAATGGTGTACAGAAATCACATGCAGTATGTCTCTAGTGGACCTTTTGTGTTCAGCCTGAAAAGGCTTCTTGCAAAGACAAGCACTGTCTGAAGTGACATATTCCTAAATCTGTCCTCCGAGTTATGGCCTGAAACCAGTGTTATGGAACCTCAGTTTCTTACCAGGGTTTAATGCAGTTTAGTGCCAGGCCACATTTGGGAAAGTTCTAATCTGTGGCAGTTTCACAGCCTTTCGTATTCTAAGGCTGATATTCTTGACCACAGGGCGGTCATTTTTGGCATAACGTGCTTATCTGGCGGTCTTCCCATGGGGACTATTTTACGTAGACTCAGCACATTCTCCTCAGTGCCTCGGCCTCTAGCATGTTCTTTTTCCATCTTTCATAAGGTGCCATTTACTTTCAGCCAAATGAAACCTCTCAGTGGAAGAGAATTAAGAAGGATTAGAACATCACAAAGAATTTTGGGAGCTGTGAGGAATATTCTGTGTTATCATCTGGGTTAGAAAAAAGTGTAGGTAGAAGAATATGCCAGTTTATTAAAAGGACTCAGAAGCTTTAGGATATGAATTAAGTATCAATATAGAAATTCAAGATCCTACTTGAATGGATATAGAGGAATGATGTGGAATGGTCAGATGCTCCTGCCCGTACCTAGCCCAATACTTTCCGCTCAGATGTAAGCTCCTCAGTGTCAGGGTGCATATCTTGTTCTCAGATACAGCTCCCCATTTTCTAGCCTAGTGCCTCACACATAATTGGGAAGTGAAGAAGTATTTGTTGAAAGAATAATAGAACCATAGTTTGGAATTTAGACCCTTGGATGGTAAGACCAATATTCCCACTTGCTGAACTGTTTAGTCTCTTAGTAACTTACAGATGCTAATTAGAACTATGTGTATGTATTTTAACCTTGGGTTCTTCTTTTGAAGACTTTCAGTATGACCTTGAGGTATCTTGAGAGAGGAAAAGAGAATACTGCTTAACTGCTATTTTTTTTTTAATCTTCTCCAACAAGAAGGATAACTTTTGTACGGTAAAACGTAAGATAAGCCTGACTAAGTGCCACTGAAGCAAGAAAGAGATGGGGCAGTGATAGGAAAGCACCCATACATAGGTTTTCAGTGATTCCTATTCTGTAGGTACAAATGCACTGTATCCATGGGTAGTGAGACAACATTTGATGTGACTGGGCAAGCACTTGCAGTAATTTTAAGAAAATCACACAGATGGAACAGTGCTAGGAGGTTGGAGATTGCGTCTTAGTTTTGATTTTCCCCAAAGCATACTCAGAGATAAGGATTTGGGTGCAAGTAGGTTTTTGGGAAGTGATCCCAGGAAACAGAATGGGAATGGGAAAGTGAGAGAAAGGGAGGCAAGCAAGCAGAAGGACATTGTAGCGAATTATTCCGATTGGGAATTATATTCGTGCTATCTTAGGTCTTTCTGAGAGACTGTGGAATGTGCCTCAGAATTATCTCTCTCAGGGGGATTCAGCTGCCCTGCTCATGGGTTTAGCAGGCTCCTTTGGCAGAGAATGTCCTCTGGCAGATACGAAGGGAGAAGGTGTGCAGTGACCTTCAGGGAAAACTGAGGGGGTATAGTAGGGTTCTGTAAACATCTGTTCCAGATAGATAAAAATGATCTTAAAAGTGATGGATAAAAGGAAAATTCCAGAATCTTTATACTACTGAAATGTATGTTAATTTCCAGAAATAAACGCCTATTGCTTTTGAACTCTCAGAGAAAAAAAACAGTGAAACTAAATAATGCCAAATTAGCCTCATTAAAAACCAAACCACTAGAATGGTTCATCAGAGATCCTGATTTAGAAGCTCATACGGTTAACATTTTTTTTTTTTTAATGTATCCTGTAGACAAAAACAGATGAAGGTGCAGATGGGCAAATTTACAGGTAATTGATCAACAGTACCTAGAATGTTGATGAATTATTCTTTGTCATCCTAGTTCAGTGTGTCTAGTCCTATAAAGCTAATTCCTGTTCTTTTGAAAAATATAAAAATATCTCATGCTCACACAAGGATTTTGATATGTCCTTTTACTAAGGCATGTGTTTTCTCTCGATCATGAGTATCTTTGACCTAGATGAAGGTGTCTAGTGGCATGCCCTGAAGCCTTGTCCCACACTGTTTTTGTTTACAAATTTATTTTGTTTGTTTTGGGTGAAGATATATGAAAGGCATATATGACAATTTTCTGTCAGAAGGATACTTTGATCAATGACACAACTGGGTTCAAGACAGCTCTCAACAGGCTGGAATAATGACCTGGGCCTAATGATTAATTTTATTAGGGAGGAAAGGTAAAATCTTGCACGCAGGTTCAAAAAATAAAAATAGGTGAGTATAAGATGCGGAGTATCTGGCTTACTACAGTACCTGTAAGAAAGACCTAGGGGTTTGGTTCGTGATAAGCTTAAAATGAACTAATTTTAATTTCAGCTGCCAAAAAAACCTAATGCAGTCTTAGATGAAAGACATAGCTTCTTTATGTCCAGAACAAAGATGTTCCACTATATGTCTTACTAGTTCATTTTTAGCTGGGAGATTATGCTCTGTTCCAAAAGCGTAGCATTTTTGAGCTGATAAGAACATTTGAGGCCACTGATGTCCAAGGTCCTTAGCCCAAGTATGTCGACACAATGGTATGTGAGCTGTGTCACGCATACAAGAAACCATAGGCTAAATTTACAGAATCTTCCAGGAGCACCCGTATTACTTATTTGATGAGGGAAAGGAGGCTAAAGTTACTTAAGAGTTGAATAGTTTGAAAAATATTTAAGTTAAACCACATATTGTAGTGATATTATTAAACCACATATGTGATTTTATGAAGTAGAATACAAAATCTGCATAAAGTTTTAAGATAAATTAACTCCAAAGAAATTTGAGCTTGTAGAAGGTGACTTTTGAGAGCTGTTCCAGAACTCTCAAAACCACTATTTCAATCTCCTGTGCAGGTATTATAACAAATATTTACTGAGTACCTACTGTGTGCTAAGGAAGCACTGGTCTAAGGGCTTGAGCAAAACTAATACAGGGTTCTGACCTTCATGGAAACTCATAAGTAGAACAGTTTGAGCCTCACAGCCTATCTTTATTTTATAATTGAAAAGGTTTGGACTCACAGTTCTGAGTTCTCTTCCTCTTTTTGCCATTTGCTCGCTTTGTAACTTGAGAAATTACTTGATTTTTTTTTTTTTTTTTTAGACCTCAGTTCATTTATCTGTGTAATGGTGGAGCAAGACCAGTCTACTTCAGTGATGTGTAATATTTGATGAGATACAGTGGGCAAAGAGTACATATTCATTAGGTCAAAAGATGATGGCGGTTAGTACAGAGGTTAAGTCTCTTTCTTAAATCCACACTATCAGACAGCATCAGGTTTATTCTCAAACTCGGGATCTCTGATTCCACTTCTGAGCTCTTTTTGTGACAGCACAATTCTGGGTGTTATAACCTAGAAAATAGATAAGCCTTATTAGTACTTTTCTTCTTACTAGAATAATTCATGTACGGAAAGAAAAAAATTAAGAAAACGCACAGATGCAGAAAATGAAGCAACAGTAAAAGCAAGAACAAAAAAGAGAAACATTACAACCTTTTATAATGTCTTAATTAAAATTTTGGCACAGTCTGTCAGCCCTCTTTTTAATACATAATTTTGATTTAAGCAGTTATAGTGTATCCACTTAGTTTGCTTTTTTCCTATGTATTAATTAAACACATGCTTTCCCCTGTGTAGCCAGAAGCTTTTATTAACATCATGTTTCATGATTGCATAGCAGGTCTTTTGAGTGTATGACAATTTTCATGACCATTTTTTTTTTTTCAAAATGGACATTTAGCCTGTATAAAAAACATCTTGTGTGTGAATAGCTTTCTCAGCTATAAGAATACCCTCCTTACCTACAGACAAAGCCCAATCTGTTGTGGAATGTGGTCTCGCTTTATGTGTTGGTGTTTCAGGGAATTCAAGAGCCTCCTATTCAGATCCCCCTCAGATTCTCTTAACCCAGATGAAGATCTTTTTTCTGGGCTTAATTTTTCACTTGATCCCCCTTGTCTTGGATATTTCTTTGGATAGCCTCTTTGTTGTTGTTGTTATTTTTTAAGATTTCTGTTTATTTATTTGACACAGAGAGTGAGAGCACAAGTAGAGGGAGCAGTAGAAGGAGAGGGAGAGGCAGGTTCCCTGCTGAGCCCAGAGCCCCTTGTGGGGCTTGAAGTGGGGCTTGATCCTAGGATCCTGGGATCATGACCTGAGCTGAAGGCAGACGCTTAACCATCTGCGCTACCCAGGCACGCCTGAATAGCCTCTTTGGCTCATAGATCACTGCTGTTCTCAAATAGTCTCTCTGGATCTCCTTTGCTTCACATTTCACAGCCACAGATCTGTCCTGCTTCCACCTGTCTATCTAGGTTCTCAGAACCTATCCAGGGTTGGTGAGATGGCTGAAGGACTACTAAATGTGTGTGTGTGTGTGTGTGTGAGCGCGTGCACTTGCATGCATATGCAGCGTGTCCTGTGAATTGTAGTTTCAGACTAAAGTTTTGAAAAGTTCTAGAACACTTTGAACTTTATGGATTGTTAGACTCTGAAAGAAATTATCTGTGGGAGTTGCATTTGGGTTAGGTGTTAAAAAAGATGTATTGCTGGGGGTGTTTGTTGGGAGAAGGTTTATACAATGGAAAACCATTTCTTGCTACTCTGATATATACCGCACACAAAAAGATGATCATTCCATATCTTCTGTAATATAAAGAAAATATGACCCATAGCTTTTGGTCACAGCATTTTGACTCTGCAGCTTAGAAATTGAAAAAAATTTACCATAAAACACTGGAGAACGATGAAAGCTTCAGGGAAGCAAGCGTACGCTGTCTCTCATTCTAGTGCTTTATGGAATAAATGTAAAACATTACTGAGACTTATTTGAAGGTCAGAAATTTTACACAGTGGGGGTTATATGAGTATCAGGCTTTCTGAATTAAGATTCAGATTTCGTACCTAAAACTTGAGGCTGTGTACTGTTCCACATGACTGATTTTCTTTAGATCCATCAAATATTCTGTTCCAGTATAATTAATTCCAATCTACTGACATCAGTGGGATGCACATGAAATTCTAAATGAATATGCCATTGCACTTAATTCTTAGTTCTTACCTAATGTCAGGAAACAACAAATAACCTTCTGTTATAGCAGGAACTGCCCATGCGGCATGTTTGGAACATGTTGAATTGTAGAAGGAAAGTATTTTTGTATACTTCAAGATTTAATGTTCATAAATCTAAAAATGAAGAATTATTCAAATTTGGAGTTTTGGTAGAATTTAGGTAGGAAGGTATTGGAGTGATCTATGACCACTCTGCAAACTAACACAGACATACAGACAGGTACTGATCTCTAATTTTGTCCAAATTCCTTTACAAGCTTCTCTTGATATTTTTGTAGCTCTAATACCCTAGGATATAAGATTTTTTGAGGAAGGCAGTGGTCTAATGAGGTATACTTTGGAAAATCCCCTGGTGGCATTTTATCAAGAGGAGAGGGGCTAGAGGAAGAGGTATGCTGAGAAGCCACTATTCTGTCCGCAAGAGGTAGAAGGGTGGGGCCAACAGAGGGAAGGGGACAAGTGATATTCAAGGAGAATCAATGGAGCTTAATTACTGATTGAACTGGGGAGTAGGGGAGAGGGGAGGGGCCTCATAGATGTCTTTGAGGATTTGAGCTTGAGTTACTGAGAATTTGGGTGCACTGAAGAGAAATTGTAGAGTAATAAAGGAAACTGATTTGAGGGAGAATGTAGCTTTGTTCATTGCTACACTGAGAAACTAGCACAGAAAGACATACCGGGGGAGATGTTTAACAGAAAACCATGTAGGCATTAAACAGTGTGATCAAGCATTGGGAGCAGCATTTGAGAGATAGGGACTGTGGAAGGGGGCAGGTTGGAGGTGGCAGAAGAATCTGCTAGAGGGGCAGATGCAAGTAGCAAAGGAGAGGGTCAGGGAAAAGGAATTCTAAAACTGTAGCTGTGGATTTCACTATGTTGAAGTTCCTGTTATTTTTAAGCTCTCCGTGGGCTGCATATTTTTGAGATCCCCATAGAACCAAATGTTCTCTAGGGATCTGGTTATATCATTGTCTAGTGGCCCAACCTCAGTTGTCATCTAACAAATAAAAATGTGTGTGCCCTCTTTCTGCTTATGGTTTTTCTTTACAATCTCCATGTGTGTCCCAGCTCATTTATTTGCTTCTTTTGGTTTCCTATATCAATACTTGGATTGCTGTTTGTCATTTTTGTTTTGACTCATCTCTGAGTTTTCAGCGTTCTTCTCTAACAGTGAAACCAAGGTTAGGCTACAATCTTAACAAGGGCCTGGCTTTTGCTTTAGAATCAATAAAAGTCGTGACTTTGGAGGTCTCTATGGTACTATTGGTGAGATGGCTGAAGGACCATTTGGTACTGTTTGTGGATGTTGAAGGGAAATGAGAAATCCCAGACTGTTCCATCACAGGACATAGAGAATAGAGACAAAGCTGTGCACTGTGTGAGTGTGCCCATGTGCTCATGTGTGGCGAAGTTCATTTGATACAGTAATCTATAGCATTGCAACAAATGACACTATTTCAGGGTCTAAAGTGATAAATACAAACCATTTAAAATTTATGGAGAATGATGCCAGTCTTTCATGCCATTTAGGGTGAATCAGCCTTGCAATTTTGTAATCAGTAATAGTTTACAAAATACTCTCACACATATGTCTGGCCCTACTCTCTCTCTCTCTCTCTAACCTTATTTCCTTTTTTCCCCCTTCCTTTCAGTCATTTGACTTCAAGCCCCCTGGTTTCTCTGCTGTTGCTGGACAGCCCTAAGCATATGCCTACCTTAGGACCTTTCTTTTACAGTCTCTGCCTGGGATGTTCTTCTGGATGTTGACATAGTTTACCCTCTCACTTCACTCAGATCTCCTCTCAGAAATCAATTCCTCAGGAAAAAAATCTGCCTCCCTTCCCCAACAAATGCATGTCTTCCCGATCATTCTTTGTCCCCTTGCCCTGGTATACTTTCCTTATGAGCGCTCATTTTACATCCATCTACTTAACTTGATTTCTGGCTCTTTCTTACTAGAATGTGAGTTCTAGGAGGCCTGGATCAATGATGCCCGGAACAGTGACATTCAAAAAAGTATTTGTTAAAATACATGTTGGAACCCATGAAGTTGATTCTTAAAATAATCTTATGAGGCAGGCTGGAGAGATATCCCTATTTTATAATGTGGAGCTGGGGCCAGAAGAATTTGAATGACTTATCCAAAACAAAGACTTGAAATCAAGGTCTCTTGGCTCCAAGTTCATAGATGTCATAATTGATCACTTACATGCCCTGGCAACTTTTTAATCTTAGGCCTTGGACTGGATTTAATTTCATGCATACTCTGTGATGCACTGGTTTTTTTTTTTTTTTTTTTTTTAAGCCAAAGACTTCTACAGTTATTAAAAATTCCTTTCAAATTTTGCTTTCTTTCTTCTCTGGAGAAAGCCAATGAAAAGGGGACGTTTTAATTTTGCTGTGTTCAGCAAGTATGGAAGGAGCATATTTATGAAGAATAGAGCTGCAAAATGGCTCTGTCTTTTTTAGCATAATGCAAACAATTCTTAGTGTTGAAGGAGAGAAAAAAGATTTCATATTTCTCCTAACTCATTCTGACACCAGGCTCAGGATTTAAAGAGAATTCTAGGCTGTGTTCAACTAACTGAGATTCAGAAGATGGCTAAAAGGGATCGGGAATATAAAGGTTTCATACTAGCCTTCGTGGCAATTAAAGCCATTTGTAGGTGGAAGAGAAGGTTGGTCTCCACCCACCTCTTTTCATTTTAGAAGTCTTTCTTTTTCTCTTCCTATTCCTTTTTTCCTTTTACCCTCCGATACATGTTTGCTTGATGTAATAAAAATGCCCCCTCATTTTTATTTATTCACCTTGTTCACTGAACATTTCTTATTGCCAGCTATTATATTAAGTGCTGGATTTAAAATTTAATGAAGATACCTCCCCTTCCTTTACGGAGTAGACAAGTAAACGCTGATTGTACAGTACATGGCAGTACATGCTCTGATCCTGTAAGCACAGCATTTTCTAGGATCCTAAGCAGGGTTCTTAACCCCGACTGAGAAGTCAGGGGAAACTTCCTGAGAGGGCAATTAGTGTTTAAGATGATTGTGACAAGGAGAAAGATAAGCAAGAGCCAAATTACAGAGATATTTCTATGGCATATTATGGTTACTTGTTAAAAAAAAGAAAGAAAGAAAGAAAGAAAGAAAGAGTTGGCCTGGGAGGGATTTTTAAATAGGGAATGATGTGATTAGAACTTTTTTTCAATAGACAATTCAATAGTTAATATTATATAGGGGAGAAGTGATTATAGTAGCAGTAAGAAGGATGGAAGAATCAATCAGGTTTCAGGCATATGAAGGAGAGAATTTACTGCCAACTTATTTTGCCTGAAAAAGGGTGGTGAGTGAAGAGGTGGAATCCTGTGTGAAGATCTCGGAAATTCCTCCCTGGAGCTACATGTGGGCAGACAAGTTGCTGTTCACTGAAAGAGAGGATAGAGAGGAAAGGAAATTTGATTAGGGATGAGATGACAAGTTTATCCAGTCATGTCATCTTTGACATCAAGTTAGAGATGCCCGAAAGTTAGTCAGATTACATATCAGAGACTCAGAATCAAGAATGATTTAGGTTCATATTTTGGAATGTTTGTCATCAGGAAAAAAGGAGTTGCTCTCTTCAAGGGAAAGTCTGTACATTGTGAAGGAAGGACAGTGAGGCTAGAAGTTTTTGGAAACAAATATATTGAGGGGTGAGAAGAGGAAGGTGGTTGACAAAGGATCATTAGAGAGGAAGAAGATCAGCAATGGTTGTTCACTCATCCTACAGTGCTTTTAATAACCAGACATTTCTTCCTTTAAACAAGTTCATTTGTATCCATCAAGAAATGGACCTCTATATCCCTACAGGATTTTAAAGAGGTCACATAACTTAATTATCCTTTAGAGAGGCAACAGTTACACATCTATCTCATCCAATGACAAATCAAGAATATCTGAAGTTAGGTAAGAAATGATCTGCCATGAAAGGAAGCTTACCATTATTCTAAATAGTTACAGTTTGAAACACTAATTTGTCTAGATTGAAGGTGGCATTTTCAAAACTGAAACAACATGACACTTAAAATGGAGCTGCCATGTGGCGTTACAACATTATGTAAAATAAGACATAGACATTAAATAGATCTTGGATCGTAATAATGCACATTGTGCAAAGTGGAGGACAACACAGTGGTGAGTGGCCTCCTTTTTATTAAAACATAAGACATATAGGTATGGAATAAACCCAAGGAAGCTGGAAGTCTTACCAGCTGAAGGTAAATGAGATTTTTATGATTCTAATTTTGCGGATTACAATCTGCTAGTAAGATAGCCCTCTTTATTTCTTCAAAGTCTTGTCTTCTCTACTCTAATAAGTAGTTGAATAGTTGCATGAAAAGTTTTGTGGGGAAGGGGAAACAAGGTGCCAGGAGATAAGTAAGGGAGTAGAATGGGGCACGAGACCAAGTATTGGGAATATGGGAAAGCATTTGCATTTATTTTCGTCCATTCTTACATTCGTACTATACATAGGTGTTGAGGACTTAAGATGTGCAAAAAGATATCAGCTCCAAGGGCACAAATGTGGTTGAGTGAAAGATATATCCATATAAGTGAAATACCAGGTAGATCAAGAAGCAGTGATGGACAAGATCCAGGTGGTTACATATACAGGTTATATAGACAGATAGTTTGGGGGAGAAAAACCTTACTTTGAGAAGAACTCTACAGAGAAGCCTAAAGAATTGGGTAAAGTTTGAGCTGTGTGGGGAGTAGGATTTAAGAATGGTGGTTCTCGGGGCACCTGGGTGGCTCAGTGGGTTAAAGCCTCTGCCTTCGGCTCAGGTCATGATCTCAGGGTCCTGGGATCGAGTCCCGCATCGGGCTCTCTGCTCAGCAGGGAGCCTGCTTCCTCCTCTCTCTCTCTCTCTCTGCCTGCCTCTCTGCCTGCTTGTGATCTCTCTCTCTGTCAAATAAATAAATAAAATATTAAAAAAAAAAAGAATGGTGGTTCTCAATTCTGGCTCATCAAAAGAATCACCTGGGGAAACTTAAAAAATTATCAATGGCAAGGTACCTCTTTAGACCACTTGAAACACTATGGGAGGGGGGTCCAGGAAGTTGTAAAAAGTTCCCCAGGTGATTGTCTGGTGCATTCAAGATTGAAGTCCACTGAGTTAAATTATGGGAAAGATGAAGTTTCTGGTCCTTTTCCAGTCTGTGATTTTACTTTTATTGACTAGAACACAAGTAAAATAAAATTCTTATTTTTATAACTGATTTCTTGTTCTGTGATGTATAACTCCTTATAATTTAGTTCTTTTCACTTTTATTTTTTTGCATAAACATTTAAAAATAGGTTAAAATAACAAGAAATCAAGAAAGCAGTTTGGCTTCACTTATTTCAAATAATCTTCCAAAATTATTCTGAGTTTATTATCATTTACCTCCATTTCTAATGAAATGTGCACTTACTGTTACTTCTGATTATGACAGAGCTATTCAATTATGCGCACTCTATCTGATAAGGCAGGTAAGTACACAAATACAGTTCGAGAAATATTTTTACTGTAAGGTTTGGGAATTAATATATTCTAAATTAAGCAGAAAAGCATAGTTAATAAACCATTCCTAGAATATTATGAATTGTTGTGGATATTATTATATGTGCCACTCCGATGTCCATAGGGAGAATTATATTATGCTGACAAATAGAGCAAATGGAAAGCTAGGAAGAGAGTTGAAATGCTTTTTATTTTATTTTATTTAAAAAATTTTTCTTAATTTATTTATCTGACAGAGATCACAAGTAGGCAGAGAGGCAGGCAGAGAGAGAGAGAGAGAGAGAGAAGCAGGCTCCCTGCTGAGCAGAGAGCCCGATGTAGGGCTCCATCCCAGGACCCTGAGATCATGACCTGAGCTGAAGGCAGAGGCTTAACCCACTGAGCCAGTCAGGTGCCCCTGCTTTTTATTTTAGAGAATATAGATATCTTGCCATTTTTAAATGACATCTCCATGCTAAGTAAATCAAGGCAAAATTAAGTGAATAATGAATTAATTAAATGGATAAGCTCTAGTTAACATCATTCTAGTTGGTCCAGGTCCTACAGTTATGAGTATGAGGGGACAATATCCAGTTATATTGGTAGATAAATTGATAGGAAGTGCCTGGTAACCTTTGCTTGTTATTTCCCCATTCCTAAAATATTTATTTTGGAATCAGGTGTGGGGTCAGCCATTTTTAAGGAAACCCAGTGGAGCTATCACTATAGATGGTTTGCCTGAAAAGACTGTCAGGTTTTTGAAATTAGTTTTACAGCTGCCATAACAAAAAAGCATTATTTTATCTGCTTTCTGTACCTGAGGCCTGCTTTTGAGCAATTTCCTGTAGTCTTAATGTACTAATGCTGAAGTTTTATGGTGAATTTCCCCCCGATTCCTTAGTTTTAGAGTGATGATGACTTTGGATACATTCTTTATCTGAGGTGTCCTGCAGGTACGCACTTCCAAGAAGTTAGTCCCTAAACTTGATGAGAACCCTTTTTTCCGTTGCCCATCCTCATAAATAAAACAAAACTAAACCTATTCCTGCCTTCTTTGCTGTTAATCCTGAAGTAAGATTTTAAAATTATGTATGATTATATAATCAGAACAGTATATTAATTATGTTGCACTTATGCATTTATTTAACATGTTAAGTAGGTCAGGTTGTTTATAAGGGAGAATGACTTGTTTATTTTTGAGCTATAAGTAAGTCACATCATAAATTCATTCTTTTGAAGCATACAATTAGTGGTTTCTAGTATATCTGCAAGATTGTGCAACTGTCACCATGATTTGATTCTGGAACATTTTTGTCCCCTTAACAAGAAACTCTGTATCCATTAGACTCCTCCTGTATAGAATTTCATTTAGTCCATGAAATGGCAGAGAGTTTTTCATGTAAGAGGATAATTGCAAGGGTAAAAACAAATGTCACTTAGTACCGCTTATAGTAAAAGCTGGCAGATCCAGCTTTCCCGTTATGTGTTACCTAGCATTTCTGTGAGTCTATTAATTTTCCACAATTAAAAAAAAAGTTGGTCTTCAAAATGATAATCAAGATTTTGGAAAATTTTGATGTGTTTTATAAATAGTCAAAGAAAAATTGGCCATGTTCAATATATGTTTAATGTTAAATTCAAGTATAAGGTACATATATATGCATATATATTTGTGTATATATGCATAAATAGCATTTAATTAATCAGACTATTTGGTTATGTAAAATTCCCCATTTTATGACATCACAGAATACTGTTTTTGTCCTTTCCTAGTGTAATCTGAGACTCCATAGTACTTTGTGACAATAGTCTTATTTGAATGTGATATTGTAAAAATTTTTTCTGGGATATTTTATTTTGGTTGTGATTGCTTAGAAAGTAAGTAATCTGCTAAGCTTCTGCAAAACATACTAGATACTTAATATTTTGTGGAATGGAGGAAAATAGCTATGACAGGCACTACACTATTTAGTTTCTATCCAGCCAAATTTTGGTCCTCATTTAATATTCAGTTGAGTATTTACTGTATGCATGACCCTGTCATGTGTGCTGGCAAACTGAGAATTTTCAACTGAAAATTAGGAGGACTAGTCTATTAATTGTAAGCACCAGCTTGTAACCTTACAGGTAGTATTTGAAAGTGAGTTCTCCTGGAGTCTGATAATTGAGGTTTGTTTTCATGTTTGCTTTTTTGTTTTTGTTTTTTTATAACATCTTCCTAACCATCAAAACCAGGTGCAAAAGACAGGGTTACATTTATTTTTTTCTATCATGCAACCACAAATTGGTATGACTGATTTTTCCTTTGTTCAAATAAATTGTTTACTTATTCAGTGACAAGATAATTTGTTTTGCCACTTAGCTATCTTTTGTCATTTAGCCATTTAACAACTTAGCCATGGTTTCTCATGTGATACCATAGCAGCTGATGCTTTTTCAGGAGTTGAATCAGTGTTCTGTAAGCACATCAAGCAGCCAGACAAACCATGGTTAAGAGCATCAGATGTGATTTGGCATCTAAAGCTAATAAGGAATGGATTGTTTATGTATTAACAATGAATTTTGGAACACTGAAAAAAATTAAATTAAATTAAATTAAATTAAATTAAAAACAAAAACAAAAAACAGAAAACAAAAACAACCAACCAACCAAAGAAAAAGAATGGGTTGAAAATGAAAGAGAAATTCTGGAAATCCCAACAGAGAATGGATAGAAGCAGTCTTTATTGTTGAAAAGCCAACAGGGAAATGAAAACTGTTTTCACTGAACAGTTGTATTTTCAGAAGATGATATTTAAAAAACAATATTTATTTTATAGATTTTTTTAAAGGATTTTATTTATTTGTCAGAGACAGAGGGAGAGAGAGCGAGCGAGTACAGACAGAGAGGCAGGCAGAAGCAGAGGGAGAAGCAGGCTCCCTGCCGAGCAAGGAGCCCGATGTGGGACTCCATCCCAGGACCCCGGGATCATGACCTGAGCTGAAGGCAACTGCTTAAGCAACTGAGCCACCCAGGCGTCCCTATTTTATAGATATTTTTGACTTGTTTCTATAGTATCTGTGTTGAGTCTGTACATTTTTGGTTGTATAATCCATTATTTTTAGATGATTTTCCTGATCATTTGATCTGATTGGTAGCACTGAGTATGAACTGATTGCTCATGAACTGACCATGATATCCAAAAATACCAGATCAGCTTTGTGTGGTGGGAATAGAATTGACATGCATATTGACCACCATATTTGTCCAGAAACATTGATGAAGATTTTGCATATAGCCTTTGTAGTATAGGAAACAGTGTCTAAACATTTCTGAACATAATCTATACATTAAAGAATTCTGAGACTAGAATGGCTCACAAAGGCACTGTCTCCTGAGAAATAATCTTAATTTCAAGATTTTATACGTTTGCCAATTGAAGGTCTAAATAAACCATTTAAGAGATTAGTGTTTCTCATTTTAACTTACTCTGCATTTCAAGAAAATTGCCCAAGAAACCAATTACAATAAACATGATGCATTATAGTAGATTCTGTCAAAAAAGAGTTTAGTATGTATATAGGATATTGGGAAAGAAGTTATTAGAACTAGAAAGTTGTAAATGACAATTAGCATGATTATAAAAATGAAATTTTGATGAATTATCAAATAGTTCTGAAATCACTGGTAATTTAATTATCTTCACCAAAGCTTAGGTGGTGGTAATTGGCCAGTATGATAGTCTATAGATCATCATGTGTTTTTTATGATTAGGGCTACAATGTAATTTTTTAAACAAATCAGGATAGGGCACCTGGGTGGCTCAGCTGATTGAGCGTCTGCCTTCAGCTCAGGTCGTGATTTCGAAGTCCTGCGATCGAGCCCCACGTTGGGCTGCCAGCTCATCAGGGAGTCTGCTGCTTCCTCTCTCTTTGCCTCTCCCATTGTTGTGCTTGCTCTCTCTCTCTCAAATAAATAAATAAAATCTTGAAAAAATCGGGATAATTTTGAGAATAGAAAGTGACACTCTTAATACTTAACGTTGAGACATCAAGTGTACATTGGGATTGCTCCAGAAAAATATGTAATTTGATTATATAACTTAAAAATAAATATAGCATCTGAAAATCAGTGATACAGTTGATAGTTCGGTACTAAATTTATTTGTGAGAAATCAGTTTTAGTGATAAAATATAATAATCCTTTATGTAATACCATAGTCAGACATGTGTTGTCTAAAGTGGGAAGCAGGTAGGCCTGGTGGAGTGCTGAGAAGCAGGTTAAGTATTAGACTAAAATAGGTAGAGGGAAATAGGTATTTCTACCACTGACTTGCTAGTGACAAATAGCATTTCTTCCAAAGCTCTCACCCTGACTAAATTTTAGGATGACGTCTACAGAGTGAATTTGGCTGAGTCCTGCCATTTTGTGTCAATCAAGGCATCTAATCATTATTAAGAGTCATTTGTGTTCTTAATGAGCTGTTCTGGCCATAACCTGCTTTTCTCTCCTTATAGCTTTGATTAGAGCGAGAAGGCAAGTGATATTTAAATATGTTCATATTGAGCTTATGTTAAACAATATACTTCTTTCCAAACATTGGTCAGAAGGATTCCAATTTTAAGCCAGCTTTATAGTTTTTGTATAGCTTTGTATACTTTGTGGAGTTTCTTGTTCAGCACATGTCCGCTTCCCTCCACATCTTTCTGTGGTAGAGTATACTTCTCCTTTTATTGATTTTGGGCTCGCCATGTGACTTGCTTTGGCCAGTGAGCTGTTAGTAGACATTAGACATAAAAGAAAGGCTTGTGTGGTAGAGCTTGCTCTTTTGCCATTGCCATGAAAAGAGCTTCCTCCAGGTAGCTGCTTCCTTTTCATCTTAGGTCCCAGAATGTGTGTGTGTGTGTGTGTGGTGTATGCATGCTCTAGAATGTGTATATACCTTTTATTGCACTGAACCCAGCCTGCACTGTGGATCCAAGCCCAGCTGGATCTGCAGCCTGAAACAGAGCTGCTTCCCTTTCATCTTAGGTCCCAGAATGTGTGTGTGTGTGTGCCTGAAACAGAGCTGCTTCCTTTTCATCTTAGGTCCCAGAGAGTGAGTGTGTGTGTGTGTGTGTGTGTGTGTGTGTGTGCGTGCTCTAGAATGTGTATATACCTTTTATTGCACTGAATCCAACCTGCACTGGGGATCCAAGCCCATCTGGATCTGCAGCTGGAAACAGAGCTGCTCAATTGTGTGTAGCCTAGATCAGTCCATTTATGGCCAGCCTGAAGACACCTGAGCATGAGAACAAGTGCTTATTGTTATATTCTGCTGAGTTTGGGGGTGGGTTGTTAATTAGCATTATAGGGTAATAACTAATACAATAGCTCCTTGGTATTACTTTGATTCCTGTATTAAAAGAAGATTCGGGCATTTGACTCTTGCTTTCTGCTGTCATTCTAAGAATGGCAGGTGCTACTAAAGCCCCCTAAATACTCCTAGAGCCTCCCTGCAAACACTTTGCATATATGCAACTTAATATTGCCAAACAACTCATCAATTCGAGTACCATCTAAATGTCTTGATACTTAAGATCCAGTCTTCATCTAAATTATCATTATTAATTCCTCTTCTTTTCTGAATGCTTAATTTGAAAACTATTGGTAGGAAAAACAAGCACTTATTAAGAAATCAATGAATACACACAAAGAAATGGAAAAATGTTCCATGCTCCTGGATTGGAAGAATAAATATTGTGAAAATGTCTATGCTACCTAAAGCAATCTACACATTTAATGCAATTCCTATCAAAGTACCATCCATCTTTTTCAAAGAAATGGAACAAATTTTAGCATTATTTGTTCCATTTCTTTGAAAAAGATGGATGGTACTTTGATAGGAATTGCATTAAATGTGTAGATTGCTTTAGGTAGCAA
>NC_081563.1:33717853-33887441 GCF_022355385.1 Mustela nigripes | reverse complement strand
GGTGAGTGCTGTGAAGTGTGTAAACCTGGTGATTCACAGACCTGTACCCCTGGGGATAAAAATATATGTTTATAAAAAATAAAAAATTAATAATTCAAAAAAAGAGAAATCAATGAATAAATATCAAATAGGGGAATTAAAGATAATCAAAGTTCTTGGCTTGAGATATCTTGAGGGGCCTGTTCATAAGTAAATTGGAGAAAGCTTCTAATTCTGTAGGACGACCATCACCTGAGCCCTCGCTTAATGAGCTACATAGCTTCAAACAACTCACCCAAACTCTATGTCTCACTGGCTTTGAGGTTTGAGGTTGGCCTTAAATCTCTGTGAGGGTCCATCTCTTTCAAAATCTATGCTTGTGTTTTACAAGTGTGGTCTAGGACCACTAGCAACAAATTTGCATGAAGTATGTAGGTAAGTTATCATCTTGGATCCTATGGCAAGTTAACTTGTGTAGTCTTTTGTACTTAGCTCAAACTGAGAAATTTTAAATGTCCATGGATAGAAAGGGTTGTATAATTTTCATCAAAAAACATTTTTTTTAAAAGCTCTTACTTCTGTTTGGGCCATCAGAAGAAATTACGAAGGAAAAAGACTTGGTTTCTGATCTCTTGAAGCCTGTGTGTAATGGACATGCTGAAGAAAATCTACTGCCATTTGGAGAACGTGCTCTGAGGGAAGAAAAGTCCTAAAACCTGGTGTTTGATTTATTCATTTAAGTTCCCTTTCCATATATCTAGGTATACAAAGTCCCCCCACCCCGTATTCATTATTAGTTAATGAATTCACTCAGCAGTGACCATTTCTTGTGTGCATATTGTGTACTTCTTTTGTTGGAACGAGGAAAATGAATAAGAGATGATTCCTATCTCTCAAGAGCTAATGGATTAATGTGAGAAGTATGAAGGAAGATAGGCAGTCAGAAACGTTGGCTTGTGGGCGGAGGAGGAGACCTTAATGTCTACTCGGGCAGGTGGAGGGGGAGGAGAGATGTTGTCGAGAACAACGCCTCAGAGGACATCATGCTTAAGTTAGTTTGAAGAATGAGTAGGAACAATGTAAACACAAGGGGTCAGGCTGGGAGAGAATTTGTATAGAAAGGCAACCATGGGCTTAGGTCCTGAAAGAAGAGTGTGCATGGTCAGTCCAGGAAACTGCAGTTCAGTATGGCCTAAGCATACTGTACATGAGGTAGGATGTGCTCTGGAATAGGAAGCTTGATACCATACCTGATACCATAACAAAAAGGAATTGATTTTTTTTTTTTAAAGTAAAAGAATGAAAGGAGGGTGATTTCTTTTATGGCCTGATATCTGCTTTTCAGTAGGCAGGTCTCCTTATTTCCATTAATGTGTGTTCACTAGTACAAGTAGAAAGCCAAATGGCAAAGATATGCCTAGTTTTGATTTATGTTTCCCTGCTACTCTCTAATAAAGAGTTGTAGGAGGTTGGAAGTGAATGATCATGGGGGAGATGAAATAAGAGAATATAAAAACTAAAGCTTCAGCAAAGGAAAAAGGAGATCACTCCTGAAAAGGAAGGAATATTCTCTTTGATAGAAGCATAGAATTTATTTTTTAGTCTATGAAATAAATTGGTAACTTGAGATTAATGAAGAAGATTGTAATGTAATCAAAATGTTCTCCAGAAGATGCTCTACTTTGTGCATCACAATGTTATAGAATGTGATGTGTTTTATACGACATGAATTGATTTGTATAGACTATTGTAATTAGGAGTTTTGTTGAAATTTGCATGAAGAATGCATTATTCATCTGTGTTCAGTAGTTAGGAGAAGTTCAGCAAAATAAGTCACAACAAATATAATTCTTGTGGTACTTACTTTGCATTTACTCTTCAAGAACTGAGTGTAGATCTACTTATATGTGAAATCCAACAACCAAAACAAATGAACAAACAAAAAAAGCAGGAGCAGCAGCTCCCATACATACAGACAACAGATTGATGGTTGCCAGAGGGGTGGAGGGAGGCATGGCTCCCTGGCTTATAGTGAAGAGGAGCCAGAGATACCATCTTCCACTTACGGGATGACTAAATCATGGGATAACAGGCACAGCTTAGGGAATAGAGTCAGTAGTATTGTAATAGCTTTGTATTGTGACAGATGGTAGCTGCACTTGTGGTGAGCAGAGAGTAATGCATAGAGTTGTCACATTCCTAATGTACACCTGAAAGTAATGTAACGTGTTAACTGTTTACTCCAATGAAAAGAAGTAAGTATGTAATAAATAAATAAATGCTGTTGACTACAAAAAATCACATCGACTGCATAGCCTTTCTTTTCCTACTGCTCTTTGTATTGTAGACAGTGACATAATGCATAGAAAGGAAAGACTATGGGGGAAAAAAAAGCATTGAATGTGGATAAACCAGGCCCCTCTTTATATGTGAAATTAAGGTCCCCGAAGGTAAAGGAACTTAACTAAAGAGGCAAGATCAGGATTGGAACCCAGGTTACCTAGCTCAGAGTCTAGTGCTCCCTCATTTTGTACTTGCTGTTCTTACCCAAGAACTCTCGACACCATTTATTCATCTGGCAAGCAGTTTGCAGCATCCAGTCTCCGCCAGACACTGTTCAAGTCAGTTATTATGTTATGTACAATAAACACATGTCACCTGTTTCACGGTAATTTCCCATCTTTTTATTGCACCTGATTAGATAATAGCTGTTCAATTTATCCTGCTCAGAAACCATGTTAATATAGCGTAGACGTCCTTTCTGCCTGGGCAGACTATAAACTGTAATCCTCAATTAAGATTTTGCTATGTTAAAAATTTTTAATTAATGTGATCTAGTGTGGAATAGAGTAGAATATAACAATGTTTATAAATCAACAATGTGTTCATTGTTAGGGCTTTTGTCACATGTAATTGAAGCTGATTTTGATATGAAGAAAGGCCAGCTTTCTGACTTTTTGTATGCTGTGAGCATTGTAATAAATAGTACTGGCTATATATTTGATCATAATGACATTACGTACTTACTGACCCCAAGGAGCTTCAGTTCACTTGGGAGATAGTATTCACTTATAAAATGCAGATTGTTAAATTAGGAAGTTATATTAAGGAGTATAGACACTAGATTGTAAATTTCCTATAGGTGGAAACCAAATCTGTCTTATTTACCACCCTGAATCTAGAATGATGTCTAATACAGAATAGGTAGACTTGATAAACACTTTTTAAAGGAATAATTGAATAAATATGTTAGTCTTGTAAATGACTGCATATTATAGTCAGTAAACTGAAGGAGTTCAAAGGAGAGTGAGGGACAGAGAGAGAGAGAGAGGTTGAGTATTGAGAGAGAGCTGGAATGATCAGAAAAGGGCTAAGGACAGGTAAAGCTTACTAAAAATGGTTACTTTGGTGATAGAATCACATTGATTTAAAACTTTTCTTCTTTATGTATGTTTATATTTTAAAAGTGTTAATACGTAACATATTTAATGCTAATAAGATTCATTTTTTTTTTTTTTTAAAGTACTTGTCCTGACAAGAGCCATGAGGATGAGTAGGATTTGCATAAAGAAGAGGAAGGAGAGAATTTCAGGTGGGGCGCATGGTAGAAGCCGAATTACAGAAATGGAAAAGAATAATGTCTGTTTGGGAGGAGTAGCTGGAGAGGATAGAAGTAAGAGACAAGGTAAGTAAGCTTTGACAGGGCAAGTACTGGACCAGAGTCTACTTGAGTCATGCTACAGGTATCATCCGTGCAGATTGACTTCAGGCAGGTCCTGGTTCCCCCTAAGTTACCCGTGGCTAGGGACTGATCTCTGAAAAATACGGACATTAATTTTAATAATTTAAATCTCTCATCACCATACAATGAATCTCTTTTAGATTTGTCTTCTTGATATGAATCATTTCAGTTCTAACATGAATGAAGAATATGAGAACAGAGGCTGGTAATTCTATGGGCCAAGGAAGCATGAAAACATGGGGCATTGCTAAGTAGAAAAAGGATCCAAGAAGGGGCCAAGGGACTATGCATGAATTGCCTCTTTCATTGTAGTCCTGTCTTGAGACCTTAGTAGCAGGAAGGGTTAACAGTGGTGAAAATGGCAGGTTGACTGGAAGGACACATGGGCTCATTTTGTACATAGGTTCTCCAGGGATTCAAGTGCTTTAATCCTTTGGAATGTACTATCTGATTTTCTTTACTGTTGGCTTTAGCCTTGCTTGGTGTACTGGAAGGAACTCAGACTGTATGCTCAGGTGTAGGAGTGACTACAGAGACAGCTCTGATGCTTACTCATTTCATGATAATGGGCAAGCCCTATGATGTCTCTGAGCCTCAGTTTTTCTGTCTGTAATAAGAAGGTAGTACCCTTCACTGGGGGGGTTTTATATGAATGAGATGACACAGCTATAGGAAGTACCTGATGCATGATTACTGTTTTCCTTTTTCCTTTCTGAGGTTGGCCTCTGTAGGCTTAGTTCATCTTGGAGATTTGTTTTGCCTTTCCTGCTTCAGCTTGCTGAGAATTCATGACCATTAAAAAAGATCATTTACAAGACTACAGCCCGTAAAATGTGCCTTTTAAACAATGTGCATTAGGAAATATCAATCACTTCATGTTCTAACCAAACAACCATCAGAAATATTGTATGTGACAAAGCATTTTTCCCCTTTGCTAGGCAACAATCCATTATGTTTCACATTTACATTCAGTACAAATAGACTTGCTACTTCTTAGTGCAATCATTGAATGCTACAAACCAGGATTTATTATCTTTCTGCACTCTGCACTCTGGGTTTCTTTAGTGTTTTATAGATGACTCTTACAGTCTAACTTTGGTTGTAGTCCAGGTACAGCCTGTCCAATTGGTGGATTTCCTTGCGTAGTTGGTACTTTGTTTCATGAAGTAACATGGCTTAAATTGGCAGGAAGAGTTATCCTAGGCCTCTCCTCAGGCCTGGAGAGCAAGCTAGAGCTGGCTTCACTCACATATAGGTATTGAATACAGTAGCCTCATGTGGTCCATTCAGAGTCAGGTGGTCTTAGGTCTTAGGTCACTGCAGTCCAGTTCTCCTGAGCTCTCAGTCCATGGGGATAGATAGCCTGGTGTGAACCACCAGGCTGGTCCCAAAAGCTAGACGGAAACTTAACAATGTAAATCAGTTCACATAATTCTCTTGATTAAATTCCTTCGGTGGCTTTTCATTGTACTGAGAATAAAATTCCAGCTCCTTACAAGGGCTTACAAGACCCAATCTAGTCTCTTCCTGCTTATTTTTCGGCTGTCATCCCTAACCATTCTCCTCCTCTCTCACTAAATCTAGTCCCTCAGAGCTTCTTTCTGTTACTTGAATATATCAAATTCTTTCCACCTTAGAATGGCACTTGCTGTTTTCTCTGCCTAGAACAGTGAATCCATGAACAACTACTTCCTGTTACTCAATCTAAGTTCAATGTCATTTCATTTGAGAGCTGTTTCTGACTCCCAGGCTAATCTACTCTTACCTGTTAGCGATCCAGAACATCCCTGTGTTTCATTTACTTCATAGCATCAAGTGATATTGCTTATGCTTTTAACTTGTCTGTTATAAATATCCCCTTTGCAGAGGGTAAGCTCCCTGTTAATATGGTATTTGTCTTTGTCGTTTGCTGCTGCATCCCTACTACTTATAATGGGGCCTGGCCCATTGTCAGGTGCTCAATACATATTTAAATAAATGAGTCGTAGAAATAACATAGAAGTGAAAAGCAGTCAAAATGAGGTTTGAACTGATTACCATTGTATTCATAGATATGCAGTTCAGATTCTTTCCTTATAAATGATTTATGAATGTGAGCAACTCACAAATTGTGTAAACAGAAGATTTCAAATATGTTTTCCATTTCCCTGAATAGGAACAGTGGCCAATGCTGCAGAATAAGATTGTGTATGTGTACACCCAATTTCTAAGTAGTTTAGATCCTATTTTTGGTAACCATATCATGCTGGCCTAGTCTGGCTCTCAGAAAATCCCAAATGAACTTGAATTAGAGACCCCAAATAAAGATCTTATTACTGTTAAGACTTACAGTTCTTTCTTAAGATAATTGGGACCTGATGATGATAACAATTTTCTAAATCTTTGCTATGTTAGCAGGAATTCTTTTGAAGGTGAGCTTTAAGTCTTTTGTATGAATTGAAGTTGCCTAAATTTAAACATTAAGCATGTCCTTGGTAAGGTACAGACTTCTTCAGTCAAAGTAACTACCTGGGCATAAGTTGCTGGCATGATGATTTATTCTGCAAATAGGTAGAGGAAATAAAGAAGAACTTGTTCCCAAGAATGCTTTCACTAAGCCTTGAGGGTTAACAATGAAGGAAGTAGGCAGATGGCTGCTGTATCCCTAATGGAAATACCATTGCAATAGACCTCCTGAGTTCTCAGTCTTCATTGCCTATCTATTTACTTCTGACTGCAGAAATGATCTAACAGAGGCACTTATATTCTTTCATGATAAAGGCCTACAGGAAAGATTAAAATTCTTTATTAGAAGAGAACAACAGAAAGTCTTATTTGATGTTTACCCACTGTGGAAATTGAATTAACTTTATTCTGTAGGTTTTACTGAGGATAAAGAAGGTGGCATATGTATAGAAACTTGCCATTCCCTTTTAGAAGGTTTAATTTAACAAAAATGAGACTGCATTTTTAAAAATTGGCTTCTTAAAATAGATTAAGAATCTGGAATGAGCATTTGATGGAGCATAACATTTGCTTGTGACTGATATATATGCATATCAAGATCACTGAAATCCAAACTAAACTTCAAAAGGCAGTTCTTCAAGGTTGTTTTAATTTCACATACCATCGTGATTATTATGAGTTTTGTCTGCACTATAAGGGGTAAACATCAATCTTTTTTTTTTTTTTTTGTCTTCTTGAAGTAGGATTTTAGTAATGCATTTTAACTTAACATCAGGTACTATCATTCCAATATATTTAGGTCTGGTGATTCTTAAAGCTATTTGGGGATTAAACTTAAATGTCATACTGCATTAAGAATTATGGATTGTTGAGTTTCATTTGTATTCCTTTGCTATTTTTTTTCATCATTGAGCAATTGAGATTTTCCAACCCACTCTCCATCCATTTCAGGAGGATTTATGTTTTCAGAACAAGAATTAAAAAATGGAACTCACAGACTTAATTTGAAAGATGCATTAATTTGATGCATTAGGGAAAAAAAAAGCCAGATATTCTGTCTTTACTACCTGTAATTCATCTTTTTTATCCCAAAAGAATCAAAATTTTTTTTGGTTATTTTATTTTTATCTTTAATTTCATAAATTGAATACTTAACATGAAGCTTATAAGTTACTCCTAAGGCCTCTTTTTATTCTTAAAATGGACTGTTTAGTTCATTACTTGGGTGGTTTTTGGGTGATGGCTTTGATTTGAAGAAATTGATAAGAGTGGTATATCTACTATCTCCCAAGAGTTCCTCACTCTGAGGTGGAAAAGTTGCAAATAATATGAAGCACCTTATGGTAAGCTCTAGGCTGTAATGGATCAATGTTGCTCATGGCCTCTCTCATTGGCTGTAGTTCCCATAGGGCTTAGCAGCTAAGTGGAGCCTGTTTCCTTTGGCAGTGGCTCTCCTGGTAGCCTCCTAACTGGTACTGTGGTCTCTTTATTCTTGGCCAGCTCTAAGTGGTTCTTTCTACTCAGGAGAAAGTTATTTGTAGTGGCACTCCTTTTGAGGAATCATTCCTTAAACAGAATCATTCCAAACACTCTTGAATTGTATTGAGGAAACATGTCAAGGAGATTAGAAGAAACAGAAATTCCATTCAACATAGTGTAAGGGTGTTTTATTATAAAGAAACAGGGATAGTTCACAGAAACAAAGGATGTACAATTGAGCATCAAGAAATCAGACCTGAGAGCAAAAGTTCCAGCAAAACTCATGAAACTTCCCTTTCATTACCTTTCCACTTTCAACATTCTCTTGTCTGCCCATTGCTACAGATGCAGTCATGTTGGTCATCAGTATACATTGAGGATGGTTGCCCCAGCTTCTAAGTTTATGAGAACAGCTAGATCTTGAGGCCATTTCTAACTGCTTTCCAGTGTATGTCTTAGTTTAAAATCCCATGAAAGAGAGAATTTGATTCTTCTCATAGACCAGAGGTCTGAACCTTAGCTTCATCCAGTGTGGTCAGGGTTGGTAAGTGGTAGAAACATGGCATCAGGGTCTAACCCTTTTATTTGAGGCTGCCAGTGATGGTTTACCAAAAAGAAAATGTAGGATAGATAGGCTTGCTGCTTGAAGTGTATACTTTAAATACAATTTAGTGTTCTGATCCTCGGTGCACTTTAACACTTTAACTCATTTATTTCAAAGAAGGACACTAATCTGATGAGTTTCCTTTGCTTTAGAGAGTATGCCTAAGTTAAGGATGCTCAGTTGTTTTCGCCCTCCTGTCATTTTGTTGTAAAGAGATGTTGGCAACACTTCCAGATTTCTCTTTAGATGTTCAATTCATAAGGTACAAGGCCAGGGTGTCCCAGAGAATAAACATGCATACTGAATTCTAGTAAACACTCAGGTTAGGTGTGTAAGAATTTCATAACTAGAAAACTTGATTTCAGATTCTCTATCTCAATATACTAGAGGCATAGTTACTGTCTTCTCCTTATGCCAAAGGAAATGGTATTTCCTAGGACTGCAGTAATAAGTGCTATAAACTGGGTGGCTTGATAAAACAGAAATTTATTATATCTCTTCTAGAGGTTAGAAGTTGGAAATGAAAGTGTCAGTAGGATTGGTTCCTTCTGGAGGCACTGAGGGAGAACCTGTCCCATGCCTTTTCCCTAGCTATGGCAGTCATTAGTAATCCTTGTTGTTCTTGGCTTATTGACTCACGACTCCAGTATCATCCACTGCCATTACATAGCAATCTTTCTGTTGTCTGTGTCCAAATTTCCCTCTTATGGGGATACCAATCTTTGGATAAGGGCTCACCCTTACCAGTATGACTTCATCTTAACTTGACTATATCTGCAAAACCTATTTCCAAATATGGTCTCATTCATACTGAACATACATTTTGGGGGACACATTCAACCAACAACAGTCCATCTTCTGTCCTCCCGATTTATGTGTTTCTAACATGTTAAATATATTCATCCCTTTCCTATATCCCCAAAGTTTTGACTCATTCCATGGTTAACTCTAAGTCCAAAATCTCATCCAAATAAAATCTACTCAAAAAACTCCAAATCTTATCTTCTAAATCATCATTTCCAAGTTCTACTTCCCACTGAACAATGGAAGAAAATTTACTTGAATTCTCTGCTACTTTGTAATAAGTATTGCTTTTCCCCCAGTGTTCGATAACATGTCCTTCATTTCCACCCTTTCCAGAAGCACCCTTAACATTCATGTTTCTAGCAGCATTTTGTTCAAGGCAATCTAGGCTTTTTCTGTCATGTAACTCAAAATTCCTCCAGCCTCTACCTCTTAGTTAATTCCAGGGCCACTTTTACAATTGTAGTATTTGTTATATAACAGCACCCCCTTGCCAGGACCAAAATCTGTATTTGTTTCCTAGGGCTGCTGTAGCAAAGTACCATGAACTAGGTTGCTTAAAACATCAGAAATCTGTTTTCTAACAGTTCTGGATGCTCGAAGTTCAAAATCAAGGTGTTAGCAGGGTTGGTTCTCTGGAAGCATGGAGAGGGTACTATGGACTGAATTTTGCCCCTCCTCCCCATTCATATGTTGAAATCCTAATACCCAGTGTGACTTTTTTTTTTTTTAGTGTGACTATTTTTGGAGACAGCATCTTTTGAAGGTAATTAAGGTTGAATGAGGTCATCAGACTGGGCCCTAATCCTGTAGGATGGGTGGCCTTGTAAGAAAGGAAAGAAAGAGATCTTGGATTTCCCAGCCTCCCTGGGGGAGGGGGACTGGCTTGTTTACTACTTCCTATAAAAGTCATTAAGTCCTTAGCCCTGAGTTCCTCAACTATTATGTAACCCATGGCAAATGTAGCTGCAGTCTAGGATTTTACATCACTGGGTGGGATAGGGGGAAGAGGGGACAGTGCTGCTTGTCTGTCGCGCTGTTGAGTTATAAACTGTTGCTCTGATCCACTGTCTCATTGTATACTTTTGGCAACTGCAGAGTGATGGCAACCCAACAGCTATAGCCATCTCTTTTGGAATCTTGTTATTCTTTGCCGTCCTCTATGAGAGTGGGATTTTCCCCCAACACTGGGTTTCTTTTTTCTTTCGTTCTTTCTTTCTTTCTTTCTCCTTGCTATTTACTTCTTTTAGACTCTGAGACTTTACAAATACCATTTCTCCAACTAGGATGCCTTCTCCAGGGACTTCATGCATGTGTGGTTGCTTTGGGTCTTGCACTTCATGGCCCCACACTTGCTTTAGTTCTTTGATCTCTCTGTCCTGAGTTCTTCATTTTGAATAAGGAGCTCTGCATTTTTATTTTGTACTGGGTTTCACAAATTATGCAGTAGCTGATCCTGCCTTCTCTTTGGTCAAGTTATGGTATTTCAAAGCTTAGAAATAATACTTGATTGCCTCCTTCTCCTTTCACTCCCCCATTCCTTGCTACCTGCTCTGGTTGTGACATTTAGAGTTGGTATGGTACCTATTGGAGCTTTTCAAGTGAGAATGATTTGGGTTATTTAGTTGTTAGCTTTTACCTTGACACATGCGTGGAATAAATTCAACATCATTAAAGGTCACTTTTGAAATAACAAATATCAGATGAGGTTCCTGGAATCCCCCAAAGTAGCCATGAAAATAAACATCTATTGGTTCTCTCACCATGAATATAGTTTGGGCCTTAAAGAATTCAGAATATAGGAAAGTAAAAAGTTCAATAGTAATTAGGAGTGTGACCCATAATATTTGGATAATAAACAGTCATTGGTCCCTATTGCCAAAGCGTCATTGTTATAAGGGAGGTGTTATGGAAACAGCTACCACCTACCCAGTCTTGTGGGCTGAGGACAGATGTATGTTTAAGAAAATGCTAGTAAGTAAAAGTGAAAAATGACTAAATCATAGTTGTTGGTTGGACGTGAGACCCCACATAGTCTTGCCCATCTGTTTATAGCCAGATCTTACTTGAAACCTCATGGCTTGGAGAGGTTGGACATATTTTAGTCCTCAGCAGTGGCTATTCTCAGAATGTTTTTTTTCTGATATCTACCTTCCATTTCCCAGAGCTATGTTAAGCAGAAAGAGGTAGCAGCAGGTCAGAATCTCTAATGGAAGAAACCTTCCTCTAATTGAGGTATTGATTAAGTCTATCTGCAAGAAATGAGTCAATGGAAATGTAAAATATCCGCTTTCTACTCCTTTTCTACTATCAAGAGAAGAGCTCTGTAGAGTTATTCAGGTCTGAGTTATATGCTGTGATTCACACACTTTAAGAAGTTTCACTTTAGAAAAAAAAAAAGAAATTTCACTTTGAAAATGGAAATTTCATTTTCCTCCTAGTGGTACAATGCAAGCCAATATTTTATTTTTTATTGAATCTAAGGAATTTCAATATTTCTTCCCATGGTGGTCAGTTGAACTAGCAAACATGTCAGAGATTTTTGTGAATTTGATCATTAACTGTACTTGACTAAAAATTTTTGCTTTTACATTTTGCTTGCTTTTCTGAAATAATTTTCTACTTTTTAAAAATCTTTAAATTTCATAATGTCAACATTGTTTACAATCACAGTATTTAGAGAAATTTTAATGTATTTTTAATAGGATCAGTTCATTAAAAAGATAAAATCACAGTCTTTTGAAATATATGTAAATTATATTTCATAATCCTGCCTCATGTCAAAGTGAGCTGATTTAGTCAAAATAAAACTTATATTAGCGTAGATTGAATCTCATTTTGTAAATCTCAGCAATTCATTTTGTCAACTAGGGCAATTTGCTGTCAGGGGCTTTGACTTTATCTTTGTTCAGCCTGTAAAGTGAAGGGGCTCAGCATCCAATTAGATAATTACAATGCAATGTAAGTCACATCCCCAAAGGAATGTGGAGGCATAGGAGAAGGAATAGCTGATACCATTAGTCATCTTCCCCTCAAAAAATTTCTGCTAAAGTGTCCCTAATAAAAATCAACAAAGTCAACTAGAGAAATCTGTCCGATACAAAAATGAAATACTATAAAGTCTCCAATTCTTAAAATTCACTTAGATTTTGCATTGTACTAGATACTTCATAATATGTCCACATTTGTTTAAATAAAATATTTTTATATTACAGTCAAGACAAAGATTCATTCTGTAACATTATATTTATCCTATGGTTACACATAGTTTTTTTGTGTGTTAACACTTGAACCCTAGGAGTGGTTAGTATACTCATTTAGGAAGTAGGGGTATAAAAATAGGTCTTGGAGCCAGGCAGTTACAACTCAGGCAAAGTCTGAGTACCTAGGGTCAGATTGAAGGAAAATTCTAAATAAAAGATATGGACTTTAACAAGAAGTAGCATGTAGGAAGTAGGATCCAAACTTTTTTTTTTATCTCAGGAACTGATTCCTGTGAAAGCACCTGTTTATCTCCAAGCTTGGCTAACCAGTAAGGACACTTGAGCCTGCTGAAGATTAGAATAGAGAGTTAACCTTAGGACATCAGAATAAGAGTCAATGCCTAGTCTCCTTTGGTCACCTGGAATTATTGCTCTACAGAGAGAGGGAGAGAGAGAGACAGACAGACAGAAAGACAAAGACGAACTCAGAGAAAGACGATGATTATAATATGAGCAGGCCTGGAGAGGGCACTGGCTTTACAACTCCCGTCAGCTTTCTCTCAGGTTTTTAAGACCTTTCTTCAGGAGTAATTTTTTAATGCATTATTATCTAAGTTCAGTTATAGTTTTACCAATAGTAAAATTTTAAATTAAATTTCCCAAAGATTATAATGGACAGAGTAAAGATGTATTAGGTACAAGATATAATGGGTACTAAAGTTGTGAGGTACGTGTATTCCAAGCTGAAATGCAATTATTTAACTATCAGACCTGAAATCCTTGTTATTAATATTTTTTAATCAACAAAACACCTAGTGAAACTGTCTTTATGGAATGTAATTCTTGTATTAGAGATATAGATTTGGTCAGAAAGCAGTGAATGACAGAAAAACATAATTTCTCAGTTCCTCAGAATGTGGTATGCTTTTATATATGTTTGATGACTGAACTTGGAGTGCTTTTCTTTTCCTTTCTATTTTGCTGTTAGAGTAAGCATAGCTGGTACTTCAGAATTAAAAGGAATTTAGAGGTCAGTTAATTTTACATTTAATGGATGAGGAAGCTGAAGCCAACAGAGTTTTAAGTGCCTTGTTTAAGGTGACACGTCTGTTTGACAGTGGAATTTGGAAACAAATGGATTCCTCATTCCGTATAATGGTGCCATACAGTCGTTCTGGGTGAGGAACCACTTAATTTACAGAGTAAAGGAGAAAAACAAGGCCCCTGTTGTAATGGCAAATCCATTCAATATGCTGAATATTTCAGATAAATTTATTTCTGTTGCTTTAAATTATCAGGATTATCATTTGTTAGACAAACTTCAAACAAGATTTTCAACCCTACCAGTCTGCCATCTCTGTAATGACAGACATTGAAGGAAATAATAATTTACAAATGAATGTAGTAGTCTTTTTATTTTTATTTTTAAAATTTTTTAAAGATTTTATTTATTTATTTGACAGACAGAGATTACAAGTAGGCATAGAGGCAGGCAGAGGGAGAGGGGAAAGTAGGCTCCCTGTTGAGCAGAGAGCCCAATGTGGGGCTCGATTTAGGGACCCTGAGATCATGACCTGAGCTGAAGGCAGAGGCTTTAACCCACTGAGCCACCCAGGCACCCACAGTAGTCTTTTTAAATGCCAGTCTTTGTTCTTTTAGATTGTTGGGATAATGGAACAATGGCATTAATGCCTAGTGAAAATGCTACTTTCTTCTGCCTGATGACTATTCTGACATTACTGATTAAAAAATATTAACTCACCTGTTACTTAGTGACACTTGAGTGCATTGTGATGTAAATTTTCTCTCTAGTCATTGCACAATATCATTATCATTTTGGGAAACTATAAAGAAGCTCTTCCTCATTGTCCCTAGGAAAGTTCATCACCACTTATAGCCATTGCCTAATAACACACTCAGATAATGTTACCAACCTTAGGGCAGCGTCTTCTAATTGGGGTCCTTCAAGTTAGCCCAGGGGTCCCCTCCTATTCATGGCTTCACTTTCCTCAGTTTCAGTTGCCCTTGGTCAACTGTGGTCTGGAAGCTGATGATCCTCCTTCTGGTATTATCAGAAGGTCAGTAGTAGCCTAATGCTATGTCACAGTACCTATGTCATTCACCTCGCTTGATCTCATTGTGTAGGCATTTATTATGTCTTATCATTATAAGAAGAAGGGTGAATACAGTAGAGTAAGGTATTTTGAGAGTCACTACATTCACATAATTTCATTACAGTATAATTGCTCTATTTTATTATTTGTTATTGTTGTTAATCTGTTACTGAGCCTGATTTATAAATTGGATTTTATCATATGTATGTGTAGTAAAAACCCAATGGGTACACGGTTTGGTACTGTCTCCAATTTCAGGCATCCACAGGGAGTCTTGGAATGCATCCTCTGTAGATAGAGGGGATTTGTAAGCTATTTTCAGTATTTTAGAAAGCCTAATGGAAATTGAACATTTGTAACCTTGCACAAGCTGATTAAAATGCCAAGCAAGTTTTTAGCTTTTGTATGGAGTTATATAAACTCATTGTGGTTATTTGTGGTCATGAGGAGTTCTGATTGGCAGTGACAGAGGCTTTTGTTGAATAAAGATAGGGAAAGGAATAAATAAATATTTAATGAATACATGTTTTTAGTAGACGGTGATCTCCAAAATGTAGGTAATAAAGATATTGTAGATGAGAATCATGGGAATCATAACTTTGTCTATTTATAAGATATATAAAACCATATTTTATCTTATACACAAAATAATAGGTCTTTGCTTTTCTACTTGTAACTTACCTCTACAGAATCTTTATTTTTATATTGAAGATGAATAAACTCTTAATATTTGCCATTGTGTTCATTGTATATTTGAAATGATTTCAAGTAATTGATGGTACAATAAGTAAAAATTAATGGACAGCATTTGTAGCCTCTGTTTCAAATCCCAGAAAATAATATTATTAATAAAATATTATTTATTATTATTAATTATTATTACTAATTATTAATATTATTAAGGATAGCAACTAATCACAGGAACAAACATCCCTCCTACCCTGGATTTACTTTCTTTAGCATCCTTGTTTGATGACGCTGCTACTAGTAGATCCTGATTCCTTGTTTAAAGAATTTTAAGAGATTGGACCCTTGATTCTCTTCTGGTTAGTTGCTGATTCTTGTCCATTTATTCTAACACCCACACCTTTCAGAGTTTAAAAACATAGTTAAGCTAAGAGCGATGCTTCTGTAAGACTCATTAGTGCTGGCTCTTATTCCCATTCTACATTTACTTTTCTTAATCTCTGCTTTGGTTTTCTGTGCTATTTTTTCTGCATATTGAGGTACTTCTTATATGCGTATGCTTAAAATCTAGGCAGTTGTTCCTCTGTTTCCACCTTTTAATACTCAGCATCTCAAATGTAAATATCATCCTGATAGATGTAGTAATCTGTTTTCTTCAACACTCAGTTGATCGGTGGTATTGGTTGGTAAATATTAATACATTTTACATTTTTATTTTTCATCAGATGCTTATAGCGAAAGGCTTGGTGTCTTGGGTGCTTCATCGCTCTCTTCCTGCTTCCTTTCTGAATGTCACCCTTGACTTCTCCCTTTATCTTACCTACCACATCCAATACATCACTAAGTCCTGTAGATCCTGTCTCATAAATGTCTCTCAGATATATCCACTTCTCTCCATCCCTACCATCGCCACACTAGCATCTTATATTTGGAGTACTGAAATAGTTTCTTCCCATTTGCAGCTTGCCCTTCTGGTCTTTCTCTCCAGTCTAGTTTCTATACGGTAGCTCTAGAAGATTTCCTTTTCGAAAGCACCCCCTTCCAGTGGCTTTTTGTCACCTTTCCCATAATGCCCAAACTCTGTAATGTGGCCGACCTTGTTTCAAGGCTCACCTATTATTTTAGCTTGCTCTCTCTGCTCTAGTTTTATAGGATTCCTACTAGTTTCTTGCACATGTGTGAGTCCATCTTCTCCTTCTTTATCAGGCAGATTCCTCCTCACCTTTCTGGGTTCATCTTCATCTTCATTTTTATGGAACAAATGAGGGGTCCTGCTTTAATCTTCCAGATCCCTGAACTTTCCTTCTCAAAACAGTTTTGATACTTTCTGTTACTTTTTTGGTCATTTTTCCTATTATGATGTCCCCATTATCCTGTTCATCACTGTATCTCCATGTTATAGAACAGTGCAATTTGTTGAAAGGGAAAGTTAGTCGGGAGACTTAAAATTGTTTAGTGAGACGCTGTATTGTATAGCACCATGTTTTACACACTGAGCCTGGGTTCAAATGTCATCTCAACTGCATTACAAACTGTGTAACTTGGAAGAAATTATATACTTTTTATGCTGAGCTCTGCATCTGTATTGGGGTAGTGGCTGTAATCCTATCTCATGGGTTGTTAGGATTGAATGAGTTAATATGCCAGCGGTAGAACAGTGCTTTTGGATGATTTATTGTGGACTAAATTTTTATATCTTTTACCTTAAATTTGTTTATAAAGGTAAACTCATATATTTTTACTTTCAGTTCAAACAGTTTGGGCTGCCTGCGGTTGGCGGCAGGGGCAGGGGATGCCCTTTTCTTTAGAGAGGGGAATGACCTTCGTTTTGCAAGTCATATTCTTTTTTAACTTATTTGATTATTTCTTTGGTTGGGGTAAATGAAGGGATATGTAAACTCTAAAATCCGTGTCAAGACTTTTCCCTCTTCAGACAAATGAAAATGAAAACACATGGTCCAAAATCTTTGGTATGCATCAAAGACTATTCTAATAAGGAAGATTATAACAGTACAAGCCTACCTCAAGAAGCAAGGAAAATCTCAAATAAACAACATAACCTTATACCTGAGGGAGCTAGAAAAAGAACAAACAGAGCCCCAAACCAAGAGAAAGAGGGAAATAAGATTAGAGCAGAAATAAATGAAATAGATACTAAAAAAAAACAATAGAATAGATAAATAAAGCCAGGATCTGGTTCTTTGGAAAGAAGATCAACAAAATGGAAAAACCATTAGCTAGACCCATCCAAAAAAAAAAAAAAAAAAGAAGAAGAAAAGGGGGGGTAGCTAAATAATGAAAATCAGAAATGACACCACAGAAATATAAAGGATTGTAAGATAATATTATGAAAAATTATATGCCAACAAACTGGACAACCTAGGAGAAATGGATACATTCCTTGAAATTTATAATCTCCCAAAAGTGAATCAGGAAGAAATAGAAAATTTGAACAGACCAACTACCACCAGTGAAATTAAATCTGTCATCAGGAAACCCCAACTAATAAAGGTCCAGGACCAGGTGGCTTCACAGGTGAATTTTACCAAACATTTAAAGAAGAGTTAATAACTATTCTTCTCAAACTCTTCCCAAAAATAGAAGAGGAAGGAAAGCTTCCAAATTCATTCTCAGAGGTGAGCATTACCGTGACATGATAAAGACACTACAAAAAAGAGAACTATAGGCTGATATTTCTGATGAACATAGATATAAAATTTCTCAAGAAAATATTAGCAAATTGTGTCCAACAACGCATTAAGAAAATCATTTACCACAGTCAGATGGGATCTATTCCTGGGCTGCAAGGGTGGTTCAGTATTCACAAAGCAGTCCATGTGATATGTCCCATTAACAAGAGAAAGGATAAAAACCATGTGACCATTTCAGTAGATACAGAACAATCATTTGACAAAGTACAACATCCGTTCAGGATTAAAAACCCTCAAGAAAGTAGGCTTAGAGGGAACACACCTCAAATACTAAAGGCAGCTACGAAAATCCACAGCTAACATTATACTCAGTGGTGGAAAACTGAGAGCTTTTCCTGTAAAATCAAGAACAAGACAAAGATAATCACTCCCATCACGTTTCTCCCCCCCAGTGGTATTTTATTTTATTTTTTTTATTATGTTAGCCACCATATTCAACATAGGACTGGAAGTTTTAGCCACAGCAGACAACAAGAAGAAAAAAAAAATCTGGATTGTGAGGAAGAAGTAAAACTTTTCACTATTTGCAGATGACATGATATATAAAGAAAACCTGAAAGACTCCACCAAAAAATGCTTGAACTAATAAACGAATTCAGTAAATCTGAGGACATAAAATCAATGTGTGGAAATCTGTTGCATTTCTATACACCAACAGTGAAGCAGCAGAAAGATAAATTGAGAAAACAATCCCATTTACAATTATACCAAAAATAGGGGTGCCTGTCTGGCTCAGAGGGTTAAGCCTCTGCCTTCAGCTCAGGTCATGATCTCAGGGTCCTGGGATCTAGCCCGGCATCTGGCTCTCTCCTCAGCAGGGAGCCTGCTTTCCCCTCTCTCTCTGCCTACTTGTGATCTCTGTCAAATAAATAAAATCCAAAATAAAAAATAAAAAAGTATACCAAAAATAATAAAATATTTGGGAATAAATCTAACCAAGGAGGTGTAAGACTTATACTCTGGTAAGACTTACCACTTTGAAAACTATAAAGCACTTATGAAATAAATTGAAGATAACACAAACAAATATGCCACTCATGGATTGGAAGAACCAATATTGCTAAATATTGCTAAAATATCCTTAGCGCTCAAATCAGTCCACAGATTTAATATATAATCCCTATCAAATTACCAATAACATCTTTCACAGAACTAGAACAAGCAATCCTAAAATTTGTATGAAACCACAAAAGACCCTGAATAGCTAAAGCAATCTTGAAAAAGAACAAAGTTGGAAGTACCACAATCCTGGATATCATAATATACTACAAAGCTGTAGTAATCAAATAGTGTGGTACTGGCACAAAAATAGATGCATGCCATTGGAACGGACTAGAGACTACACAAATAAACCCATGCACTTTTTTTTTTTTTTTTTTTTTTTTTTTTTTTAGAGCAGGAGAGAAAAAGGAAGGGGAGGGACCGAGGGAAAGAAAGAGAGAGAATCTTAAGCAAGCTCCATGTCCAGTGCAGAGCCCAGTGCAGGACTCAATCTCACAAGCCTGAGATCATAACCAGTGCCAGAATCAAGAGTCAGATGCTTAACTGACTGAGCCACCATGTGCCCCTAAACCCATGCTTCTATGGTCAACTAATCTTTGACAAAGGAGAAAATAATATATATTGGGGAAAAGACAGTCTCTAACAAATGGTGTTGGGAACACTGGACAGCCACATGCAAAAGAATGGAACTGAGGTGCCTGGATGGCTCAGTGGGTTAAGCCTCTGCCTTCGGCTCAGGTCGTGATCCCAGCATCCTAGGATCTAGTCCCTCATCAGTCTCTCTGCTCAGCAGGGAGCCTGCTTCTCCCCCATCTCTCTCTGCCTACTTGAGATCTCTGTCTGTCAAATAAATAAATAAAATCTTAAAAAAAAAAAAAAAAGAATGGAACTAGACTATTTTATTATACCATGCACAAAAATAAACTCAAAATCGATTAAGGACCTAAATGTGAGACCTGAAACTGTAAAAGTCCTAGAAAAAAAACTTAGGTAGTTTCTTTGACATTGGCTGTAGAAACATTTTTCTATGTATGTTTCCTGAGGCAAGAGGAACTACACCGAAATAAAAAGCATCTGCAGAGCTTCTGTGCCTTCAACAAAATGACAAGCAACCTACTGAATTCAGGGTAAAGATATTTGCAAATGATACATCTGATAAGGGGTTAATGTCCAAAATATATAAAGAGTAGTGAACAATGAATTCAAAACAAGAGTTGGTTAACAAATTGGAGGTTTACATGTTTTTAATATATAAGAACAAAAAATGCAATGTATCGCATCTAAAACACAGCTATGGAGTAGCCATGGTATATAGAAGTGTTGGTTTGTGGCCAGAAGCTCTGGTAGTTCTTAAGTCACAATCTGAAGGAAGGGTGAGCTCTGCGCTTCCATATTGCTATTGTTCTCACTGATTGGAGCTGTGGGTAGCCACATCTTCACTGGTCCCCAAGGTGATGATCCAGTTCTTGCCTTTCAGTTTTAACCATACCTACAAGTTTAATTGGCTCATCAATAACTGACAATATCAATTATTGGTCATTGTCCTTGTAAAAAGTCTTGGCAGATATCTCAGAGCTTGAGCATGGAGCATATTTCGCTTTAGAAGGGCTTGGCTTTCAGCTTAGTATGCTGTTTCATAGATTCAATTCTATGGGGACCATCAAGTTAAATATTGTGAGAAGACCGGAGCATTGTCAATCATTGTGATTAAGCTAAGTGGTCAATGAACAGATTTTCAGAAGCACTGAATATTTTAAAGGGTAGAGTTTACTGTTTTCAAATTCATATATCTTGAATTTGATAAGGTCTCAGATAAGTCAAGGTTGAGCACTACAGAACAATAGGAAACCTGTTTAGAACTTTTAATTTAGAACATTATTTGTTAATGTGGGTTTGGGAACTGATAACATACTTACAGCATTTTTCTGTGTTATGTGACATTGCCTTCATTTAAAGGATGTTAAATTTTAAAAAATTGGTGACATTTTAAACATACGGAACAGTTTAAAAATATATAACTGACAAATTACAGATTACAAATACAGCTAGACCCCACCCTTTGTCATTCTCCTTCCCTAGAAGTTAGTGTGTGTCTCAAAAACACGATACAGAGCACAAAAGCAAATTGCAGAAGGATACTTATAGTTCATTAACATCTTTGTAATTTTTAAAAACACATAGAACAATATTATGCAGTTTGATTAAAGACATTGAAGACCTTTTTTCCATAATAAACAAAAAGGAAATAACCAATTTATGAGGATTTACCATATCACAAGCAATAAACAACTTCCAACACAAGTAAGGATATACTGAAATCTGACATATCCCCTCAAGAACTCAAGAACATCTTAATATTCTAAATTATTAGTCAGTATGATGAGGGAGCAGGAGGCTGGCTGAGGACAAAGCAAAAGCTGGCGCCTTGCACCCCCTCTCCACCTGCTCCCCTGGGTAATATGTGTCACATTCCTCAGGCCCCCCTGACTGCCCTAAAAGGAAAACAAATAGTTAACTTGCAGAGATCACAATCCTGCAAGGCAGGAGTCTCCCTTGGTTTACAAATGTCCTTGAGATTTTCAACAAAGAAGTTACCTTATCAATAGCCCAATTTCCAGAGGCACATAACTCAGTTCCTCAAGCCCTAATGTCACCCTCCCCCTCCATTAACAAAACTGAAGGAGGCTGAGGTAGAAGGAAAAGTAAAGTTAAATTTCTTCTAAACCTAAATCTCACGAACAAGGACGCTTGATAGCAGGAATGTAACATTCTACCAGGAGACTCCCAATTGTCTTTAGGTTAGTGCCATTAGAGGGAAAGCGGCCTTGGCTTGATAGTAACCAGGCCTTCAATATCCTGACAGTCTTCTTTACCCCAATAGCCCTTCTGAATACCCCTTTGTCCTCACCTACCCAGCTCCTGTGTATATAACCAGCCACTCCTAACATCCCCGGAGCAGTAGCTCTTTTCTGCCCACGGGTCCTGTCCCCGTGCTTTAATAAATCACCATTTTGCACCAAAGAATTCTTTCTTGGTTTCTCTCAAGAATTCTTTCTTGGTCATCGGCTCCGGACCTCACCCCACCGAACCTCACCTAGGTTCTAGAACTTCATCAAGTAGTGGTCTGTCTTGATAGCGTTATGTAATAAGAATACTTTTAGTACTAGAGCTGTAAACTACTTCCCTGTTACATGAGTTACATATCTCCTTTGTGTATAAACTTAGAGCCTTTTAGATGTGAAATATGCTGAATAATAAAATGCTTTCCTTGGTTGGACTTAGCTAGTAAATAAAGTAATTAAATACCGTGGCTTAGAGGCCCAGCTGATTTACTTCAGTAGAAATGACCTTATAAAGTTCTCACCCAGTTGTGTAAGCTAAGTCTCCATTCTATTACATTTTAAATGATTTATAGGGATGTTGGGGCTAGGGAAAATAGAAAAGTAGAAATATATATATATCAAGGTTAGTTTTTAAAAGAATTGATCAAGGTATATGTAGTTAATAAAGAGAATGTTAACTTTCTTAGCATGTCTTAATTTTTTCTATGAAGCATGTCTAATACATGACCCCCAGTAAACTCTCTTCTTTTATACCTAGCATTGGATTACATTATTTTTTGTTTCCTTTTGTTCTCTATTTTATGTGTTTGCTTTTATTTTATTTTTCTGCATTCCTGAGGTACCTAGCAAAGTACTCGTAACATAGATGTTGATGAATAATTGTATTTTGCATCGTTTTAAATATTTTTGAAATAAAATGGATATCTTTAGGCATAGGATTATGTAAACAGGAAACACAAAGGATATGGTCCTTTAAAAGAGTGAATCGACTGTTCCCTCCACCTGATTCATAATTCCAATTGGATAGGCATGAAGAGAAAAGTTGTAGAGTAATCCTGAAGAAAACTTAAAAATAAGAGGAGCCAAGGAAAAAACAGTAGGACCTTTTTGTATCGTATTGTCATTATTATGCTCCTGATTATCATTTGTGGTGAACAAAGTCAGCTGAAAAACTTGAATAAATAATTTGTTCAATAGTATCAACTACTTGTCAGGACAAACATGAAACCTTTCTTACTCTTACTACTTTTTCTTCCCGTCATGGCCCTCAGCGAGGGTCCTCTGACTGTCCTTTTCCTGTTCCTCAACAGAACTTGGGCAGATTGTATGACTTCCTGGTCACGTTCGGTTAGTTTAAATCTCTTTGAAATTCTCCCTCTTCCTTTTTCCCCAAGTCAGAACCCGGAGTGTTAGGATGGCAAGGAAGGGGGAAGTTTCTTTATATAAGAGACCACTGTCAGAGACGCCTTTATTTGAGCCACTCCTTTGGTTTATAAGGACTACTTGTCTACACACTCTGCACTGAAGGTGTCCAATTACTGGCTTTCTTGTGTGCACATGTGTGAGTTCTTAGGTGGGTCCTGGGCTTGGAGGAGCTGTGAGGCCTTCCCACTGCGTAGGTTACTTGGCGGCTATGACTTCAGATCCGTCACTTCCACCCAATCTTTGTATTTAAATGGCTGCCACTGACATTCATCTCACAGCTTCTTAAGCCTGTGTGTATATATGTGTGTACATACACACGCATGTGTGTGTGTGTGGGTGTCTTTTCCCCAGTGTTAACATTTTTTAGAAAGTACTAGCAAAATGTCTATAACCCAGCTACCTTCCATGATGTCCATTTCATCTATGGGAAACTGACTCACCTTGAGTGCCACAAATAGTAGAAGTGAAGATTGCCCCCGTGCTGGGGATTCTATGCCTTCTGCCTGCGATTTCTCTCCAGCAACCTCTTCTCTTCTATAGGCACAAGGGTAGATCAGCAGTTCCCTTAGTTTGGCACAGCCCCGCTACTGAGTGAATGGAATGCCCTTTCTTGCAGGCATCCGTAATCTCTACAGTGATTCTCTTGGAGTCTCCTCTCTTACTTGGCTAGGAAATTGTCTGGGGATGGGGCTAGGCATTGGAAGAGTAGCCTCCTCCTTCAGTTCCCATCCCTCCTCAGCCTCTCTTCTTAGATGCTTATGGTAGTAAAACCATTTCCTTGGTCTCCTTTTAATCTCTGGGGGAAGCTGTTCAACTACAACATTTGGTAGTTCTCTTTTGTATGTGGACTGAGCATTTAGTGCTTTTAGGCCTCAGGTTTGTCCCTATTTATCAATTTCAGGATTTTAGGAAAAATCCTCATTTGACGTCAGATTAAAGGTAAGCCAGTTTATATGAGTTTATTTGCTCTTAAACTGTCTTTTATACACATACACATCAATTTTTTTAACTTAAAATCTACATGAATAATTATTGTTTATTCTTAAATTAAATACTTTTTAATAGAAGTTACCTCAAGAAAGTTAAATTATTAGAATTTCTCTCAATGTTTTCCTGGTCTGCTCTTATTACAGTTGCCAAAACATTCTACATTTATGGTACCTTGGTGACGTCTTTTACTGGGATGATATGTGGTATCATTTTTTGAATCAGATCATTAATAACTTGGTTGAGCATTATAGCACGGATGCCTTAAATTAAAAAGGAAAGAAACTAATACCACCAATTAACGCTTAATTGCACAATTGCATAATTGCAATAATGCAACTAACACCACCAAATAATCTGCATGGCATGCAGATACTCTTGGAGGCAGGATTAACTCCTCAGACTTTCATTACTCCTTGGAAATCAGGCAGTCTCTTGAAAGCACACTAGGCTTCCAGAGCTGGAGGAGGGTAGAAAACCAAGAATCCCGGAAATAGTCAAAGGCACTGGAAGGGCGGAGCGTCCTGCCAAAGCCATCCTTTTCTTTCATCCCACTTTTGCCTATTTGGACATGGGGTAGCCAGACCAGCATTGATAGTATATGGGTAAATGGGTAGTTAAGGAAATCCATACCCTTCAAAGGAACCTGTTCCATGTGTGCACAGGTCCAGTTTTTCCCCATGGAATTTGTAAATAGTACTCAGATTATGCCAGGCTTTATTACTTTTTATTCTCAACTGATAAAAAACCATTCTAGTTATTGGTAGTCTTCTGTGAAATGGAATTTAAGACACATTTCGTTTCTCTCTCTTTTTTAAAGATATAAATATTAGACCATGCTGCAAAGATGAAGCATATATGAATAACGTTTATAATCAAAATAAAATAAAACTGATTCTGAAATTAATGTGATTGCTGTGCACATTCATTGTTGTTTGAAGAATGTGGAATAGGAGAAAATGCCCAGACTTTGGGATCAAACAACTTTCGGTTAGAATCCTGGCTTTGCCAATTACATGTTATGTGAAATTGGGCAATTTACATAAAATGTCTCAGTTTCCTCATCTGTAATATAGGCATAATGTTAATTTTTTCAGTGTTGTTGATCGGAAATGACATATGCAGATTTACTAGCTTATGGAAGGAGTCCATAAGCTCATTTTATAAGTAATAACAGAGGGTTACCACTAATTTTGATGTTTTTTTATCTATGTCAGAGCTTTCCAGATTTTTCATGTACAAACTCCTTTGTTTAACAAACATTTAAGGAAAATCAATTATATTGCAGGTTCTGAGGATTTCTAGTAACTTTGAAGGGAATTTTATGCTTTCATGAGAATTATCAGTTTAGCCCAAATAATTTTTTTTTTTTTTTGGATTTTATTTATTTATTTATTTATTTGACAGAGAGAGAAATCACAAGCAGGCAGAGAGGCAGGCAGAGAGAGAGGGGGGGGAAGCAGGCTCCCTGCTGAGCAGAGAGCCCGATGCGGGGCTCGATCCCAGGACCCTGGGATCACGACCGGAGCCGAAGGCAGCGGCTTAACCCACTGAGCCACCCAGGCGCCCCAAGCCCAAATAATTTTTAAAATAACCTTGTTGGACAGCTTTCTAAAAAGTATGGCACATTTTCTTGCCTTTGTAACATTGACAATGCAGGGTCATTGCTATGATCATTATTTATGTACTGAGATGTAATGCCATGATTTTCCAACATTATTTAAGTATGAAAGGATCTTTGTTTCTCATTAGACTTCTTGAATCTTATCATCTGTTGTTCATGTTTGACTTTTTGTCTTTTAATGTTCTTAGTGTTCCTCCACATTTCAACTTTGCTATTTCTATCTTGGGCTCTCACAGTATAAGATGGAGGAGTGCCAACATCTGAACAGGTCATGTGGAATAGTTTAGTTAACCTTAAACTTGCAATGAGCCTACAGTATTGGGAGACTGCTAAGACGGTTGACACAGGCTTAGACAGCCCTTATACAAATGTAGTTTCCAAAACCAGGGAGCCAGTTTTCTGATGGTCAGCCTATATTAGAATTTGTCTAGTAAAATACTTTTACATTAGAATGTGATATGAAAGGAGTGACTAAGATGGCAAGATTGTAGAGGTTATATGAAAAAAATATTTATAGAAATGGGGGATTTAGTTTGCTCTAGAAAACACTGTGGGCACATAGTGTGTGTACAAGAGCATGAGAGGATTAAAGCATGGAAGCAGAATAAGTCAGAAAAAAAATTGACAACTCACATAATGTACTCTTTTTAATTTAATCATTTTTAGGGAGAAAGAATAAAACTACTGATTTGGAGGCAAAACGGTATCTTGTTATGCTCTTTTGGCCCTATTTCTGTCTCCTGCTTCAAACTTCCCATGAAATCATCTTTCTTACTAGGTTTGACTTATGAGAATAGAAGAATGCTTGGGCTCAGACAAGGAAGGGTCTTATGAGCTCCCAATCCCCAGGAGAGTTCTCTAATGATACATCCAGCAGACCAAAGAGAGCAGATATGGCACTTAAAAAAAAAAAAGTCCTCATCTTTTCCTGGTGAGTTTTGGTTTTTCTTTCCAGTAGTGCATTGGTAAATGTTTAATGACCATCTTGCTGAAAAAAAAAAATGGGAGTTTATTGTAAGTTTTTCTGACATAAAGGTTGTATAGCACACAGTTTGCAACTAATGATACAATGTACAATACTCTTTATTGTAAATTCCATGTAGGTAGTTGATTTTCACAAAATGTTTTCATTAATTGCTACCAAACTTGTATCTGCAGCCAACCTAAGATTATAATTCATCCCTGATTTGACAAAATCAAACTATGAATAATTGTTTATATCTGATTCAGCAAAAAAGTGCTGACAGCATGCAGAAATGGGCATAGTTCCAAAATAAGTGTTGGTCAATGTTTTCATTTATGTTAGTGAGTAAGGTAAAAGAGAAACAGATGTGTGTTGGAACTTTTGTCAGTGACATGAGCAACTTTGTTAAATTAGGTGATAGTTTTTGAATACTGAAAGGATATTTCCTCATTTTTTTTGTCTTACGCACAATGTAATGACTATTTACGTGATGTGTTAAAGTGTTACTAGCATTATTAAAGTTAAAATCTCCATTAGTTTTTTAGGTCAAGAAGACAGTAGGTTGAACCCAATTTGTAGCATTTGCTGATTTCTATGGCCAACTTTGAACTACAAATATGATATTTTACATGGGATTGAAAAGAGATGTGCAGTAATACATGATTACATAGTATTTCAATATAGAGCTACAGTAGACGCAGTAATTTAAGGAGCACAGATTATAGTAAAATCTTAACAATGTACATTTATCATAAAATAATTAGGAAGTGATGCATTTTGAGAATTTGTTACCTTCTAATGTAATTTAATTGTAGGTTTATAAAATCTATTTATTTTTTTATTGAAGTATAGTTCCATGTAGTGTTACATTAGTTACAGCCTCGCCTCTGGTAACCACAAGTTTGTTTTCTGTTTTTGTAAGTCTGTTTTTGCTTTGTTGATTCATTTACTTTGTTTTTTAGATTCCACATGTAAGTGAAAGTATATGGTATTTGTCTTTCTCTGTCTGACTTATTTTACTTAGCATAATACCTTCTAAGCTCAACCATGTTGTATTGGATGGCGAGATCTCTCCTTTCCTATTGCTGAATAATATTCCATTATATATAGTGTATTGATCTATAATGGATGCTTGAGATGCCTTCCTATCTTGGTTTGTAAATAATGCTGCAGTAAACATAGGGGTGCATATATCTTTTCAAATTATTATTTTTACTTTTCTTTTGATAAATGCCTAGTAGTGGAATTATTAGGTAATATGGTAATTCCATTTTTAATTTTTGGAGGAACCTCCATTCTATTTTTCCACAGTGGCTCTACCAATTTACATTACTACCCTACCATCAGCGCACAAGGGTCCCTTTTTCTCCACATCCTTGCCAACACTTGTTATTTCTTTGCTTTTTGATTCTAGCTGTTGTGACAGATGGGAGTTGATAGCTCAGTGTGTGTGTGTGTGTGTGTGTGTTTAAGTTTTTTTTTTTTAATTCCAGTAGTTAACATACAGTATAAATACAGTATAACATTAGTGTCAGGTACAGTATAGTGTTCAACACTTCCATACATCACCCGTGCTCATCACAAGTGGACTCCTTAATCTGCTTCTCGTTGTGGTTTTGATTTGCATTTCTCTGATGATTAGTGATTTTGAGCATCTTTTCATGTGTCTGTTGGCCCTCTATATGTTCTTCTTTGGAAAAATGTTCAGATCCTCTGCCTATTTTTTTAATTGGATGATAATGTTTAGAATGGAAGACAGTCTCTCAGTATGGATGGTTTGGAAATTGTTGATGATCTGCTTATACAGTCTGCTTCTTCTGCCAAGGCTACCTTGTTTATTTCTAAAATTTATAATGATCTTTTATTGTTAAATTGTTTTCATAAGCTTTTCCTATAAAACAAATAGCCCTAAATTTAGGTATCTAAACCAGGAAAACATTTATTTCCTGCATATTGGTCTAAATGTTGCTTATGGTTGTGCTTGTCTGGCCTCAGCTGGGTTTACTTCCAGGTATCAGATCAGGTTCTAGTTTACTGCAAATTTGTTCTTATTCTGTGAGCCAGTTCTCAAGGAGCATGGAACATGTTGCTTTTGGGGTGGAGGGCTGACACTCAAAGGTAAGCAGAAACATGGGCGCCTGGTCGGCTCAGTCATTTAAGCATCTGCCTTTAGCTCAGGTCATGATCCTGAGTCCCAGGTCAGACTCCCTGCTCCCTGGGGAGCCTGCTTCTCCCTCTGCCTCTACTGCCCCCATCTGCTTGTGCTCTCCCTCTCTGTCAAATAAGTAAATAAAAATCTTAAGAAAAAAAAAGAAGGTAAGCAGAAACATGAACTGCCTCTTAAAGCTTGTGCTTGGAGATGGCATGCTGTCATCTTACTGGTCAAATCAGTGACACTCCCAAAGTCAGTGGAGTTGGGAGGAATACTCCAGCCACACTGAGGCAAAGATGAAGAAGTAAGAAAAGGACTGTGAACAAAAAAATACAGTCTAAATCAGAAAAAAAGGATTTTTTTTATGATGGTGAAACACACAGGTTATTACTTTTCTTTTTAAAAGTTCATATTGGTCTAATAATTTCCAGCATTTTAAAGAATTAACACAGTTTCAGTTTGAGACAAAACAAGATTTCAGACAAAGAAGCACTGAACAAGTTAGGGTTAGGTTGCTCAGGTAAACTCCTTTTGCCATTTCATGTGATTCATATTAAAAATCAATGATGCTAAAAACAGAAGCATTAGTCATTATGAAAAGAGTACTATTTGTTAATTTTTCTTTGGAATTCTGTACTTCATAGGCAGATATATGGTGATCTAGGGCACATATAACAGATGAGTATATAACATAGGAGTCTCTAAGACCTGGGATAGGCCACCTCAATTTCTTTGTCAGGTTGATTCTTAAATAATGTGGGGGGTTAGGGGTGCCAACTTCCTGTTCAGTTGAAAACCCTCATATAACTTTTGGCTCCCCAAAACTTAACTAATCGCCTACTGTAGACCAGAAGCTTTACTAATAACATAGTCTATTAACCTGTATTTTGTATGTTATGTTTATTATATACTGGATTCCTACAATAAAGTAAACTAGAGGAAAGGTTAGTAACAAAATCATAAGGAAGAGAAGATACATTTACAGTATTGAGCTCTATTTATTAATACTCTAAATTTATATCACCTGTTAAGTAGTCTGTTAGTGCCTATATCAATATTGTCTTATATGGTGCAAATGTAAGTACTTCGTGTGTACTCATCTAATATAATATTCAATTATTCTATAACAATAGCTTAATAAAGCTTATTTCTTAAGGATCTTGAATTTCTTTCAGAAACTTTAAGTTTATTCTTCTCAGTTTCCCTTTCTAGCAGATGTCTTAGTTGATTAGTATCTTTAGCCAGACAAGATGGTATGTGACTTTTCTTCTGAGTTGTTTGGTAGCTATCTTAGTATGGTGTTAGATGACAAAAGTTAGACTAGTGGAAATTGTTTTTCCTTACAGGTCAATAGCTTTATTAGGAATACTATGTTTTAACCCCAAATCTGCTTTGGATCTAACCCATCATAATATGCAGTTTTACTGAAACTGTTTCAAAGAAACATTATCAGTCCGTTTTCTGTGATACCATCCAAGAAAGGGACAAGATGTGAAGGGAAAGTAGATTTTCCATTTCTCTAACCTAATACACTTATTTGACCTTTCTCTTTGAGTCCTAAAATATACTTCCTTTTTGAAAAAAAAAAAAAAAAAGGTACCAGATTGAGTCTCCTGGGTATTTTCCCAATTTTAATATTTGATATAAATATTTCCCTTGCTCCAGATATCCTGAATATATATATTTAAAATTACTATTGCTTACAGCAGGCAGGCAACACATATTTCATTTCTTTTAACAAGCATTCTGTCTATTCTTGTGTTTTATTCCAGTCATGTTTGTGTGTGTTCAAGAAGATGTACATTAGATAGTATACAGTCCTCCAGGTTCACAAGGCTTGAGGAAAAGCTACATCATCTAGTCTATTTGTTGGTCTTCAGACTGTATTTCAGAAAACAGCCATTGAGTCTTAGGTTTAAAACTCATGTGAGACATCTGTTTTTGTATTTAACATCCTATTCCAATACTTCAGGTAAAGGAAGCAGAAAATTTAGTCAGTGTCCTGACTTCTTCTGGGTTATGTGCTTTACTTTTCAGTTCTAGTCTCAGACCTGCCAGCATCCTTCATTCAGTCTGTCTTTCCAGTCTGTCTGTCTTGTCTGTTTGTTAGTTATCAGGCATCAATTAAAGTCTCAGTTCCTCTAAAAGGTGTTTTAATACTCTTCCACTCATCTCTCTGATTTTCTACTGCTTGTGGATCTTTTCCTATAGAACCTTAAATTTATTTGTTCATGAGTTATTTCAAACATATCCATTTTTCATTTCCTAACTTACCATGCGTGGCAGGCAAGGCCCCTACCTTTTGTATGCAGCTATTTTCTTTAGACTGAAAGCGGCAAGTAATTAGTGGTAGTATTTTAGGCCTTGGAAAGTTGATGGGTTGGATATTTTTAGGTCACGCTTTTGCCCAGTTCCCTTGCATAATTCCTCAAGAGCAAAGTTATATGCAGGTGAGTGTGATTTCCATAGGGAAAACTGCCTACTTGCTCAAACCTCATATGTTCCTGCTGGACCCTGCTGTTATACTTAAAGATTTCCCCTTAACTGCTAATTGATTCCTGAAGCAGTCATTTTATTTTAAAATATATTTCTCCTCTTTAGCAGGATTATTATAAGTGTGTTGTATTGAATTTACAGAGGGCTCAATTTCTGTTCACTTGTCAGTTTTTCTAGTCAAAGTTCTTTGGTAGTCTCTCATGGGTCCAATCTCCATACTACATTTTAGTTATATCTCTTTAACAGGACCTTGAAAAATCATTTCTAGGTTATATAAATGGTTGTCTGCTAGAACTTAAACCTGTGGGCAAGGGTGACAGCTTGCACAAAAGAGACCTGGCTCTAGCCTGTTAAGCCAGATTTTGCAAGTTTAGGGTGTGTAAGAAAAAAGACTAAAAGTGAGGGTGGAGGGGAGAGAGAAAGAAAGAAGGAAGGTGAGAGAGAAAGTTGATAGAGGTCATGTTTCAATTTAAGTTAGTAATAGTGTGGCTTTCCTGGAGCTGAATATTCAAATGTAATAATAAACTATTCCTGAAAATTGAACTGAAACATTGACCAACTTTGTCAACACTAAGAGGCATAAATACAGTATTTCACATGACATGAGAAACTATTTTCCTTTAGGAAGGAAATACACAAAGACTTTGGTTGGTAAAGTGCCAGATATTTAAAGGAAGTGAAAATACTTGTCCACCCAGATATTTGCAAATATTTGAATACTTAGATAGACATCTATTTGATTTTTCATGTTTTATATGTTCACTATTATGTTCCTTTTAAAAGAGGTTTATTTTTAAAATTTATTAGAGAGAGTGTGTGTGAGTAGGGGAGAGGGACAAAAGGAGAGAGTGAGAGAGAAGCTTAAGCAATCTCCCCGCTGAGCACAGAGCAGGGCTCAATCCCATGACCTTGAGATCACAACCTGAGCTGAAATCAAGAGTTGGATGCTTGACCGACTGAGCCACCCAGGTGTCCCTTGTTATTAAGTAAATGTAAAATCTGAGACTTAAATCACACAAATAATTACTAGCTGCCTGCTAATGATTATGTGCATAAGAAGATAAGTGATAGAAGATGAAGGAGGAAAGATTCTCTTGAGGTTTGAACTTTATTTTGTAGAAAATAAAGAATCTTAAAATTTCTTGAATAGTAGAGACCATAGAGTATACTTTTAAAATCTTATTTTTAAAGATTTCCTATAGTATAATTGGATTTTTCTTTTGTACAATTCTATTACTCTTAATACCTGTGTAGCATGATGTGACTATCAGCACAGTCAGGCTATAGCACAGTACCACCACTGCAAGAACTCCTTGTGCTACTCCCTTAAACTCATGTTACCCACACTTAACTCTTGGCAACCACTGACATAGTCCTGATAAGTATAAGTGTTTTTTTTTTTTTTTCTTTTTGAGAGTGTCCTATACATTAGCTTGTGTCTTGTTATTACTGAGTACTGTTCCACTATATGGATGTGCCACTATTTATTCATTCATTATCTACCAAAGTACAGTTGGGATATTTTCAGTTTTGGTGACTCTGAATAAAGCTACTATAAACATTTGTGTACAGATTTTTGTGTGAACATAAGTTTTCATTTCTGTAGAGTATATCCAAGAGTGGGATTTCTGGTGAGTGTACATATATATAGCTCTGTAAAAAATTGTATGAAACTGCCCAACTGTTTTCCGCAGTAGCTTTCCAATTTTCCATTCTCACCAGCAGTGTGTGCAAGTTCCAGTTGCTCTGCATTCTCCCAAAACTTGGCTTCTTGATTTTTCAAAACATATAGCCATTCTTATTAGTGTACAGTGATATCTCATTTTGATTTCAATTTGCATTTTGGTAATGGCTAATAATGTGGAACATTCTTTCATTGTTTATTTGCCATTTATCTGAATATTTTCTTTGAGGAAGTATATGTTCATTTCCCCCACCCCTTGTTTTAGATTGGTTTGATTTTCTTACTGTTGAGTTTTGAGAGTTCTTTATATTTTTGAGAACTCTGACATTGGTGCCAGTGTAGATGACAGACTAGACAAAAATGTCTAATGGCAGAGAAAGAAGGGAGGGAAAAGTAAATGATTATCACACATGGCTTATTAAGTTGTGAAATATTCTGTGTGTATTTATTAATATTTTAGATTAATGCATAATGCATATTTTTTATCTCTGAAAATCCACTTGGATAGTGAATGATTGATCTGACTTACAGTTTTTTTTTCAAAGATTTTATTTATTTATTTGACCCAGAGAGAGAGAGAGCAAGCGCACAAGCAGACAGAGCAGCAGGCAGAGAGGGAGAGGGAAGCAGGCTCCCCGCTGAGCAGAGAGCCCGATGCAGGGCTCTATCCCAGAACCCTGAGATCATGACCTGAGCCGAAGGCAGAGGCTTAACTCACTGGGCCACCCAGGTGCCCCTGACTTACAGTTTTGATAGACTACAGCTTAATTATAGCTTGTATACTTGACTCTCACAACAACCTAGTCAGATACTACCACTCACATGTCTCAGATGAGGAAACTGAAGGGCTCAGAGGAACCAGGACTTGCTCAAGGTCGTATAGGTAGAAACCAGCAATATGGTCACCATACCCTGTCCTCTTTTCATTGTTCTGAGACAACTTAACAGTGAATTTATTCCATGATCTGAATATAATCCATCTTGTTATAGTTTGGAAGAGCAGAAACATTGTGTAAACCATTCATTGCCCATTTACACTAAATATAGTTGTATGGTATATATTTGTGGTGATGATGTAAGGTTCTTGGTTATTTTTGGTTGGGGAAACTCAACACTTGACCTCCTGTGCTCAGCTCTAAACTCATGAGAGATCCACAATCATATTTGAACCATGTGCTAGTTAATAGCTATTTGTTTCTTTACAATTAGAAATTTTCCATAAAACAATTTTCCATAAAGAAGTGTCAAAGTAAAATTATTTTTATTAAAATAGATAGAAAGTTTTGTACAGATTAGTAAAATTATATGTAAAATTGGTTACAGATTAAAAATAAAATATAACTGGAACCACAACATAGACTAATAAATTGGAACATTATTTAAGCTTGGATGTGTATTATACAAAATGACTTGAGGAAAATTATATTTTCCAAGCCTAGCAGATGTTATTATGCCTCTCAAATCCATTTCCACTTTTTTTTTTAAAACTCATATGAATACAGATTTCTCCAACTGGTATTTATGGTCTTTGGAAAGTCATTTAGCTGTTCCCAAGGACAGAGATAGTATTACAAACTTTATATAGTGGTATGCAAATAGCTAATGGAAGAACTGGGAGATTATCCTCCATGACCAACCTCTAAGTTGGGTTAAACCGCCATTCTTTACACACCAAAGAAAAGTATTTTTCTCTGTTCTTCACTGGAAAATTACGGAATTATAGAGGAGTCTTTGCACATGATTAGACCATGAAATTTGAAGGAGTGTTAAACTTACTTGGGCTTAGGAAAGCTTTTCTAGGAATATTGCCCTGGCAAAGGTGAGGTATTTTCATCAGATTTATTAGCCAACAGAGAAAAGCTTATTTTAATGTTCCCACTGGCCCCATAAGTTATTTCTCTCTATCTGCTGTGGAAGAAAATAATTAAATTATTGATGTTTGTTGGCCCATATGTGTAGCTGCTTTTTCAGTTATATTGTTCATACACCCAATGTAAATATTCCAGACTTCAAGTAAATCAGATATATTAGTTTGACTAGCCATGCCAGTGTTTTAATTCCTTCCAAGGAAAGTGGTATGGACTGATTTTATTTGCTGCCAACATTAACCCCAGTATGATTAAGTTCAGAATATATAAGTATGCATTTCCAGGGTTTGAAAAGTCCCCTCACTATGGTTGCTTCAGAAATGTAAACCAATTTTTCCTTAATTACCACGCCTCTGAACAATACTGAAGGGCAATTTCAGAGGCCCACCTGTCATATTACTGTCCCTGTGTGCAGCCTGCATGGCACTCCTGGGGAAAGGGGGGGGAGAGTCAGGGAAAGGAGGTGGAGATATCTTTACTTGAAGCCATACTCAAGTATGATCTTTGAAAAAATGTACTCCCTCCGTTCCACATTTGTGCTGGGGTCTTTTGTTCTGGGGTCAGATGAGTTTAATCTGATAGTCTATGTTACACAGATATCATATACGTTATTACTGGCCATTTCTACCCCCGCCAAAGATTTCTCATGATCTGAACATTGGGGAAGAATATTTCCAGATTATATTGAAAGACACAAATGAATTCTTTTTTTAAAAAAGTATTTTATTTATTTATTTGATGGACAGAGATCACAAGTAGGAAGAGAGACAGGAAGAGAGAGAGGGGAAGCAGGCTGAGCAAGGAGCCTGATGCGGGGCTTGATTCCAGGACCCTGAAATCATGACCCAAACTGAAGGCAGAGGCTTAACCCACTGAGCGACCCAAGCACCCCACAAATGGATCCTTATTTAAAAAGATTTCTGTCGAAGTAAGATTTAAAGAGTGTCATTCTGGCAACATTGGAGAATACCTAAATGAAAAGATAAGTACATTCTTCGGTGTTCCCTTAACTGACAAAGGACATATAGGTGATCCTTCCATCTGAGATATTAGTGAGAGAAAGAGCACAGACTGTTAGTTTCTACAGATAATCATCCATTTCACTTTGCTACCTTGACAGACTTTGCAGCTAGACTGCTAAGAAGCAGAGAATTCAGTGATTTAAGATCGCTTTCTAAAGAGAGTAAACATAGCTTGAGCTTTGTATTGCTGGGAGCCACTGATACAATAATTTAGGACAAACCCTATCTCATTCCCTATTAGGTGGCAGCAAAAAGGCATTTTGGGGGGGGTTGTTACAGCATCTTTGATGCTGAGCTATTCCATGATAACAATAACGTAGTATCTAAAAGTAGAAAGAATCCATGAACTAAATTACACATACACGCACATACACATCTTTGAGTGGCTTTCATTCGCAATGTGAAGTGTGGAGAACATACTAATCTGGATGGAGGAAAAGCTTTGATGCAACAGGAAAGCTATTTTACTTTTTGCTGCTTGAGTATGTAGTACAACCTGACATTTTCAGTATTCTTAATGAAGTGCTTCCTTAATGAATTTCCCTGGGATCTCTGTTTCATCACCAAAACTTTTAAACTCCTTAGAGAAGTTGTAGCAAAGCAATAAAATAATCCAAAGTAGGGGCACCTGGGTGGCTCAGTGGGTTAAGCCGCTGCCTTTGGCTCAGGTCATGATCTCAGGGTCCTGGGATCGAGTCCCTCATCGGGCTCTCTGCTCAGCAGGGAGCCTGCTTCTCCCCCTCTCTCTGCCTGCTTGTGATCTTTCTCTCTCTCTGTGTCAAATAAATAAATAAAATCTTTTAAAAAAAGAAAAAATAGTCCAAGGGGGAAGACTCCCAGTGTGTCTGCTTTAATGAAAATATTTTGGCTGTTTTAATGACAACACATTGCTGATCATATCCTTTTATTACAAAAGAAATGCTTTAGGGTTTTCATATTCTTTTTTTTTTTTAAGATTTTATTTATTTATTTGACAGACAGAGATCACAAGCAGGCAGAGAGGCAGGCAGAGAGAGAGAGGGGGGAGGAAGCAGACTCCCTGCTGAGCAGAGAGCCCGATGCGGGGCTCAATCCCAGGACCCTGGGATCATGACCCGAGCCAAAGGCAGAGGCTTTAACCCACTGAGCCACCCAGGTGCCCCTAGGGTTTTCATATTCTTGTAGACAAGTAAGGAAATACCCAGATGTAGTCTTTAGAAGTATAGAGCATGGATCACTCAATAATTCTAAAACAAATGTCATTTTGTATAATGTTTACAGGGAACTACATAATGGAAGAATTAATGACTTGGCAAAACATTTAATGCAATAAAGGAAGAGAAGGGAATTGGCTTTAGGGAACGCTCATGTCCGTAATATTGTGGCGCAGGGAAGCATGCTAGTTTTGTACAGCATATCGGAATATTTACAAGCAAACTGAGTTTTTAATTTCTGCCCCTCTTCCGTGACCTCTGATTACTAAGTCTACTCAAATGCCTCACCATCTTGGTGTCAAATAAACACAGACTCCCTTGACTTTGGAGAATTGTTAAATGATCTTTCCATACATAGAGAGCTCGCACAGAACTCCAGCTCTGGAGTTTAGTAGTTCACGTTCTCAAAATGTTTCAAAATGTTTACTTGCTCCATTTGAGCATGAGAAGGTTTAGCCAATTTGAAAATAGTTTTGCAATTGGTTTGGAGTGTCTTTTATTCTGATGAATTAAAAATACTGTGTGTGTGTGTGTGTAATGTAGTACATGAATTCTTTCTACTTTTAGATATTATCATGAACGAACTCAACATTGTGGTAGATGAATATGTAAATAAATTAAGTATTAAAAATGGTACTTAGAATTATATAGGGACCTTACGGTATTAATGAAGATGTTACAGAGAGACACCCTTTATATGATGGATCGTATTTTCCAGTTCCAGTTGGATTGTGTTTCTAATTGAAACAGATTTCTTCTGAGTCTTGTTAAGCTTGTGTCTAGATTCTCAGCCTAGGTTTTGCTTATTTTTCTTGGGGACAGCTCTGCTATAGTCCCTAACAGTTGATTTTGACCACTATCAGCAATAGCAGTGGGAAGCAGTCTCCCCACTGAGGAGGAAGCCAGATCATGGCCCAAGGAAGACAGGATCATGACCTGAGCAGTTGCTCAACCACCTGAGCCACCCAGGCACCCCAAAAATGTATTCCTTAGACAAAAATCCCAATGCTGCAGTGTAAGATAAATACAGCTAAGAAATTTATTTAAAGGACATGTGTCTGAGTGCCAAAATTAATTATCCTGCTTATATTTAATTTTTCTTAAATTTTTAAGTCTTATTTATTTATTCATTTATCTATTATTTATTTATTTATTGGGAGAGAGAGAGAGAGGAGTGGCAGAGGGAGAGGGAGAGAAAGAATCCCAAACAAGTTCCAAGCCCAGGACAGAGACCAATGTGGTCTGATCTCAGCCTCATGAGATAATGATCTGAGCAGAAATGAAGAGTTCGGTGCCTAACCAATTGAGCCACCCAGGTTCCCCTCTTCTAACTGTGTAACTGTGTGTGTGTGTGTGTGTGTGTGTGTGTGTATATATATATATATATATATATATATATATATATATATATATATTTAAGATTTTATTTATTTATTTGACAGAGAGACACAGCGAGAGAGGGAACACAAGCAAGGGTAGTAGGGGAGGGAAAAGCGGCTTCCTACTGAATTGGCTATCTTAGCATTGAGATAACTGAGACTCCTTGGATCAGCAAAATTTATAAATATTTATACAAATATTTCAGATTTCTAACTTGATGTGCCTGCCTCATCCTCTTTTCCCAATTTCCCTCTACTTTAAATCTATTCTCTGCTGGTGAAACAAATTTTATGAGGTCAAGATTTGGTTTCTTTGCTAGGCTTTTAGAAACTTTACAGAGAATAAAAGTTTAATCAGTTTTATCCTTTATGAGAAAAATTCTAATAATGGAAATGGCAGGTTTCTATAGTTACACATTATATTTTCTACATTTAACAAAAGTAGAGCTCTTAGGCAAGAAGGCATGTAAATGGTTTTTATTAATATTCATATAATATTACTTCCCACTCACAATAAAACACATTAAAATGTAATCAGTTAGGTAGCAAATGAATGTGCCTATTGTTAATTCTCCAGTCATGTTGTTCATATTGGGTTTTACACTCTAATGTTTCTTTTCTTTGCTTAGAGACTTAAAAAAAAAAAAAAAAAAAAAAAGCCTGCCTTCAACATTGTGTCAGTGTACCATTTTTACAGCCTAATACCTTATGGAACATTAGTTCTCATAAATTATAATTAAATAGTTTTTCAAGCTTCTTCTGCAGTATTATCATCTATAGTTAATATGCAACATAACTAAATGAGTAGAATAGTAAGTAAGTTTTAATACTCAGACTGTTTTAAAATTGGGGCAAACTCTGCATGTCCCCCAAATCTTAGGTTTTCAGTCACTGGAGGTCTTTGTAAGTAGTGCCATGATCAACACATTAGACTCTTTAATCTAGGATAAACATTCTCAGTCAGAGGCTGTTTTGACCCCTCCTGCCAGAGGATGTGTGACAATTCTGGAGACATTTTTGGTTGTCATAACTTGGTGGTGCTCTTGGCACCTAGTGAGTAGAGACCAGAGTTGCTGCTAAGTATCCTTAAAGGACACGATCCGTCCCCACCCCCCAACAAAATGTATTCGGTCTTTTGTGTTAACAGGACCATAACTGAGAAATCCTTTATTTAGGACAATGTCTCTTCATTTTGGGATAAATAAATTGTTCAACTGAGATATATTAAATAACTTGAATTACCAAGAAGTCCTAGAAGTTAATGCTTTGATTTTGGAACCAAATAATAAACTATTGATAGTATATGAATTTTCATTTAGTGTCTTTGTCATGGAGAAAAATGTAGAGCCAAGAGGGGGAAAAATATCACAGTAACATTTTCTTTCCATTAAGAGATAAAACTTGTTTTCAGGTGTAAATTTTCCCAAGGTTCTTTGGGTCAGCTTGAGTAGATATCTAAAGAGAAGAAAATGTCAACGTAATTCTACATGACAGACTTTTCAAGGTTCTGTTGCAGAGACATAATGAAGAGAAAATGTGTTGTAACACCATTTCTTGAAATAGGAGTAGTTGTCAAGACTGAAAAGGTTATTTGATTAATTCTTACTCATATGCAGAATATTACAAAATTTCCCTCCTTCCCCAAATAAAATTAATGGCTCTCTTCTCCCCCACCCCACCCCACCCCAGAACTCTTAAAAACAAATTATTTTAAAATTTCTTGATTGTTCTACTTAATCATTATCAGTAGGTACTTCAAAAATTTTAAATTGTGCTTAATTTTAAACAGCTCTGGTGAAATTTGAGATAAATGCTACTCAGATACAGAATATTAAAACTCAGGCTGCCTGGGTGGCTCAGTGGGTTAAAGCCTCTGCCTTCTGCTCAGGTTATGATCTCAGGGTCCTGGGATTGAACCCGGCATCGGGGCTCTCTGCTCAGCAGGGAACCTGCTTCCCCCTCCCTCTCTCTCTGCCTGCCTCTGCCTGCTTGTGATCTCTGTCAAATAAATAAATAAAATCTTTAAAAAAAGATTATTAAAACTCAATTTACTTGCAAACAAAACTAATTCTCTAGAATATATGCTCTATGGAGACAGGGACCTGGGCTGCCAGGAAATTACCTCTAGTCCCAACACCTGGAACAATCCATTGTATATTAGATAAATTCATGAAATATTAGTGAAATTAGCACACGCAAACCAGTTTTGCCAGTCTGTGGACTATCTAGTAAGTGGGCTATATTTAAGCAAGTAAAACATGCACTCAGATGAGACTACTTTGAATAAGAAGTAGTATCAAAGAGTCTACAAATTTTGCTGTATATTCAAAAAGCCAAGCAAGTCTAGGGTGGTGACTTCTCTAAGCCCCCCGATTTAAGTGAATGTGGGCCATATTGCTATCGAGATCAATTTTTCTTGCTTTCTTAACCCGGGAATGTTGTGTGGGTTAGAGACCATAGACATATAGACATATAGACTGCATAGCTAATACTACCTTTCCCATAATCCTCCCCATCCTATGTACTCCAGAGTGATGGCTCCAAAACAAAGTCTCACCCCAAATAGAAATTCTCTAGCTTCTTCAAGAGTATTATATGCATTTTAAAATGTATTCCTTTGGCTCTTCCTAAACGTTTATTTATGTATTTCCTTTCGAAGTACACTTAACTAATTTTATTTTTCCACTTGCATAAATTATAATGCAAAGTAGACTGGGAATAATTAGAACTTATTTGAGGATACTTTATCTGAAATGAGTTGAATGGACAGTATCTTTACTCCCAAAGTTATAACTTATGCCTGTGAGTTGATGATCCCCAATTCATAAATCTTTCCCAGCCTTCTCCAGCAGCTCCTATCTTATATCTCTAACTAATTATTACTGGAAAACTCTGTTTGGGTCTCCATTGGGCCCCAAATTATATTTGCCTTAAAGTAAACTCACTGCATTGTCCTCTCCCAAACCTGATTTTATACCTTTATTTTTTACCTAAGCAAATTGATTTTTCCGGTTTCTTTCAGTAAAAAAACCTGCAAATCATATTTTAGCATTTGCCACTATTCAACCTTATCTCTCAGCAAATTACAATTTTATCTCTAAATTGATTAATTTTTTTCACGATTCATGCCTATGTTCAATTGTTGATTACTCATATTGCGTGATTAACAGTTTGCCATTTAAATAAAGTTAGAACCTGTTGTGATGAGCACTGGGTGTTATATGCAACTAATGAATTGTTGAACATTACATCAAAAACTAATGATTTACTATATGTTGGCTAACTGAACATAATAATAAAAAAATAAATAAAGTAAAGTTAGAAAGCACTGGATGTCAGTAAAAAGATCCCTTAGATCTTTACAGCTGATTTACAAATCTTTATTTGTTGGTATGAGGATGGTTAGATGAAAGTTAAAATTCTGTGAAGCTACTTTTCATTGAAAATCAGTGGTGACAAAACAGTTGATAATAATACTTGATGTTGACCTGGTGATAGTTTCTCATTAATTTTTGAAGTACCATGCATTTCTAGAATTCTGGAGAAAAAAATTAGTTTAATCCACTTTACAGATTCGTAAAAGCAGATCCATAAATGCTGTGCTTTACTAGATAACAAATTGAGAGAAAGAACTAGGATTCAGTTCATATTTATAGATTTCCAATTCAGTATCTCTTTTACTAAATTCTGTTGCTTCATGTCTTTGAAAAATTGTACTTAGTGGAAATTTAGGATTAAATTTTTTTAAATTGAGTTCTTTGAATATACCATGTTCCTTTTTATCTCAGAACATGTGACATTTTCATGCTTGGAATATTTTGTTTTCTCCTGGCTTAATCTTCCTTTAGCTAATTGACTGTCTTCATTTTCAGATTCCAGTTCCAGTATCTTTTCTTCAGGCAAGCCTTCGCTTACATTCTGTATCAACTCAGTCGCTTGTTATAGAAATCTCTATTTTTTTTTTTCCTCCAAAATGTGTCATAGTATTCTGCTTTTCAATTTGTGTGTCTCTGTGTGTGTGTCTGTGTGTGTGTGAGAGAGAGAGAGAGAGAGAGAGGGAGAGATTGACTCTTTACTGACTTGGCTTCCCCCCTAGACAGCACTATAAGAGCAGGGCTTGAGTTGATTGTGTTTTCCCCTTGAATCTGCAGGGGAAAGGATGCCTGGCACATAATAAAAAAATAATAAATTCCTGAAGGAATATGGTAATTGAATAAAATAAAGGAGTATACTAAAGGGAATTGTATTTAAATTGTGGAAGAGAAAAAAATAAAAAGAAGGAGTATTTGCTATGGGTGGAAGTTAACTCCTAAAAGTCCTGAGACTAAAGAGGAATTTCATGAACCAAAATGTTTTTTTTTTTTCAAAAGGCATAAAGCAGAGCATTATATTTGAAGACACAACTTTTGTACAACCAAAACATCACAGTAAAATGGTGATGAGAACATACAGTATGAAATTTGCAATGCATGACAAATGGTTAACATACTAACATACTTAGTCATAAATCATCTTAGAAACCATTACAAAAACACTAATATTCTGAGGGAAATGAAAAAAAAAACAACAACAGAGGAAAATGAAAAAACAAGTGACTAGTAAGTTTTAAGGATATATGAAGATGACTGAACTGAACAGTTTAAGAGAATAAAAGCAGTTTTTTGTAACACCACATTGTCAAAGATTAAAATTCCGAAATGTAATGTTTGTACTATTTAAGATCATACTGAACCTCTCTGGGTAATAACATCTCCACCATTCAAGCTCCTGAGATTTAGTCCAATGTCATTATGAAAACAGTCAACATGCCTGGTTACAATTCCCTCCAATGACACTCTAGTAATTTTCAAACTTGAGTTTTCTCAGTCCATTTTTTCTGATCTGCGAGGAGTATCCACTCTAACACATGAAACAGAAGTCTCCATACATTATTAAGACTGTTTTTTGGATTTGAAGATGGTGGCAGAAGCAATAGCATCAGTTTTTCTGTTTAGTCACCACAGTAATTTCTCCAAGGGGTATTTGTGGAAACAGAGATCAGAGATGAAGAAACGTTGAATGAATAATACTGCCAGTCTGATGATACCAATTCTTGGAATTACAAACCAGGAGGGCGGAAGTGTGTTTTCATGAAACTATCACCTCCTATTATTCCCAGTTAACACTTTTACATTAAAGAAGTCCATAGCATGAGGAATATTCCTGATGTCAGTTGTCCTCAGGTTATCTATAAATCTCTTCTTTTCATCATGTACTTTTTTGGCATAGATGGACTTGCTGCATTTAACACCTGAAGTCATTAATCAACATTCACATCTAAAACAAATATATCCTTGGAACTGGATTTCAAAAACTGCTCTCTTATTGGTCCTTCATCATCTCAATTAAGCAGGAGAGATCCTCTCACCCTATACTCACTGCATTTTATAATACATGTTCCACAAATATGAGTTCCCCTCTTTCCTGGACATCACTAATTCTGGCATTCTATGTTTTATCGAAGAGGTGGTTGTCTCCCTTTTACATGTCCTTGCTTCCATCTCAGCATGTGTGTGTACCTTCTGGGATTTAAGGCTGAGTTTCCTTTTTTGCTTTCAACAGCATACATGTTTAAAAAGAAGGGAAAAATAATAAGCTCAGAATCCAAAATGTTTTTAAACCTGGATGTGGTTTTAAAAACCATTTTCTGTTATTTACGTACATTATTACTCAGCAACAGTGGGTGTGAGAGTATGCCTATCATAAGTTCAATGATCATGGGCTTGCCTGAAGATTGTGATCACTAATTACTAAATAATAGATGTCCCTTGGGTGCAGGGCACTAAACGAGGCATTTTATGGAAACTAGAGAAGGCATTGTCCTCATCATTAAGTTGCTCTCTGTGACTGCATTTTATGGTTGAAATAATTTTATTAAACATCTGCTTCTCTGAGAGTGGACACCATCTGCTAGAAAAGAGGGGAACAGAGAGGGTCAAGAATGGATTTTTTAAAAATGTTAATGAACTATATTTACTTTGATTAACTTACTCAACCACTACTATGTAGTTTCCATGTTTAGTGTTTGATTTCCATCAGTGTAATTTTCTACACTGATGTGTAATTTCAGGGCACCTGGATGGCTCAGTCAGTTGAGTGTCCTAACTCCTGGTTTTGGCTCAGTTCATGATCTCAGGATCCCAAGATTAAGTTCTACATCAGGCTCCATACTAGGAATGGAGTCTCCTTGTCCCTCTCCCTCTGCTCTTCCTCCTGCTTTCACTCTCTCTCTCTGAAAAATAAATAAAATCATAAAAGAAGAAGTGTAATTTCATTTCCCATTTGAATTTTTCATTTTCTAGTAGAACTTTTCAAAGTGTTTATTGAGTTTTCGTGCTAGGCACCATACTAGGTCATAGTGATAGACAGATAAAAGACACACCCCTTGCCTCTAGGGATCTTGCAGACTAGGAGAGACAGAGGAATACACCACAGCTATATGATGGGTTTTGAGACATGGGTGTGTATGAGTAACAATTGGGCACAGATAAGAGGACTGGAATCACAGGGATTCTGGTTAGACTTCCTAAAGGAAGTGAGGCTTAAGCTTATTCTTAAATAACCAGCAGGAAGTCAGCACATGAAGGAGGAGAAAGACACTAGAAGGAGCAGTTTGGAAAGAGGGAAAAGTATGGGCAAAGGGATAGAGGAGTGATTTATCCATAAGGTGTCCGAGGAGGGGAGTACAGAAATTTTGCTTTAGGGGTAGCAAGGACATCATGGAGCATCCTGACAAGACACTTGTCTCCGTGAGGTGGTTGAATTTCATTCTGGAGGTGGTGAGAATCCTTTTTTTTTTTTTTTTTTTTAAAGATTTTATTTATTTGACAGAGAGACACAGTGAGAGAGGGAACACAAGCAGGGGAAGTAGGAGAGGGAGAAGCAGGCCTCCTGTGGAGCAGGAAGCACAGTGGCATCCCAGGACCCTGGGATCATGACCTGAGCTGAAGGCAGTGGCTTAAAGACTGAGCCACCCAGGTGGTAAGAATCCTTTTAAGAATTTTAAGTGGAGGATGGAGGAAAAAAAAATCTGTCATAACCCTTCATGACTGATCAAGTAGTTCGATAAGATTCAGGAAGGAATATAGAAAAATTCTTTAGGTTCTGATTTGGGCAAGATAGAGAATAAAGAAGGAGAAATGAGTCTGACAGGTAGATAATTAGTTGGCTTTTCTCATTAAACTAATCTGTAGCATATCCTAGTGGAATTGTGAATTAAATAGTTAGATTAAAGGATTTAGAGACCAGGGAAGCATTTGGGGCTACAGACAGGTATTTACAAATAGATTATTATATAGGTGGTAGCTGGAATCAGGTTTGAATGAGATGTTCTTAGAAAGCATACAAAGGGAGAAGACAAATTACCACCTCTTTGTATCTTATGTTGAAAATATTTTGATTCAGCATTCATTCATCTTACTCCCTGAAAGAGTACTCCATGTTTCTTTTTGGTTGTTACTTCCGTCTAACTTCTATTGCAAGTGGTTGAGGCTGATCCTGTGCCCAGCTCTAGGGGTGGCTGTGGAACGAAGAATAAGTCAGTTGGCTTAAACCCATTCTTTTGGCCTCAGTCTTTGTTTTATGGGTGGGAATGTGACTGAAATAGACAATTAGCAGTCAGACCCAGGACTTATTTTTCAACTATTGTAGGGAAGGAAATCTCTCTCTCTCTCTCTTTTTTTTTTTTTCCTGGACTTAAATCTAGAGGTTGTTAGCTAGGAAGGCCACCCTGAACAGCCTGAGTATAAAACCAACAAACACCAAAGAAGCAGGAGCCGAGTCAGAGAGAAACGACAATGACAGAAATCTTCCCATTCTGCTGTGCTTAAAAAGTATTGAATTCTGTTCCATTAAGAAAAAACAAAAACCTGTAGCATTTTTTTTTTTTTAAGATTTTATGTATTTATTTGACAGAGAGAAATCACAAGTAGATGGAGAGGCAGGCAGAGAGAGAGAGAGAGAGAGGGAAGCAGGCTCCCGGCTGAGCAGAGAACCCGATGCGGGACTCGATCCCAGGATCCTGAGATCATGACCTGAGCCGAAGGCAGCGGCCCCACCCACTGAGCCACCCAGGCGCCCCAAAACCTGTAGCATTGTTAATGTGAGTTTCAAGATGGTACATGAGCTTCTCCCTGGATATCTCTTCAGCCTCATCTTTCCCTCACTTTCTTGTAATGTATCATTTTCATGTTCCTTTTTATATAGGACCTTTGTATATGCGTTTCTCTCTTTAGAGCTTTACCTTTCACTCATTGCCTAGTAAATACCTGCTATTTCTGAGACCTGAGAGCCACTGCCTTAGGAAAGAAAGCCTTTTCTGACCATCACATGCCCAGTGTGGGTTATGTTTCTTTGTTATAGAGTAGGAGTTGGTAAATGTTTTTCTGTAAAAGGCCAGATGGTAAGTATTTCAGGCTTTTCATTGCCATGTGGTCTCTATCATAACTGCTCAACTCTGTTGCTGTGAAAGCAGCCATAGACAATATCTAAATGAAGGGATATGGCTGTGTTTCAACAAAATTTCACTTACATATACAGTGAGTGGACCATATTTAGCCCACAGGCAATGACTTCCTGAGTCCTTTTATAGACCTTTATTTCCTTCAGAGCTCTCATCTGAGTTTGTAATTATATATTCATCATGATAATTATTTGATTAATGTTTGTGTCTACTACCAGATACTAAGCTCCATGACACCAGGGACCATGTGTTTCTGCTCATCACCATATTTCCAGCGTTTAGCATGGTGTCTGGTACACAGCAGAGTTTTATGAATGTTGTAGTTATATGTTTACAACATAAACAGAGAAGGATTCCATGAAGAAGACGGAGAACAAGTGAGCTGAGAAGTAGTTGTTGCATAAGGATGAAATGCAATCTTGAAATTTTTAAAAGGAGAGTATAAAGAAGGAGTGTTTAGTCAACAGCATCAAATGCTAGTCGAGTGAATAAGATAAGAATGGAAAAATTCCTATTTGGCAACTGGGGAAATATGGATTGGCTTAGAAAGAATAGTTTCTTTGGGGTAGTGGGGGTTAGCATTGGGGGAGAGTAGTAGGAGCAGTCAGAAGATGGGAATTGTGGACAACAATTACATGAAGTTCAGTATGAAGGGAAGGAGTCGGGATTATGGCTAGAGGGAATGATAGGAAGCCACTTAAATTACAACAGTTTCTAGAACAAAACAGCAGACAATACCTTCTTGACATTGTAGTAGATAAAAATGTCTTAAGTGGAACACAGAAAACCCCCACTAATCATGAAGGAAGAATATGAGAAATTGGTCTCCATTAAAATGAAGCCTGTCTGTTAAATAGGACACCACTCAAAGTTCTTAAAGGCAGGCCACAGTGTGGAAGATATTTCATATATGTTTAATATGGTATATAGACTATATTTATATATTATATCATGAGTTATGTAAGTATATGTAAGAATTTATAAGGTATAATTATATATTATATTTATAAATATTGTATTTTATATATTTATAAGAGAGAGCTAGAAGGAGAGAGCAAGGGAGAGAGCAAGAGCAAGAGAGATGGACCCCAAATAGAAATGTGAGCAAAACACTTGAACAGATTCCTTACAAATAAATGGCCAATAAACATGGGAAGAGGTGGTCAGTGCCATTATTCAGCAGGTAAATGTAAATTAAAACTATAATTAGATATCTTTCACCTGTGCCATAATGATTACTGCCAACCCCACAAAATTGAAAATACAAAGTTTTGAAGAAGATGTAGAACACCTGAAACTCTCATATCCTGCTCCTGGGAGAGTAAATAGATCCATTTCCTTTGGAAAATTGTTTGACAGTATCTACTAATGCTGAATGTATGCATATTCTCTGATACAGAAATACTACTCTGTATTGTACATATACCCAACAGAAATGTGTACATATGTAAATCTAGGAATGTACATGGTAGTCCTATTTGATAATCCCTATTTAAAAACAGATCCACACTGGAAAAAAATCAGATCTTTATCAACCATGGAATAAATTATAGTTTATTCATACAGTCGGATACTATACAGTAATGAGAATGAGTTGGTAAAACCACATGCATGCAACAACATGGATACATTTCACAAACATATTACTGATCCAAGAAGCCAGATACAAGAGAGGATCTATGGATAATTCTGTTTAGAGAAAATTTTTAATTAGGCAGAATTAACCAGCAATGTTAGAGGTCAGGATAGTGGTTACCTTTGCCAGAGGGAACACCTGGTGGGGATACTAAGGAGGCTCCTAGGGTACAAGTAACATTCTACTTGTTGATCTGGATGGCATTTACCCAGGCGCATTAACTCTGAAAATTCCCTTTTGGGACTAGCGCACTTTTCTCTATGTATATCTTCTTTTACTAAAAAAGTTTATTAAAACAAATAAAAACTTGACATTGTTTGCCTCCATTTATGTGTTGACTGCATAAGGCCAGTAGAAGGGAGGGAGATGAGGACTTTGATGGAATGCTGCCCTAAAGAGGTGGGTGGGCTGAGGTCAGGACACAGGTGAGAGGGACAGCCTACCGCTTCGAGGATAGAACATCTAGGAAGATGATATCCATTTTTACAAAAGGTTGGAGAATGTTTTCAATTAGGAAGGAAGTTCTCTCCTTTTTTTAAAGCCTTTATTGCTAAACTTTCTTTATTTATGTCTCTCACTCTCCACCCTCATCCTTTTGGGTAGTTCAGATTTATCTGGGGCTTGTGAAGAATTGCCTTGATTTGGAATTCTTAGAATTATTTAGACTTGTTTTGAAGGGGTCTCCTGAGGGTTTTCTTCTTGCTTAGGCCACCCTAACATTGACTAGTAACGAAGACAGATGATGTTTTTTTCTTTTCTCTCTGTGCATGTGAGAATAAAGATTTGATTGGGAGCTCTGGTATGGACACTTACAATAGAATTAAGTACAGAATAAAAAATATCATCTGCATGGAATTAAAAGATAATAAGGCCCTAATGCCCACTAAAAGCAATTTATTATTTTCCTAACAACTTTATTATCTCCTTTGGAGAGAGTGAGCATTCCTGCCTACTTCATTCCTATCGCTGTCCAGACTTGCCTGGAATGGCTTACCACCGCACAGTCCCAGCTGTGAATTATCCTAGTAATCCCTTCAGTTTTCCACTTTGCTGAAGTTAAAGGGGCTTTATCGTTCAGGGTTGGGGCTCATTAGGTAGATTTCTTTCAGTGACTGTACCACATAGTGTATGGAAAATTTAAGGACAAAATTTGTAACGAAAATGAAGATAACTCCTTGGGAATTGGAGCTCTATAGGCAGTTGAGATTTCTGAAGTTTTGGGACTGGCACATTAAGCCCTGCATTAGACCATATTGGCATGGGAATCTCTTCTTTAAGGGCTTTATAGATAATCTTTCTTTCTGATCGGTTCTGTCTTGACTCTTGGAGAGTAAGATTGTGCATATGGTTTCACAGAGCCTTAAAGATAAAGTCACTGAAGATTAAATAGTTGGGAGAAAAAATAGTATCCTAACATAGCCCAGTTGCTCCGGCTCCTAGATTTATTCAGTAATGACACGAATCGTCTTTATATTAGTTCTTTGTCTCATCAAGGGAACCTAAATTTTTCTTTTCTCCTTTCTAATAGAACATGTGTTGTTGTAACCAGACCTACCTACCCACATGTACTCGAAACAAATTCTATCCAACTTTTGAGGTCCAGTTCAAGTTCGATAGGTACATGAATGTTTTCAACATTTAGCAAACCTTAATGACCTTCTTTGTGAACATACAAAATGTACAATCTCTACCATACAGTTCATTGTTTAACAATATAACTGGTTTATCACATGTACTAGTCTGATATTTCTAACTACTTTAAATCTTAAGATAAAAATTGTGCAAAATGCTGAGTTGTGAACAGGTGCTCAGTCAATGATTTCTATTTGTTCATGACATCCTAAAAAATAAGCATAAGAACCTTATTTTCAAGAAACAAATAGACATCCTTAAATCAATTTCATCAAATTTCAGAATTACACATTCTTACAACAAGTCATTCCTTGTTTGGAGTCCATAAGAAAAATGGGAGAATAAATCGGAGTTGAAATACAAACCTCAACTTCAGTCAGGATGATGAAATAAAGAGAGAATAGAGAGTTAAGAGTAGCTTGGCCATTTCGGAATGGAAATAATTTTTTCCTCACTTATTTGGAGCTTAGCCACACACATCTGCTTATGTGCCAGAATTTGAGTTTGCACCTTGGGCGTGATGGAATTATTTTTACTAAAAATAACTCAACTCAATGATTTTATAACTTTAAAACCAAATATTACTTTTTTGGAGTTTTAGACATTTCTTTCTTTCTTTTTCCAAAATGTTAGGACCAAGGAAACAAAATGGGAAATCACCATCAGGGGAAGCTATTTGTTATAGCTGTGTGTTATAATGACAAGTGACGGTTGTCTGTAATTATACCATTCATTTCTGAGAAAAAATAATAAGGCTTAGCACACAAAACGTCAATAGCAAAGTACAGACTCTTTTCAGATTTTCTAAAGCACCAGTTTTCATTTTTCTAAAAAACTATGCCTTTGCATACATAACACTTGATTTTTACATTTATTTATTTAGTTAGTTTTGATTTTCCTAGTGAGGTCCAATAATGGTTCAGATGCAGTCAGTAAAATACACATATTTCATAATCCTTGGTGAGATCAGCCAGTTTTGTGACCACAGAATGCAGCTATCATCCTAGCCTGCCTTCACAGAGATGTTTTCTAAGGCTGCAAGAAATGTCAGGTCAGGAGAGATGGCAATTGAAGGTCTCCAGGTGGAAGAGAGGAGTTGATTTGGGGATCTCAGAATGTCAGAGAGGCTGAGATTATAAAACTCAGCAGCAGCAGGCAGAAGTGAATGTATCATGACTCACGTAGGATACCGAGTGATGTCGTGCCTCCATTGCCAGGCCTTATTCCCCTACAGTTTCTCTCCTTCATGTCCCATACTTTCTCATCCAATCCTATTCCACATCCCAGTTGGCCAAGAAGCTTCTGTTTTTAATCACCTCTTATTTTCTTCTCAATATTTCTTTTCGTCTCTTATGTTCAGTCCCATCAGTCCGTTTTCTTCTTGAAACGGAACACATTGAATAAATGTGTTGTCTGGTTCTCACCCTTCCTAATTCCTACAGAATTGGATCTCAGTTTCTTGTCATTTCTCAAGGGCCTGGAGAGTCAATGTAGAACTTTAAACATTTAATTAATTTTATTTTGACAGTGGGTTTTCTACTTCTTCACCAAATTGTCCCTTGAATGCTACTTCCTTCAAAATCCAAATGCCCCAAACCACAAAGTAACTCAGTAGACTGAGTGCTGTAGATTCGACAGTAGCATTAGTAAGTGCCTCCGGATGTGTGTGTGGAGAGTGTGGAGAGGGGATTATGATAAACCCTGGACAGAGGTGTAAAGGGATTGCATCTGGGAAAGTGGCAGGATTGAAGGACTGCAGGGGTGAATAGACTTTAGATACCTAATTCTCTAGCCATGAGAGAGGAAAGATGAAAGAGAAGGAAAGGGGGAGTCTGATGGCATTGTGCGGCAGATTTATTTCCTATCTAGCTTGCCTGTAGACCTGACAGAATCAATCCATCCAACCATCAGTCAATCAGCAAGCCAGGTTACCAGTGCACAAACACAGCATGGCCTTAGAAAGGAGCCGCTGTGGGCTTTGGTGCAACTGTCCCGGCAGCTACTAGGAGGTTGAGGACAGTTCAACATCCGAGAGGCCAGTTGTATCCTATTTATTTCTGATAGAATAGTACATTCTATTTTTCTTTAATTTCACATTTACTGAGTGCTTAGAATGGGCTAGGCCTATGCCATATGCTGAGGGTAGTGTCAAGAGAGGAAGGAAAAAAGGGAGAAATGATAATATAAAGAAATAAAGAGTGAGGGACCAAGGAGGGAAGGGAAAAGGAAGAAAAAGAGTGTAGTTCCTGTCCTCAGGGGATATAGCCTCTTATGAAGTTTGCTGTCACTATCTTGAGTTGTATTAATCATATGTTCATAAGTTAGAATGAAATCACAATAAAATAAATGTGGATATTAGAGATGGCTTTAACTGGATGGTCCAGAAGCTCTCACTTTTCTTCCAAAATGTATGTGCTGGTCCTGAAATAGCTGACTGGTTGCTTCAGCTAGTGTCTTCCTCTTTCATGTAAAGACCTAGGCATGGTACCATTATTTATAAATGTCCTCATGGTGACAACTCTAGTTTTTGTTTTTGTTTTTTTTTCTGACATTATAAGATGTCTGATACATAGTGTCTCAGCAGTACAAATTTTGATCAGATGGTCAGTGGATATGAGAATGCCAGTTCAGTGGTATCTCTCATTTTCATGTGTTGATAGTTTGAAATAAGCCGGGGACAGAGACAAGGCCCATAGGTTAAGGATAATAAATTGCCTTATGATGATGAAGTTATCTGATGCCAAGTAGGAGCATCTCTGATTTTCAGAAATTGAGAACTAAATCCCACAGCTGAGAACAAATGACTGTTTACTCTATGTTCTAAGTTTGGAGAACTCAACAGCTGTTGAGCTGACCATGTCCCTACAGGGATGGGTCAGAAGTACGTTTTCATTGGATGCAGGTCCTTTCAACCCAGTTCCGCCCTTCTCGGTTCATGTGAGAGAAAGGTTGGAAGTGATCTGCTTATGCCTCTTGTAGGGAGCACATTCTTCAGGAAAAGAAGCTATTCCTTTCTTCTCTGTCCTGTGGGAGATAAGAAGGTTACTCAGCTAGTTGCTTTCTCCCATGGCAAGGGAAAAGGCTAAGAGAAGCAGAGTTTGGACACATCTGCAAGAACGGAAGTGACATCTAGTGTCCTTTGCAATCTCTGCCAAGCAGTTAAGCTTGCTGACCTGTCTGATGATACTGAATCAGGCAAAGAGCTCTGAGGAGGGTTGGCGTGGTGGTACTGCTCCTTAAGTCCTAGTCCTCGGGATTTGGGGGAATGGACTCTACACCATTGGGCTTCAGAGTTGAGTGCTGTGGTGGGTGTATGAGATTGGCTTGCAAGTCTGCTGGGGATTGTTACAGCAATGAACAAATGCTTATGTGCAGAATAAAGCTGCTTGATGCAAGTCCTGGCGGGTGCTGAAAACAAGAGAGGGCTTAGTTTGCCATAGGCAATGCATAGCAAAATGTCTGTTTTCCTTTTTCCTCCTTCCTATAATAGTATCAGCGATACCCCAAGTGAAAGGGTCGGGGACCAGAGACTGGCGCTAGTGCTGGTCCACATTCTCACCTGTTACGTGTTTAAAGAATTTTCTTTAACTGTGAGATTAAATATTTTGAATGAGCAGACTGGAGTCTTAAAAATGAAAGTGGGGCTGCCTTCACTGTACATGTTAAAATTTTTGAAAGAGAGTCAGGTGAATATGTAGTAATGAAATTCACTGTCCGGAGGAAAGGGGAACTTAATATGGCATGTTGGTTACAGTTATTGATAAAAATAGAATTCTTTTATATTTCTACCTTATGACTTGGTTTTGCTCTTCAAGAATTACAGTTCTGCTCAGTGAGCCCTGCAGGAGCTGGATAGCCCCAACAGCTGGTGATACTTCAAATCTCTCATCCTTAGCTATGGGCTTTAGGGATTAACTCTGGGAATATAGGATATGTTTCACTAGGAATTACACACCATCCTTTTGGCACTAAAAAGGCATTAGATAAAAGCATGAAGGACAAACATTCTACTTAACAGTGACACATTCTCTTTGTTACTAGGAATAAGAAGATGTCACTTTTCAAAACTTCTTTTCAGCAGTCTATTATAGACATTAGGCAGCAGTTTATTGAAGACAATTAGACATTGAGGAGAAGATAGAAAAGATACAAGGATTGAAAAAGAAGATATAAAATGCTGTTATTCACAGAAGAATGATTGTGTACATTTAAAGCCCCTCCCCGAATTGGTATATAAATTTTTATGATTGGCAAGTAAGAGATTAGCAAACTTTCCCAATACCAATTAATATACCATGATGCACTGACTGTCTGTATATTAGGAATATATAGTTAGGGAATGATACCATTTAAATGGCTTTAAAAATAACAGATTCTTACAGAATTCCAGATTCTTATAGAATTATGGTGATTGTTAAATCTGATTTTCTTCCTGTATCTCCTAAAAATATTAAGATTAAGAAAGAGAAAAAAATGTATCCACAATTCATACAATCAGATTTCCTAACTAGGAGATAGAGGATACTACAAACTTACTTGAATTTGAGTCCCCCCTGGACCTGAGTCCAGGACAGAGTCAGGTAGAGACTGTACAGAAACAAGAGAGGGAAACAGGTACCAGCAGGAGTAGGACACAGATTACATCACCTGCCTAAACAAAGGTTCCCACTCTGAAAGTGGATGTAGTTAGGATCAGCGTGAGCCCTGGTGTAAGGGAGTACTGGCTACTGGGGAATCAAAAGGAAGAGGCTTGAAAGTTTATGCGGTCAGAGGCCACTGACTTGAGGAGGCACCAATTCTGGGGAACCAGGAGGAAGCTTAGAAAGGAAGGAAGTTTTCTTTGAAGGCTGATTGGTAAAATAAAGCCTAAAGCAAGATACAAGTGGCTTGAAATACAAGAGTATTACTGAGTCACAAGAAGTATCAACCATCCTCAAGATGTATCTCTGTTAAAGAAACTCAGCTTTTCTTTACCAATAGAAGAGGGTGATCTTGAACTAGACACCATTAATCTACGCAGAACGTTCACCTCCATGGGAAACTCTTCCCATGGAGGAACATTTATTATTTATGGCTCAGAAAAATCCAAAACTTTAAAAACTGGACTCAAAATGACAGATAACGCCCACACAAAGCTACTTTAAGAGGGACATTAGAAGTGAAAATCAAAGTTTTTCACATGGTAAAAACATTTCTCACCTCCCACACCACTAGAAAAACAACCATGAAGTAGAGGACAACTGAAATGCATCTCAACATTCATTAAATATCATTAAACAAGTATTTTCACACATGAAAGAAAACTTTGAATCAGAAATTCAAAAACAAACTTAGAATGGAAATAAGCAACAACAAAAAATGAAAAAAAAAGATGTGAGACAAATGCTAATGAAATAAACTTGGGAAAAAACTGAGAAAAAATTTAAAAAATCATTTCAGAAGTGAGGATGGAATTACAACTTAAGAGAAACTAGGTAGATGGACTGAAAACATGAAGGAAAGGTATGGAAGGGTAAATGGATGAGAAAGGATTAGAGGTAGAAAGGCTTAAAAGGTAGACAAAGAGAATCCAACATACCTGTGATTGTACTCCCTACCCTAAAGAAACAAAAATAAAATAGAAGTAATATTTAAAACTATAAATTAATAAAAATTATGGAAATTTAAATACATACTAAACACATACGTGTTAGAAGGGCCTACTGTGTACCTGGAAAATTGACCATACATTGTCACCTCTGAGACATATCCTGGTTAAACTGTTTGACTGAAGGAAAATTCATGAAATAGGCTAAAAGATCAAATCATTTATAAAACAGAGGACATCAGGCTGGCTTTAGAATTTTGACAGTAATACAGCACTGAGCATCAGTGGAGCAACAGCATTGCCATAAAACCCAAGGAAAGAAAATGTAATCTAAGGACTGGATATTTGTTGACATTCTTCATAGGAAAAAGGCCATAGAAAAATAATTCTAAGTATGAAGAACTCAAGAAGCACTGATCTTACAAGCCCTCCTGTGAAACTACTGGAGGATAAACATCATTAAACCAAGAGATGATTGGGGAATAACCCAGCAAAAGGAATGATGTGGAATATTCAGTATACTTTGTTGTAGATCTAAGACCAAAACTAAGATGGTGGGGGATTGGGAGGCACTGTGTGAAAGCTATATGTCCTCATAAAATAGGAATAACACAAATAAAACAAAAAGATAAGGATAAGTGAAAAAGAGGAAGGTAGAATAAGCTCATTAATCACCACATCAGTAAAAGAGGAATTAAAGCTATAGTAGAATGTTAAGTAAGGGAAAGTATACCAGAGATACTGGTATAAAGGTCACCATTAGAACCCTAAGATTTTCTAAATACAAAAATAAATGCATAAGAGAGCAAAGGGAATCTGTAAGTCAACAAAGACCTAGAGAAACATTAAATATAATTCAAAAATAGTGGTGCCTGGGTGGCTCAGTGGGTTAAGCTGCTGCCTTTAACTCAGGTCATGATCTTGGGGTCCTGGGATTGAGTCCTGCTTTGGGCTCTCTGCTCAGCGGGGAGCCTGCTTACCTTCCCCTCTCTCTCTCTCTGCCTGCCTCTCTGCCTACTTGCGATCTCTCTCTGTCACATAAATCAATAAAAATCTTAAAATAAATAAATAAATAAATATATATATATAAAATTCAAAAATATAAAGTATGAGATAGAGACTAAACATTTCAGTTACATCATTAAATGACTGAGCTAAACTCACCAAGTAAAAGGAAGATAATTTTTATATTAGTTCACAAAGAATATCTAAACTTTTATATGACAGATATACTGTCTACATCATGGAGTATTGGGCAATTTTAAAAAAGAATGTGGAAAATTCCTATGCATCGATGTGGAACAAATTCTAGGGTACTTTAGATTTTTTAAAAGAGCAAACATTTAAAAGAATGTATGTGGTATGCTACTTTACAATTTTTTGTGTATCATCCTCTCACCCCTGGACTAGTTCCTTAAATTATTTACTAATGAATCACTCATTGTTTGAAAGTGATGACCAGAGAAATTTAAATGTAAATAATCAAGAGCTACTAAAACTTGAATATCAATTAAAAATGTTGCCATAAAAAAGGCTATAAATCAATGAGAATGTAGTATTCAGTCTACAAAAATGTACTTAGATACAGCTGTTTTGAGGAGCACAGGCATTACATAGGAGATACCTGTATCTGATTTGGACAGACATTATTTCTTAGATAAATTTGTTAATAAGGCAGATGGTTATTACATCTACTGACCAAGCGGGTTTTGTTTTTTTTGTTTTTGTTTTTGTTTTGTTGTTTGTTTGTTTGTTTTTTTAAACAAAACACTATCCTTCCTCTGGAGCTCCTGGCTGGCTCCATTGGCTCAGTTGTACTGTGACTCTTAATCCTGAGGTCATGGGTTCAAGCCCTACACTGGGCCTGGATCCTATTTAAAAAAAAAAAAAGAAGAAGAAGTAAATAAACAACACTATCCTTCTTGAATAGCAAATGAACATATCTGTTGCAGATATGATAGCCTGCATCGTTCAATCTCTTTCCAATATTCCTTTCCATAGTATACGTGTTAGAGAACTAAAAAGATCATTTCTCAGATATCACTGTGGCTCAGACTCTGGGTGTGGTTTAGGTTCCACCAGTCAGATGCACGCATGGAGCTGTGAACTCACAACTGAATTAACTGGGGTTGGGGGTTGTGGGCAGTGTGTGCAGGGATCCGTTTTGCCAAGGTGACTGTAATATGAGTGGCATGGCATCAGAGTCAGCGGTTCTGCCAGCAGCTTCTGGACATCAAGATTGTGACCTGGGTTATGGGATGCTGGAGCCAGGGGTTGGCACAATGACTTCAAAACTCTGTAGCCCCTGGCAATCGCAGAGATAGATGTTTCCCTGTGGTGCCAATCCCGGCTGTTCTGGGAGTCAACCTGGGAGCACAAGAACACTTACTTCATCATTAAGTCAAATTCTTAGATATTTCTCTTATATTTCTTTATTAAGTCAAATTCTTAGATATTTCTCTTTTTCTGAAACTGAATCTTAAATGACGAAATATTCCAGGGAAAGTACCTTGAAAATAGGATGTATGTCCTCTTGAAGTTCTCAAGCCATAGAATTCATTATGAAACACCCTGAACTATTAAAACATCACCAGCTAGCGGCCTTTGCGGTGCTGAGTAACCTGGCTGGCTATTCATGCCCCTGTCCCTTTGGCATGGTTGTTAGAGAATCAATCCCAAATCCATCATTTCCTTCCTATCTTGCTCATAACCTCTTATCTTCTGTTCACTGCTCTTTAATGAACAGTGCTGCAACTACTGCCATATCAATTAAAGCAAGCCACCTGATTCAGGCTCTTTTCCGTAATGTTAGCGACTTGGGCATCTCAGCACATGTGGCTCAGGCTAAAGGCAAATAGGGCCGTCTCTCCATACAAGGTTCTTTTTCATGGGGCTTTTGAGTCCCGCTGAGCAGCTAGAAGCTTTGCTTTCTGGCAGACACTGTTCCTAGCCCTTTGCTGCTCTTAATGTTTCCTGGGGAAGGTGAGTTCTCCAGAAGGCCTTGGAGAAAAAGAGGACTGTGTTCCATTGTAAGAGTCAGTAGTCAATCTAGGCTAAGACACAGTAGAGACCTGAAGTTTGATTATTGAAAACCTTTGCCTAGGCCAAACCTAGAAAATGAAAATATCATTTAGGTTGGTTCCAAAGTAAAGGAAATAATAGGGTAGGGGCACCTGGGTGGCTCAGTGGGTTAATCCTCTGCCTTCGGCTCAGGTCATGATTTCAAGCTCCTGGTATTGAGGCCCGCATCGGGCTCTCTGCTCAGCAGGGAGCCTGCTCCCCCCCTTCTCTCTCTGCCTGCCTCTCTGCCTACTTGTGATCTCTGTCAAATAAATAAATAAAATATTAAAAAAAAAAAAGGAGATAATTGGGTAAAGGTGAAGAAAGTGATGGGTTGCTGGCCACATGCTTGTCACAGTAAGACCAACTGGAAGGTTATTTAGGAAAGAAAGAGTGAAAACCTTTAAAAGAAGCCATCCATGTCTGTTCGCATAGTAAGGGCATGTTGATTTTTGTCTCAGGCACTTACTGCAAAGAAAATTCTTCTCAACAGCCTTATGCAGCTACTGTCAGAGGCAGTTTGGGGTTATAATTAAGAACATGAGCTCTCTGGAGCCAGACTGCCTCCAAATCCCAATTTTACCCATGAGCATGTCTGTGACATAGGGTACAAGATTCATAACTTCACTGAGTCTGCTTTCACAACTGTTAATGGGGATAAAACAGCACTTCTCTTACAAGGTTGTTGCGAGGCTTGCAGGGATAGTAAAATGTAACACGGTTGGAATGGTGTGTCACGTACACCACATAAATGCCGGCTATTAGTATCATTAGGGTCTTGGTTTCCTCCTCAGAGGTTCTTGAGGATAGTTATACATAAGAAATGATCCTTGGGTATCATTGTCTGTCGTAGTACCTTACGTTCCTGTCTTCCCAATGCTATTTTTAAAATATATTAAAATATTTAATATTTTATTTAAAAATATTATTTAATATTTAAAATATAAAGTATTTTAAATATTTTATTCCCCCCAATTTATTTATTTGTATAAATAAATGGTCAAACTGAAGGTACAATCCATTTGCAGGTTGTGAAATCAAGGTGCTAAAAAAGATTTGCCAAATAAATGGGGAAAAAAATGTGGGAGAGGACTTGGAATTGATGAATTCATCTATTTAATCAGCACTGTTGAGGGATTAGTGTGAGTCAGCTATCCCAATGGCACTGCACTGTGGATACCAGGATGAAAAAAACAGAAGCAAGTTTTCTCTCCCTTACTCACTGTGCATTTTCGGAGGGAAGGATACCAACCTTCTCCATGCAAGGAACATTTACCCTACAACACCGAGTATAATGTATAGCAGTTTGAACTTACTGGTTTCCTTGTGCATGCATGAAGTAGTTGGTTAACTCAGGATGGCAGGATTAACTTCATTATTTAATCCTCACTCAACAGTTTGCATTGCTAAGGTTTGTAGACCTCAGAGAGAATTAAGATTTCATTATGCTTGATAATTTAATAATGGATTATTTTATCATTTTTCTTTTGTTTACATGGCTGTTCTTCCAAGATCAAAATTGCAATGAATTAATAGACTGTTAAAGACAGACATTTCAGGCATACAGATACATTGAACCTTTTAGAATGTTTACAAGGAAATATAGTCTAAGTCTAACCTGGCGTTTCTAAACCTTGGCACAAAACTGACATTTTGGTCTGGATAGTTCTTTGTGGCAGGACTGTACTGTGCATTGTAGGAGGTTTACAGCATTTGTGGTTTCTACCCACTTATGTAGTGTATCCCTCCTTCCTCCTGGAGCTGAGAAAATGTTCTCAGTTGACCTGTCATCATCTTAAAGCAATTTTACCCCCCAGAGGTGAAAAATCATAGTAATCCTGCATCTGCTTCTTTCCCTTATAAATCAAGCAAAAAGAACCTTTCCTACTCCTTTTGTTCTTAGTTATTAAAATATAAATTTATAATTTTATACATATATGTAAAATAATTAGAAGGATATATAGGAAAATTCAATGGAGTTGTCACTATCACTATAATTCAAGCTTCATTAATTATATACTCATTAGCTCATTCATCTGATGTTTTTGTTCTTTTCTATAGTAGGAGAAGAAAATATATGAGGATGGCCTATTTTCTAATATTTGATTTGGCTGTTTCTGTGTTTTAAAAGACAAATTGGTTGCTAATAATTAATTGGCTTTGAAAGAATATAAGCCACCTCTTTACCTCTACAGTGACTATTTCAGAGGTTCAGGGAATGGCAAAATCATAATGGAATGACTCACCCTTCCAGTTAAAATATTTTTACATGTATCACCTGACTTGATTTGAAAGCTTGAAGTTTACTGAATGTCCATGTTCCTTGGCTACAAAACATAATTTTTTTGGTGTTGTTTATTTTTTTGTATTTTATTTATTTGTTTGTTTATTTACAAACACAGTTTTCCTAACCTAAAAGGGTTCTTTTCACTGTACTGGATCCCAGCCATTGAATGAAGTATTAGTTATTAAAATTACTGCTAGCTGCCCTAGCAATTTGAGAATCTCAGTGTCTTACAACATGACAGTTCTATATTTCACACTAAATTTCATGTGGTTGAGTGACTCTCTTAGGCAGCTCCAATTCAAAAAGTGAATTGTGGGCCTCTCATCATACCTGAAATTTTTGCTTTCAACAGCATGGACAGAGGCAAAGGTAGAACGTGGAAAATCATGTGGAGCATTTTCAATATATATATATTTATTTATCTTAGAGGGACAGAAAGAGAGAGAGAGAGTTGGGGGAGAGGCAGAGGGAGAGACTCCCCAAGCCGACTCCCTGCTGAGCTCAGAGTTCATCACAGCTGGATCCCAGGACCCATGAGTCCATGACCTAAGCTGAAACCAAGAGTGGGACACTCATCTGATGAAGTCACCCAGAGGCCCCTTTGCAAAGCATTTTTGAGGCCACCTCAAAATTCTCTCAGTAACAGATGTTTACTGGGCATTGCTGTGTTCCAAGCACCGTGTTTAGGTGCTAGGAATACAGTGGCCCTTTCAAAAAGAGCCTAGGCCAAGGAAGGAAACTTTGGACTAGAAAAGATCCCCTGTTGCTTCTGTGGAGTGGGAGATCCCGCAGGGACTCATCCAGGGCAAGGCATAGATTTAAAGTGGAATTAGAGAATGCAGACATCTACTAGAGAGAGAGTGATAAAGAGTGTTTGGGACTCTTAATCTCACAAAACAAACTGAGGGTTGCTGGGGGGAGGGGGGTTGGGAGAAGGGGGGTGGGGTTATGGACATTGGGGAGGGTGTGTGCTTTGGTGAGTGCTGTGACATGTGTAAACCTGGCGATTCACAGACCTGTATCCCTGGGGGTAAAAATATATGTTTATGAAAAATAAAAAATTATATATATAAAAAAAAGAGTGTTTGGGAACAGAAGGGATTTAGGCATGAGACAAACAGAACCGAAAATCCCCAGCAAAGCTGAACTTTGTCTGTGTTCTCAGTACCTGTAATTTCCCTATTTCCCTAGCTAGGTTTTAATGATTTGATAAGGTTCAGAAGATGCGGATCTGAGATCAAGAGTAAATAACTGTAGAAAGGAGTCTCAAAACCTGCTCTTGAACAAAGGTGTGAGATTTCTAAAAGGCCAAGACAGAAAAACAGGGGGCGAGCATTCTGTACCCCGGGATAAGTAATCGGACCATTTTAGGCCCTTGCACATAAGAAGGCTGTAAAAAGATCCTGAAATCCTTAGCTCAGCACACACCCTCAGGTTGGGCATACCAAAGGATGAGACGAAAGAAGTCTTTGGAAAACATTGTTGGGAGTGTTATGACATTGGGAAGCTGTTTCTCCTCAGCTAAAGCTCAGCAAAAGGAGAACATATACAGACCTTGATAATGCCCCGTGAAGTTTGGCAGAACATAAGGGACTGTAACTTTTGTGTGAAGCTGCCTAGTGATACCAGGGACAAAAATAGATGGCACATTAGGCATCAGTGGAAGAAGCAGATGCCTCAGGAGGGCCAGATGAGGACTGCACTGGACAAGGAGGCAGCTTCACTGTTTTGAAAGGGGGCATTACATAAGAGAGCTTTAGGCAGAGTTTGGAAGTGAACTGTAAAATACAGAGGCTCGCAGTGGGGTCCTGCATGTACAGAGACATTATCTACATCAAAGAAGCTTCTCTGGTATTTCTAAAGGGGGTTGTCCAAAATAATACAAAGAGAGCCTTGGTTTGTATAGAAATAATGCCTGACCCATGGTGAGCATCTACCCGTCTTGGAAATTATGAATGCCTTACATGTATTAATTCAGTTCTCACTGCATGGGGAAATGAAAGCTCAGAGAAGTTAAATAAATTGCTCAATTCATGTAGCCAGTTCACAGATCACCATGCCCGCAAAGCAGAAACAAGCTGTAGAAGGACTATGTTTTAAGTGAAATTTGGGAGCTTTGTTACTACAAGGTCATTTTACTCATATGAGATGCTGTCTTACCAAAAAGGGTCTAAAGAATTTTCATTTCCTGAGACTGTCCAGAGAAGTCATGAGATCTGCCATCAATTTGAGCTTAAGAATAAAGAAGAATTGGGGCATCTGGGTGGCCCAGTGGGTTAAACCTCTGCCTTCGGCCCAGGTCATGATCTCAGGGTCCTGGGATCGAGCCCTGTATCGGGCTCTCTGCTCAGCAGGGAGCCTGCTTCCCCCTCTCTCTCTGCCTGCTTCTCTGCCTACTTGTGATCTCTCTCTCTCTCTGTGTCAAATAAATGAATAAAGTCTTCAAAAAAATAAAATAAAATGTATTTAAAAAAAGAATAAGGAAGAATTAACCCCACAAATCTGGGAAGCACAGAGAAGGGGTGACATTGTTTTCTGCTTCCCCTCTATGGAGTTCCATTCTTTGAACATAGCACACATTACTTGTTGAGTAGCAACTGTGTGTAGAATGCTGGAATAATAAATAATAATAAATAATAATAATAATAATAATAATAATAAATAATAAATAATCTAAGAAAGGACTTTAAACATATACTACAAAGATAGGTAAATAGAAAGTTAAACAGAAAAGTCCAAAAACTCAAAACACATTTTCATTTATAGCTATAAAATGGCTATGATGGTTAGAATCCCGAGTAGAGTTTTGTGGAGCACAGCCAGATTTTCGACAGCACAAAGAAGGAGACCCTACACAACAGAAAGCAATGGGAAATCTCAGTTCTGGGAAGAAAATCTGTGGGAGGATGGGACTAGATCGCTCCTGAAGGGGGTTAAGGGAAAGAATACATTTACCAGGCAGAACAGAGTTGGGCTTCACTGGTAGCAAGAAGTAGTTAGTGACTAGGACTTAACTGTGGAGGGTTTGAAGGTCTTACATGTAATCTAACCCCCCTGGAGTGTAATTTACAGCCTAGGAAGTCACACTGCAAACTGATTTTACTGGCTTAGGCCAGAAAGCCTGGAGGAATCTTTGTTTCTGTAATTGAAAAACTGTGTAAGAATCAGAGGGTTTCCGGATGGGCTATCATCTGCATCAACAAAATTTGGTACTCCACTGGAAGTGAAAGACATACTTGATTATTAAATGTCTACTTCTTTTAGAGAAGCATGTTTGTGACAAGAGTAAACAGCAAGCTTGTGAAGTTTATTTGCTGCATCTGTGAACAGACGAGTGATAACTCTATTATTTATGGTCACAGATTCACAATGGTGGTTGCAGTTTCTTTTCCTGGGTTTCTGATGAGGAAGAACACATAATTTTTTTTTTCTCTAAAATGCTTAAATGAACTTTCTAAAAGTGTTTTTAAATACTTGGATTCATGAGAAGCCCATGCATTACACAGCTGAGTGAAGGGAGATTTCAAATGGATGCCTTCTTTAGTCCCCCAGGTCAATAGCTTATCTCAGGGAGGTAGAAAACAAAACAAAACAAAGCAAAAACCCAACAAAACCATGTCTGACTACTCAGAAACATTTAATGTCTTTTTTAGCTGAGAGTCTCATAAAAAAATAAAACCAAACTGCATAGGCAGAGAATATGCCTCAAGATACTTGTTTTTTTCAGGTTATTTCATGTGTCTATCAGACCCATTCCCTGACTTTTTTGTATCAGGGTTAAAGGTGCTAATTTTTATGTGGCTGGTTTAAAAATGTGGTTCTAGGGGTAGCTGGGTCATTCAGTCGATTGAGTGGCTGACTCTTGATTTCCACGAGGGTCATGATCTCAGGGTAGGCAGGGAGTCTGCTTAAGGATTCTCCCTCTCCTACTGTCCCTTCTTTCCCTCCCCTCTCATATAAATAAATAAATATTTTTAAAAATGTGGTTCTGAATCTAGGAGATGGCTGGGGAAAAGGAGAGGACAGTGCACTTTGAGAGATTTAATGTCTTTGTTATTAAGACCCTCCTAATTGTTTGTAAACATTCACAAATAAATCAATTGGTTGAAGACAGTTTGGACTATAAACTTAAAATCATCACGTCTATTCAAATCAAAATAGCATACAGGAAAGAGAGCACTTACTAAGTTGGCCTTACAAGGCCTGTATCTTATGATTCTTACAGCTCAAAGCATATACTGACCTGGTGAATTTTCACCTTCATTCATTTTTTTGGTACCCACTGTGTGCCAAGCCAGCATTTCATGACTCCCAGAGTCTCTGTGAGACTTCTGAAGACAGATAATATCAGCACTTTATAGCACACGGTTCTGAAATTTAAATCCATCTATCTTTTACATATTTAGGATTGGCTGCTTTTCTTTCAAATGCTTGGAGAATTTTTCAATCCTTGCTTCTAGAACTTGACTACCCCTTCCTTGCCTTTCCTACCTCTCTCGTTCCTTTTGAACCTTTCAGCACCTCTAAAGTATTCTGCATTATGTGACATGTCAAATTTGTTTTCTCTGCAAAGGGAATCATTCACTGCTGCAGAATTTGGGATTTTTTTTTTTTTTTAAACCAAGGAAAGCACCAGAATGTTCCCTGAAGAAAAGAAACAACTTTTAATTCTAAAATCATGTAATTATTTCTTAGCCTGCAGCTCACCTGATGTCAAAAAATCAACCCCCCCAAAAAAAATTTAGAAGGATTACCTTCCAAAATTTAACTCTCAGTGAATGATGCTTCTAATTCATCCTTGCCATAAAACACTGACTTCTTCATTGAAGGAAGTCCGGAGTTTTTACCATTGGATTCACAAACTACATTTAATTTAATTTACCTTTTCTTTCTTTCTTTTTTTTTTTTTAATTTATGGATATTTATTTCTTTCTATCATTAAAAGCATACATCTAAGACCCAAAAAGCTAAAGATAGCTTTAACGTACACTGCAGAAGGCTACTGCTCTGTGTTGTCACTTAAATCAAGCACTATGAGAATTTCTTGTTTGGCTGACAACACAGAAGTGAGCTACATGAGGAGAATGCTACAGTATTTCCCTTGGGCACTTTGACTGACAGTCACGTCAGTCACATACCATTTTAGGTGCCAGTGAAAATGAAATTTAAAAAAGAAAGTTCCTTTTAGTTGGTGAGAGTAGTTGGAGAGTCTTCTTGAAAGACTAATTGCATTCAAATGTCTTTAAAAAGTCTTCTTTTCACCTTTGTACAAACTTAAAGTGGAGACCTGTATTATGATCTGATTATCTAACACATCTAGTTTCCTTCAGAGTCAGATATCCTGTAAATATTCTGGGGAGAGAAAAATCACTATTTTGTTTTTAGATAGTAGATGCCATTAAAAATAACAGACCAGTCCATGCTAGGTCCAGGCGAAAAATTACCTTACAGGGCTAAAGGACCACACCAGTCCCATCTGTGCACATACCCATGTCTGCCATTACATACTTACATAAATGACTTGGTTGGGTAAGAGGGTCTATGAGGATAGAAACGTTATACATAGGTATCTAAGGTAAGAGAGAACAATAGAGCAGCCCCTTCTTCCACAGAGGTTACATTGGACTAAGTCTGTATCCCTTTCTCTCTAGTTCTATTTCAAATACCTCCTAGTTTTGGCATAATCAAAATGGAAAGAAGGAAATGGTACCCTAAACAAAGTGATAATCCCATGAACTAGACTGAGGAGTGGTTTAAGTTATATGGGACTGAGGAATGCAGGGAGCTGACTTGACTTCTGTATTTTTGGTGAAAACCAGTTGATCTGTACTTGAGAGAGAAATATCTTGGTATATAAAATTCATTTTATGAAAAAAGTATAGTTTTGAATTTACAGATTGAATTACAATTTTATTGTAATTTTCTGATCTTTATTTTTTTTTTAAGATTTTATTTATTTGAGAGGGTGAGAAAGAGTGTGTGTGCTCATGAACAGGGGGAGGGGCAGAGGGAGAAATAGACTCCCTGCTGAGGGACTCAAACCTGGGACCCTGGGATCATGACCTGAGCTGAAGGCAAATGCTTAACTGACTGAGCCACCCAGGCCCCCTATATTCCTGATCTGTAAAACCTTGTTAAAAATACTCCTCTTATAGTTCGGTTCCCAAGCAGAGCAGTTTATCTTCAAAAGACTTGGGAGTTTGTGTCACCAAAATATCCCAAAGCCCTACCAGACTGTGGAGAGAAATGAAAACACATTAGCTTGAAAACATAAATTCCACCTCTAAAAGCCCCTCACTCTGACATGGACCTCAGCCCATGGCTGGTGGGAGTTGCCGTAGTTCTGCCCCTAGGAAATTGGGATTCCAACATCTGAGGAGCTCTGTTTTCTATGTAATGGCCAAGTCATGCCACTTCCTTGCCTTTGCGTGTTGACTGAAACTCTAGAGCCAGGCTTCTGCTTTGGTTTACCTTTTGAATATTTTGGGACTAGAGCATTTTCTTTAACCCCACTTTCCATGCCTGGTGCCAATTCCTATAGAGGGCTTGACCCCGAGGAGAGAGTACTTCCCCCATTTTCTACCTTTGTTTTGACTTCTGTGGCCACAATGTCATTGACAATTAGATCTGATACTGATTTTCGATTGTGGTATCTTCCCCTCTGGGTTACTCCTCACTCCACCCCAGAATATGGCCAGTGATTCTCATCCCCATCTGAATCTTCTGTGCTCTTCGAGGGCTACCTTTTAAGCTGATGCTTCTCAGACCTTCGGAATATGTATTTGAAACATATGGAGAACTTACTACGATGCTAATTCTGAGCAGTAGATCTAGAGTGAGGTCTGTGATTCTGCTGATGCTACTCATCCAGGGATCACAATTTGAGTAGCCAAGGCTTTTTACCCAGAGTTCTCCCTCCTCAAACTTCTTTCTGTTGAGCCCCAGACTCTTCCCCCTTCTTCCTGATATCTTTTTACCAAAGTTCCTACATACTTTTATTTGGGTTATCGTGAACACTTTCTAAATAAAAAGTACCAGGTCATTCGTAGACCCAAAGTGAGGTGACCTTCTCCAAGTCAGCCTAGCACATTCTTACTGTAAGCCAGAAGTTCTTCAGTCTCTTTCTCTCTTCCTACAGGATGGCACCTCCTCGGACCTAAGCAAATATTTCAAGCTCAGTAGCATTTGTACTCTTTGTAACATTCTGGGTTTGAGAGTCCCTTTACTACTATGAGGATGTACCTCTTAGGTCTGTTGACAGTTACTTAGAAGCATGAATCTGAGTTCATTCACAAAAGGCAGACACTGTTTCCACTGAATTTGAGAAAATCTGAGGTAGCATATCATTCTCTTTCTTCTTTGCCATGTTGTACTTTTACCTCCCTCTAAATTAGCATGTCAAACTTTTGAAGGATCTTTACTAAAGGGTTAAGGCACTTTCAGAAAGGAATGATAGTCTATGGCCATACCACCCTGAATGCACCCGATCTCGTCTGATCTCGGAAGCTAAGCAGGGTCGGACCTGGTTAGTACTTGGATGGGAGAAAGGAATGATAAACAGAGAGGGAAAAGGTTAAAGTTTTAGCTAAACTGAAATTTTTTCTTGAATAGTCATAGAAAGGTGCTTAATGATTGTACCTTCACAGGAGAGTGGACCTTTGTGTCCAGTGTTTAGTCTTTTGATCTGAATTTTACACCCATGCTTTCCAAGATTCTCTCTGACATCTCTTACCCTAAACAAAAGCAGACTTCACTTTCTGAACCCTAGTCCTTTTTCTGTTTCTTACAATATCCTGAGGGCTTGAGGGATGACGTGGATGCCATCTGGGTAGGCAGCAATTTTTTCCATTTTCTAGTCTCACAGGCCCTTCGAGAAGACTTTGTTCTTAAATATTCCACCAGTGGGAGTTGTGGACTTGAAAGTTCTTCAGTGGATTGACCTATTGGAAAGCCTATAGCACAGAATACATTCAATTAAAAAAATACTATTTAAATCTGTATCAAGAAAAAATATTTCCTCCATTAATAAGGCATGTTAATCCTATTAATCCTATCCTATAGTTGGAGTTGATGGATACCTGTAACAGTAATCACCTGTCTACTTTTCTTTTTTTTCTTCCTGTTTTTGCAGGGTGCAGGGAGTGTCTTTACCTGAGGTCTGTTCAAAGGACAAAAGGGCTATGTCAGTCTGTAATGAACCAAAAAAGTATCAGATGTTCATCCCTTCTGTATTTTTTTGGAGCCATGGTTTCCTTATTAATACTGATAAACTCTTTCAGGTTCTAAGAATCTCACAGAATTTCACAAAGGGATTTGAGCCTCCTTTTAATGTGGTGCCACAGGGGAGCCAGTAAACCTTCATTTGAGTCTTCTACTAAACCTTCATTTGAGTCCTTTACGGATTTCTAAATCACATACCCTGACAGTAAGTTCTAGAACTGATATTTTCATTCTGATTTCTATCCATGTGGGCCAACTCATGTGCTAAAGGAGATGAATATAATATTATCAGTTGTAAAGTGTTCTATTTTTAGTGGCCTGCCTTTTATCTGAACATTTTTTTTTAAATTAAGAAGAGCCTTTTTACCCATAGATCAATTATCGTCAACCTAATCATCATTAAAGACGGAACAAGATTGTGCTCTCTCTCTCTCTCTCTCATGCCTCTGAGGAATGTGACATAAGGGATTGTCTCCATTTCTCAAGGTTGCATAGGACATGAGTAGCAATCAGGTGCTTGAGTATTGACTTCTGGTTTAGAGCGCTATTTAATAAACCAGTCTACACACATTTCTAAAGCCAAATGTGATTTTTGGAGTACTTCATTTTCTCTGTTATTAAAACCTCCATTTCAACAAGCCCTCTGGCTACAGCCTACATTTCTCCATAGACACTAGCCCCAGAAAGTGTGATTAAAAACTGAAATGTACTTTTGGGAAATGAGAGTATCTCCGAAACTCTATGTTTGGTGCTTTTCCTCTTGCAAAACACTGAAAAGTGCTTTTTACGATTTATTTTTTTTTCTCACACCTCTAATACAAAGACACTCAGTATTATTATCCCTCCTGTTTGGCAGCAGCTATTTCAGAGCCTATCCCAGAGTCATCTGGTAAGCGAGCAATGAAATGGAGACAGGTTGTCAGAGCTGTTAGGTGTGTATTATTATTCATGGACCACTGGTCTGGTTCTTGCAACTTCTCTTAAAAACCTTGCTTTCTCATCTTTGAAGATCTCTTCCTGTACCAGATATTGACTGATTGATTGATTGATTGACTGTGTTCAGTTTTGATGTGTTCAGCAATTCGTTAGTTTCGTATAACACCCAGTGCTCATCACAACAGGTACCCTCCTCAATACCTCATCTCCCCCACCACCCGCTTCCCTTCTGTAACCCTCAGTTTGCTTCCTGGAGTACTGAGTCTCTCATGGTTTGTCTCGCTCTCTGATTTCTTCCCATTCAGTTTTCCCTCCCTTCCCCTTTAGTCCTCTGCACTATTCCTTATCTTCTACATAGGAGTGAAACCATATAATTGTCTTTCTCTGCTTGACTTCTTTCACTTAGCATAATCCTCTCCCCGTTCCATCCATGCTGATGCAAATGGCAGTTATTTTAAATTGTGTTCTACATTATTTTTAATCTTTAAAAACTTTATAGCACCTACTATGTTCCAGGTACTATCTTAAGAACTTTACACATATTAACTTATTTTCCTTTATAACAAGTTCTATTATAGGTCAATCTGTCATCACCTATGTTTATGGATCAGAAAACTAAGAGCGAAATGACTTGTTTAAAGTCACATAACTAGTGTCAGTGTTGCCGCTGGACCCAGTCTGGCTTCAGAATCCATGCTCTCGATCACCATATTCTTCATTATGACATTGGCTTGCCTCAGTCCTTATAGCTCTTACTTTCTTAATTTGTGGCCTGTGAGAGGTCTTTCTTTCCTTACCAGTGCTTTGAGATTTATTCTGCCAGATTAATCACAATTCAGAAATACCTCTGAATTAATGATGAAAGAGTTCACTGAATCCCTTGGTTAGCCCTGTAAGTTCCCAGTCAAAAATATTCAACACCTTTGAGAAAATTGTCTTTGGGCAGTTCTACACTAGTAAGTGAAAAGTCCTACATGGGTGAGCTTCTCCAGTCAGCTCTCCTTTATCATTCCAATCCTTCAACAGCTACTGAGCACACTGGCAGCCAGTCACCGCCGTAATTGGAGATTGGGCGTTAGCAAAATGGAATTCTAAAACAGGTTTGAGTCAAATGGGAAGTGACTTAAATCTTGATCTTGAACTCCCGTAACATTTCTTTTTTTGAAAGGAAACCCATTGTAGAAAAAAAATTTTTCCCCCAAGTTTCTGAGAAACCAAGTTGTAGCTATTTTTAATAGCTAAAATATTATCAATCTAACTGAATCAAGAAATACAGTGAATTTTTAAGGGAAGTTCTCATGTGAGATTTCTGGATTATCCAGGAGGATATTTGGTTTCTAGGTGTTTAATAAATCAGCCCCGAGCATTGGGATGTGAGATATATTTCATTAAGAGTACTTTTTGTGGGGAGTCCTCTGTTTGATTTAAGGCTTTATTATGGGAAGTGGAGGAGACCAGCTGTGACTAAGAGATAACATCTGTATTTGTTTCTTTGCATTTGGTGGGCAACTAAAAGGCCCTGAGTATCTCATCTTTCCTGGGAGATTGTGGAGTGTGACCCAAGAAAAACAGGAGTTGTTTTATAGCAAAACTGCTAGATATTTCTGATGGCAATACAGCTGTGTCCCATTTCCAGACAACATCATATATAAAACCCAATCTTAAAAAAAATGATTACTTGGGGATTGTCTATTTGCATTTTAGAAGCATTCTTTATTTCATAAGACATTCAACAGGGAGTTACTTTAGATGGCTTGTTTTCTTAATGTGCTTAAAATAAAATTTGATTTATAAATAACTTCACAAAAGCACGGCTACAATAAGAGAAGTATAATTGTAACTTCAAAAAGAGAAGATTATGGTTCTTTTTCTATATAAAGAATAGCACATGTCAATAGGAGATAGTTGTGGTTTTGTTTTCATTAAGCCCTGATCTGATATTCAAATTACCTGATAGCATGAAATTATCTTACATTATTACCATAGTTTACAGTTTACATTGCTTTCATGTGTTTTCCCACTGTAACTAGACCCTTATAATATCCCCCATGAGGTCAGTGATGGAAGAACCAATAGCCCATTTTACAGATAGTTGAGTTTGCTAAGGTTCTGAAAGATTGGGGCATACCTTTTATGAAATAGCTTAAACAGTATTTTTCAACCTTGTTAATCTGTTTAAATGGTATCTGTTTAGGCTCCACTCCTCTAAGCTTTGACTCAATAGGGTAAGTCCTGGAATCTATGTTTCCAAGTTTCCACAGGTGAATTTGACGAATGTCTAGGATTGAAAATAACTAGGAAGATTTGAAAGAATTTGATTCAAACTCAGGTAGTTGACACAAAGTCTTCCATACTCTTTTCTTATATACCCCACTGCTTCCCCAAGCCTGGATTCTGTCTGTGATAGTTGATAAGTAAATTCCTAGGCACTCTTGTAAATTTGAATAGAGAACCATAGGAAAGCCATTTATGAAAGTGTGACAGTGCCACAGCCTTTAAGTTCAAATCCTACTTCTACCAGTGTCTTGTACAACCTTTAGTTCATTTAAATATATGCTTAATAGGCATATGCTATATGCTGGTCTCTGAGCTGGGTGATGGAGGTTCCTCTGAAAGTGTTAAAGGCTTGTAGGGAGACTGTGATTCTGAGCTTGCCTTTTTTTTTTTTTTTAAATGACCCAGGGATTGATGTCAGCAAGACAGTAGAATAGGAAGCTCCACTCTTTCTTCCCCCAGTGGAGCCATTGACTCAAAATAACAGCAGACCAGTTTCCTTTGTGAGAAATCCAGAAAACAGTAAAGAGGTCCTTGCACACTAGGCAAGTGCAAAACCAGTTACAGTCTATACCATATCCTTCCTACTAGCTCAGTGTAGCACAGTCTGGCCCCTTGGTGTCCCTGGGGGAGGGAAAGAGAAACCTGGAGCATATTTTCAATATTCAGATCTTTCTGCAGGGCTGGGGATGGGTTTCAGTCTTGCCTGAATCTAAGTGCCAGCAGAAAATGGTGTCAGGACCACTGAGAACTAAGGTGATGGTCTGGAGCACTCCCTTGCTATAGTCTCCCTGCAGCTACCTGAGAGTGAGTAGGAGAGAACCTCCAACTACTGGTTTCTCCTTGGGGAGGAGTGTGTGTCCAACGACTTCTCAGAAATTTGTTCAAGGCACTGCTTCCTGTCTCTCTGGACTCCAAAGTGCTAATACCCAGCAATGTCTAGAAGTCTGCTGCTGATAACAGAAGAGAGCGGAGTCTATTGATGCAATTCCAGAAACCTGTAGTACTGCAGACTGACACCAGAGAGAGCAAGAGATTATGAGCTACTGCAAATGAAAATCAAAAACCAGTGAATCACTCTAATTTGGAATTTAAAAGCACAAGTCCAGCTCTAGAGAGAATTTGAAAGGTCCCAGAATCTCTAGTTGGGCTAATTGGTCGAGGTTTTCCCCTATATGAAGCTAGTCTTTAAAGATTAGGAGAGGTGTCTGTTTCTTTTCCAAATGCAGGGATCCCAATAAAAAGTTTCCAGGATACAAAGAATCCAGAAGATATGGTGCAATCAAAGGAACCCAAAAAATCTCCAGATACTGATCCTTAGAGAAGGGATTATATTAATTAATTGACAAATAATTTAAATGATCATAAAGATGATCAATAAGCTTAGAAAAATGATGCATGAACAAAATGAGTATTTTAACAAAAGGTAAAAAATATAAACTAAACCAAACAGAATTTTTGGAGACAAAGAATATAAATAACTAAGTTGGAATCTTCTCTAGAGGAAAAATGATGAAGCAGAAACAGAAAGTAGAATGGTGGTTGCCAGGAGCTCAGGGAGAGAGAAAACAGAAATGGATGGTTGTTCTTTAATAGGTGGTACAGAGTGTCAGTCATGGACAATGAAAGCATTAGTGGTCTTCTATGAAACAGCGTGCGTATAGTTAACAATATTCCACTGTACGTGAAGATTTTGTTAAGAAGACAGTTTTCACATTATGTGTGTGGGTTTTGTTTTGTTTGGTTTTAGGCCATACACTCACATACAAAAGTTTAAAAGTGACTGATGATATCTTTATTCTTCTCCCAGGAGCTTATATCGTTTGTCAGTCAGTGTGAGCTGATGAATACTGGCTAGAGAGGCTGAGTGAGAAAATACCTCTCCTTTGGTAGGAGAAGTATGTTTGATTTGCACATCCAATCAGTGAAGAAGAATCACTTTTATGTTACCAAACACCTTTGGCCACTTATCTTGAAGATTTTCATTTCAGTAACTTCCTTTGAAGATAAGCAAAAGCTTCCCATTACAGATAAATTGACCTCTAATGGTTCATCTAGATAATGAGGTAGAAATAATTCCCAATATTAGGTCTAGAATAATTTTTGAAAGTAAACTTTGGGACTCAGAAGGAAACCAGTTATGCTGGGCCCTTCAGTGCTGTTCTTAAGCCAATGTTGAGGGCACCGAAGAGCCAGCCTGAATCCTGACATTCTTCTGTTGTCTTTATTCCACAGTAAAGGCTGTCTGGTTGCCCTCTATAGGCTCAACTCCGCCTACTCACCTATGTTGGAAGATGGAAAACCAACTCCCCTCAGGCTTGCTCTAGCATCTTGTCTTGCCATTACGGGCCTCTACACTGTGATGGTTAGTTTAAGTATCAGTTTGACTGGGCTAAGGGATGCCAACATAGTTGGTAAAACATTTCTAAGAGTGTCTGTGAGGTAGTTTCCAGAGAAGGGGCATTAGAACTGGTAGACTGAGTAAAGATCACCTCACCCACATAGGCGGCATCAGTCCAATTTGTTGAGGCTTGAATAGAATGAAAAAGATGAAGAATGAATTTGCTTTCTGCTTAAGAAATTGACACTAAATTAACAATACAGTAAACAACATGTGTTGGACAGGATGTGGAGAAAGGGGAACCCTCTTACACTGTTGGTGGGAATGCAAGTTGGTGTAGCCACTTTGGAAAACAGCGCGGAGATTCCTTAAGAAATTAAAAATAGAGCTTCCCTATGACCTTGCAATTTCACTACCGGGTATTTACCCCAATGATACAGATGTAGTGAAAAGAAGGGCCATCTGTACCCCCATGTTCATAGCAGCAAGGGCCACAGTCGCCAAACTATAGATAGAACCATGATGGATGATGCCCTTCAATGGACGAATGGATAACGAAGATGTGGTCCATATAGACAATGGAGTATTATGCCTCTGTCAGAAAGGATGAATATGCAACTTTTGTATCAACATGGACGGAATTGGAAGAGACTATGCTGAATGAAATAAGTCAAGCAGAGAGAGTCAATTATATGGTTTCGCTTATTTGTGGAGCATAAGGAATAACACAGAGGACATGGGGAGATGGAGAAGAGAAGGTAATTGGGGGGTATTGGAGCGGGAGACAAACCATGAGAGACTGTGGACTCTGAAAAACAATCCAAGGGTTTTGGAGGGGCGAGGGGTGGGAGGTTGGGTGAACCTGGTGGTGGGTATTATGGAGGGCACGTATTGCATGGAGCACTGGGTGTGGTGCATAAACAATGAATCCTGAAATTCGTTGAAAAGAAATTTTAAAAATTACAAAAAAAAAAAAAAAGACATTGGCACTCCTGGTTTTTGGGCTTTCAGACTCAGGCCAGTACCTACACCACTGACCAGATCTTGGACCTTTGGGCATGGACTGAATTACACCACTGGCGTTCCTGGGTTTCCAGTTTGCAGATGGCAGATTGTGGGACTTCTTGGCCTTCATAATTGCATGAACCAGTTTTTATAATATTTCTTTTATAAACCTTCTGAGATAAATAAGTGAATATTTATCTATAGAACTCCTATTGGTTCTGTTTCTTGGAGAATCCTGATATATACTTGTAACTACAGAGCTGATGTTCTCCTTCTGGTGGCCACACTCTGTGTTTTGGCTCAGTTCTAATCTTTGAGTAGGTACCTAGAAGCTTTGGATCTAATAGGATTAGGAGTTAGCTTTCTTCAACCCTGTCTTAGGAATAGAACCCACTTAGCAGGAGAGACCATGACCGTGTTATTCACTAGCGGTTCTTCCTGGTGCCCGCAGTTTGCCTGTTCTTTTTGGATCATTGGCTTGCCTTAGATTTCTATATATGTACCCTTCTTATCTGTTAGGAGATGTCTACTTGATTTTGGATCTTCTTCTCCCATATGCCTTTTGCTCTTAGCACTTAACTGTTTGTACAGAGATCATATCCTCTACCTTTTATTGGTTTGCTGTGTCCGCAGACTGAATTCTGATGCCAGAATTTATGGTTGGTTCAAATTTTACCCTTTCCACTCCCTGCATACACACCAACTTTTTCAGCTTGACTAGAATTTCAGAAGTGATGACAAAGGGAGAACATTAGTATTTTCAACTAGGTATTTAAAATGTCTGTGTTTGCCCTTCAGTTTCGGCCATGTTGGCGGTCTGTCTTTATGGTAGTATTATGCTACACCAGATTTAAAATAATATACAAAGTCTTTGCCACAGCTTCTGTGTGATTTGGCTTCTGGTTGTCTTTGTGATCTCATGTCTACCACTCTTTTTGCTCTCTATTCTGCTTCCTCACTGACTTTTTTTCCATTCCTTGAACAAGCCAGGCACGTCTCTATCAAAAGCTCTTTGTACTTGCTGTTGCCTTACCTTCTGAGAATTTCTCCCAGGTGTTTGCACATTTGCATCCTGTAATTCAGGTCTCTAAAAGCAGCACCTTCTTGAATAAGTCTTTCCTAACTCTCTTATCCAAAATGGTACCTCTTCTCACCCTTTATCATCTTGACCGGCTTTATTTTTCTTCAGAGGATTAGTTTTAATGTCCTATTTTGTATGTTTATATGAATTTATTTTTATTTTACATTTCCTCCATTACAGTATAAGATATCTGAAGACACACATTCTACCTATTTTGTTTAACCTTGTGACTTAGCACATAGTGCCTGGCACCCTATTAAATGAAAGAATCAATGAATGTTGAATGAACAAGTGAATTTTAAAAATGAGTCAGAGACTTAAGAGTTGATATTCCCGATTTGCTTAACCACGTAACTTGGAGCAGATTTTGTTTTTGAGCCATGATTCCTGATTTCTGTCTTTTTTACCCTAAAGTGCATTCTCTTCTTGAATCCATTCATCTGATCCCCAAAACTCATAGCTCTCCTTCACGATCTATTTTTTACTTTTTCCCGAGTCAGACTTAGCCTGATTGTAACAGCAGCTTCATAAAAATCGTACGACCCTTATCTTCTGATATTAGGGCTTGAGGAAAAGTGAATAGATGCCGATTCTAGTGACTAGCCTTTGAGTAACAGTTGAGTTCACATTCTTCTGTACATTGCCTTTAATCATGTTGATAAACTAAGTGTTGCTCCTCTTAATCAGATTAAGTGGATGATTATACTGGCATGGGAAACAATTATAGTGATTTAGAAGAGTAGAACTCATTGTAAAGATTCAGAGTTATTTCCTTATGGCACAAATGAACAGGATAAAAATCTATCCTCCGTACTACTTTATCTTCCAAAGTTTTGGGAAAAGATTTTTTTGCATGTGGTAGACATAGAGAGCATATGAAGAACAGTTTTTCATTTCAAAAACATTTGACAGTACTATTAGTTTCTGTTCTGAGAAAATATGAACGAGAGAATAGTAGTAATAGTATGTACTAGTAAGAATATATGTATAGAAATGCACATAAGAGTATGAATGACATTTCAAAATACCCTTTTCAAGCAAAAACAACGTCAAGAGTTTGAGCAATACATGCGGCCTCGAAACACATGCCACTGCATTCTATATAAAAGAGAAAGTTTGAACTTACTTTTTGACTATGATGTTAGTGCAGTGAAATGACTGTGAATCAAGGGCCGTTTCCTAAGAAAGCTGCAATAGTGTGAGCTACTTCTAAGGGATAAATGGGGAGATTAAAAGGACTGTGTGTGTGTGTGTGTGTGTGCGCGCGCGCACGCATGCGTGTGTGTTTGTATGTTTGTATTTAGGAGGTTGACATTTTACTGGGAAAATTGTTATTATTTATTTATTTAAGAGAGGCAGAGATAGTGAAAGAGAGCACAAGCAGGGAAGAAAGAAGCAGACTCCCCACCGAGCTGGGAGCCCATATGGGGCTTCAACCCAGAACCCTGAAATTGTGACCTGAGCCCAGAGCAGACTAAGCCATCCAGGTGCCCCTTTACTGGGAAAATTAAGGGTTCAGTCTGAGAAGACGAACTATTTCAGTGAGACACTGAAACAGCTTTAGAGGCAAAGGTGTTTTAGAATTGGGAAGGAATTATCTGGACCATGCTCAACCAGAATCTGTTGGTTTATGAAACTCCATTCACCAGGGCAACAAAGCCAATCAAGGCCATTTGGGCATTTACAGGAGATTCTGTAGGATACTTCTGCAGATTCTTATGATTGCAATAGGAACCGTTTATGATTGTAATTAGAAAGTGAATAAGAGAACATATATAGCAAGAATCTTTGTTATTGATAGAGGAAAAATATTTATGATGTTTTGTCCTCTTTTTCTCGTGAAAATTGCTATTTTCCCTGTCTTCTGGACCATTTTCTTTAACACATACTGCTTTTTCTCCTGTGTTAGTAGCAGCATCACCACCACCACCACCAAGATCACCGTCGCTTCTTTGACTCAGTCCCCTCTAGACACAGGCCTCATTTTGGATCCCCCCTTTCCCATCCTTCATTCTCTTGACTTCACTTCCATCAGGCTTTATAACTCAGAACTCCCCTGACACAGACTTATCAACATCTACGATTTCCACACTTCGAGATCCAATTGCTGGTTCTCCCTCAGCCCTCACATTATTTGACTAAGAGCAGCTTTTCTCATAGAATTTTATTCCCTCCTTCTTGAAACCTTTTCTTCTCTTGGCTTCTAGGCCATCCGTCTCTCCTAGTTTTCCTCTAAACTTCACCCTAACTGGCTCTTCTCAGGCTCCCTTGCTGGTTCCTTCTCACCCACCAAAGTTTCAGTCCTTGAATTCCTTTTCAGGCCAGTGACACTCCATTCATTGGTAGTAGTCAAGAGTTTAGCTAACTAGTTCATGATGTTGTGCCTTGGCATCTGTTTTGTTCTGTGGCCGGTGAGGACCTCAGACTCACACTGGTTCCTCATGCAAGGACAAACCCTAGAGAACAACCCACAGAATCACAAGTAAATCTGTGTTTCTGATATGACTTCCCCAGTAGCCCTGGTGATTAACAGTCTCCCTGCCTCCCAGGGCCTTTTTCTTGTGCGCTCCTGAAGTAAGACCCCCATGGAGCTTACCAGAATCCTGCTCTTTTGGTTTGAATTGACCAATCTGGCCTCAGCCTGGGAACCTTAATGCGCTCAGACCATGGGCCTTGATTAAGGCATGTGCCTCAAACCTGTCATTTTCTCTCTGTCTTCATTTTCCCTTGACCTTCCATGTGTCTCCTTGAGACATTCTGTGTACTTCCTCCTGTACCTGTGAGTAATAAACTTCTCTGTTTCAGTTTCTCTTGTGGTTTGTTGTTGAACCGAGACTCTCCATCCACCACCCTTTGCTCCTCTTAAATGTTGGTTTAACAGTCATAACAGTAATGGTGTCTCAACTCTGGTCTTTAAATAGCCTTTGCAGTGGACTCCCAAATTTATTTCTATATGTTGGGAAGTCTCCTGAACTCAAGGCTTAGGTATCTAACCAACTTTCTGACTCTGTTCTTGGATACAGAAGGCATTCCAAACTTAGTAGGTCCAATACCTGTTTCCTACCCACATAACCACATGGAAAACCACCTTCTGTGATCTTCTGAGTCTCAATGAATGAATTTAATTTTTCCAGTTGCTTAGCCCAAAAGCCTTCAAGTTATTCAATTCTCTCATGTTTACTCCATCACCAAATCCCGATTGTTCTACTAAAAAACAAAAAAAAACCCATATATTTACATTTCTTACTATTTCTTGCACTGTCACTGTTGTTTAGCCCCCTGTCATCTGGCCTGGTTTATTTCATTGGCATTACTAATACATCTGTGCCTGAAGATGAAATTAGTTTGAGATTTTTTCCCATTGTATTATTCTTGTTAGGTTTTAGTATCCAGCTTATGCTAATTTTGTAAGTAATTTAGGGACCTTTAATGTTTAGCTGTGATTTGGCACAAGTTATGAAAAAACTTGCCTAGAGCTGTCTAGCCTGGCACCATTTTTGCATACCTTTTCTCAGTTCTTCCATTTCTTCTGTTATTAGCCTATTCTGGTTATTTTATTAATAAATGTATCATTTATTTTAATTTAGATATTTTTGAATTCAATGATATGAAATTGTAAACTATATTTTAGAGTATTTATTGATTTTAACATAGAAATACCAAGGACACAATAAAATGAAATTTTAAAAAATGGCCCTAATTTATCAAGCCAGATGAAAAAAAAGAAGGGAAAGGTACCATATATAATAGAAAAGGACTATATACAAGTTTCAAAAATAAATGTTAAAGTTTCCTTTGATACCCTCACCTTACAAGTCCCTTTCCCAAATGTAATCACCTTTAACTATTTCTAATGAGGAGGTTTCTTTCTTGATTAAAATGACTGCCAACACAAACGTAAAATTTCAAATTTCACTCTCTTCAGCTTGGCCAATATATTTTGGATATTTGCATCTTTTCGTACTCATGTTCATTTATGAAATTGGACTGTAGTTTCCTTTTGTGCATCTTTCTCCAGTTTTCATTACCTTTGCTGGGTTGGTCATTTGATTTTGTTATTATCTGTTTTTCCCAATGGTCAAGAAAACATCATATACAATTATCTGTACAATTATCCAGACTTGAGATGCTCCTTATGGAAGTGTTTTTAATTACAATTGAATTTTTTAATGGTCTTAGGGCTATTCAGACTTTTTATTTTATATTAAGTTAGTTTTGCTTTGATGCATGTTATATTTTTAGGGATTTTTGACTTTCATCTAAAGCTTCTTCAAATTTATTGACATTAAATTAATTATATTTCTTAATAACTTTTAAATCTATCTTGGATCTGTAATGTCTCTTTTACATTCCTAATCGTATTTAGTTTGTGTTTCTAGTCTCTCTCTTTTTGCATTTTCTTGATAATTTTCTCCAGTTTATTAGTTTATTAGTTGTATTTAAAGAACTTAGTTTTATTCATTTTCGTTCTGCTTACTTTCTAGTCTGTTACTTTTAACTCTTTTTTTTTTTACTTTTAACTCTTTTTTAATCTGTTTTCTACTTTATTTGGTTTACTTTTTGAAATTTCTTAAGTTGGATACTTTATTAAATTTAATCTCTTTTCTGCTATAATAATTTGAAGATAATATTTTTTTCTATAAGCACTATTTTTGTATCATCTTTCCAAACTTTTGTGCTTTCACTGTCATTCAGTTCCAAATATTTTAAGTTTTTGTTGAGTTTTACCTTCCCCAATATGTTATTTATATTGTGTGTTTATGTATCCTGTTATATGAAAACTTTAAAAAAAATCTTTTATTACTGGCTTCTGTGTCATTATATTGTGGTTAAAGAACACGGTCATATGATATTGATTCTTCACATTTGTTGAGACTTGCTCTGTGGTTTATGATATGGTCAGTTTTAAAAATGTCTATTTTGTATACTCTTGAGAAGAACATAAATTATCTGTTAGGAGCAGAAACATATATTAGCCTTAAAAATAAAATTTGTAAAAAAAAGTATTTATTTTATGGACATTGGGGAGGGTATGTGCTTTGATGAGTGCTGTGAAGTGTGTAAACCTGGCGATTCACAGACTTGTACCCTGCGGATAAAAATACATTATATGTTTATTTTTAAAAAATAAATAAATAAAAATTTTAAAAGTATTTGTTTATTTTTATTTATTACTTTTTGAGTATAGTTGGCACACAATTTATATTGCTTTCAGGTGTATAAATGAGTCTATACATTATGCTATGTTCACCACAAGTAACTGCCACCAGCTGTCCCATTATATCGCTATTATAATCTCACTGATTGTATTTCTTATGCTGTTCTTTTTATTCCTGTGTCCTACTCATTTCATAACTAGAGGCCTGTATTTCCTTCTCCCCTTCACTTATTTTGCCCAGCCCTTCCCTCCTCCCCCTTTGGCAGGTATCAGCTTGTTATCTGTATTTATAATTCTGATTTTGCTTTTTATTTGTTTCTTCCTTTTTTAAGAGTCCATAAGTCCACTTATGAGTGGAAACATGACTTATTTTACAGTGTAATATCCTGCAAAACCATCCATATTGTCTCAGATAGCATGATCTCATTTTAATGGCTATGTAGTATTTCAGTGTGTGTGTGTGTGTGTGTGAGAGAGAGAGAGAGAGAGAGATTTTCCTTATTCATTTTTATGTTGATAGACACTTAGATTGTGTCTGTGTCTTGGCTATTATAGATAATGCTGCAATAAGCATAGGGGTGCACATATCTATTTGAGTTAGTGTTTTTGTTTTTCCTGAGTAAATACCCAATAGTGGAATTATTGGACCATATGCTTTTTCTATTTTTAATTTTTTGAGGAACCTCCATAGTCCTTTCCAGAGTGGCTATACCAATTTACATTTTGACCAATAGTGCATGAGGGTTCCTTTTTCTCCATATCTTCACCAACACTTGTTTCTTGTCTTCTTGATTTTAACCATTCTAACAGGTGTGAGGTGATACCTCATTGTGGTTTTGATTTGCATTTCCTTGATGGTTAGCAATGTTCAGCATCTTTTCATGTATCTGTTGGCCATCTGTATGTCCTTGGAGAAATGTCTGTTCGTACCTTCTGCCCATTTTATTAATTGGATTGTTTGTATTTCTGATGTTGAGTTGTGCACATTATTTTTTTAAAAGATCATTTATTTATTTATTTGCGAGAGAGAGCACAAGCAGGGGGAGCAGCAGAGGGAGAGGGAGAGGCAGACTCCCTGTTGAGCAGGGAGCCTGACACGAGGCTTGATCCCAGGACCCCAAGATCATGACCAACTGAGCCACCTAGGTGCCCCAAGTTGTATACATTCTTTATATATTTTGGATATTGACCCCTTGTCTGATACATCATTTGCAAATATCTTCTCCCATTCAGTAGATTTTTGTTTTGTTAATGGTTTCATTTGCTGTGCAGAAGTTTTTTATAATCTCAGTAGTTTATTTTTGCTTTTTTCCCTTGTCTTAGGAGATAGAGCTGAAAAAAATGTATCCATGGCCAATGTCAGAGAAAGTACTGCTATGTTATTTTCTAGGATTTTAAGGGTTTCAGGTCTCACCTGTAGGTCTTTATTCCATTTTGAGTTTGTTTTTATGTATGGTGTTAAGAAGTGGTCCAGTTTTCCCAGAACCATTTATTGGAAAGACTCTTTTCCCCATTGTATATTCTTGCCTCCTATGTCATCGACTACTTGACCATATAAACGTGGGTTTATTTCTGGGGTCTCTCTTCTTTTGATCTGTGTGTCTATTTTTGTGCCAGTATTATACTGTTATGATTACTACAGCTTTGTATTGTATCTTGAAATCTGGAATTGTAGTACTTTCAGCTTTGTTTACTTTCTCAGGATTGCTATGGCTATTCCAGATCTTCTCAGGTTCCATATAAGTTTCAGTGTTATTCTTGTTTTATAGAAAATGCTGTTAGTATTTTGAAGAAATTGTACTGAATTTATAGATTGCTTTGTGTTTTATGGATGTTTTGATAATATTAATGTTTTGAGTTCATAAGCAGGGAGTATCTTTCTATTTGTGTCATCTTCATTTTCTTTTATTATTGTTTTATAGTTTTCAGAGTACATGTCTTTCATCTCTTGGTTAAGTTTATCCTTAGGTATTTTATTCTTTTTACCACAATTGTAAATAGTATTGTTTTTTCAGTTTCTCTTTCTATGACTTCATAGTGTATAGGAACACTACCAATTCCTGGATATTCATTTTGTATCCTGCCACCTTACTGAATTCGTTTATTCTAGCTATTTTTTGGTGAGGATCGTTAGGGTTTTCTACATATAGTACCATGTCATCTGGGGAAAGTGACAGTTTAATGTCTTTACCAATATGCATGCCTTTTATTTCTTTTACTTGTCTGATTGCTATGTCTACTTCTTCTAGTACTATGTTGAATAAAAGTGGCAAGAGTGGACACCCCTGTTTGGTTCTTGATCTCAAAGAGAAGGTTCTTAGTTTTTCACCATTAAGGATGATATTAGCTTTGGGTTTTTCATATATGACCTTTAGTATGTTGAGGTATGTTCCCTCTTACTCCATTTTTTTGAGAGCTTTTTTTTTTTATCACAAATGGATATTGAATCTCGTCAAATGCTCAATCTCCATCTTTTGAGATGCTCATAAGACTTTCTTCCTCTATTTTGTTGATATGCTATATGACCTTGGTTGATTTCTGAATATTGAACTGTTCTTGCATCCTGGGAATAAATTCCATCTATTGTGGTGAATGTCTTTTTAATATATTGCTGTATGTGGTTTGCTAATACTTTGTTGAGGATTTTTATACCTATGTTATGTTCATCAGGAATATTGGCTTATAGCTTTGTGTATTTTTTGTTTGTTTGTTTTGTTTTTTCGTGGTGTCTTTGGTTTTGGTATCAGGATAATAATGGCTTTCTGTAATGTTCGTAGAATCTTTCCTTCCTCTTCTCCTTTTTAGAATAGATTTTTAAAAAATGATTTTATTTATTTATTTGACAGAGAGATCACAAGTAGACAGAGAAGCAGGCAGAGAGAGAGGGGGAAGCAGGCTCCCTGCTGAGCAGAGAGCCTGATGTGGGGGTTGATCCCAGGATCTCAGGACCCTGAGATCACGACCTGAGTCGAAGGCAGAGGCTTAACCCACTGAGCCACCCAGGCGCCCCTCATTTTTAGAATAGATTGAGAATAGGTTTTAACTCTTTTCAGTGTCTGGTGAAATTCACTTGTGAATTCATATGGTCCTGGACTTTTTCATTTTGCTTCTTTTTGATTATCAGTTCAATTTCATTACCTGTAATTGGTCTGTTCAGATTTTCTGTTTCTTCCTGGTTTAATTTTGGAAGATTGTGTGTTTCTAGGAATTCTTCTGGTTCTTCCAGCTTGTCCAGTTTGTTGGAATATAATTTTTTTAGTATTCTCTTATACTCTTTTGTATTTCTGTGTTATCAGTTATTACTTCTCTCTCATGTCTGATTTTGTTTAATTGGATCTTTTCTTTTTTTTTCCTGATGAGTCTGGCTAAGGGTTTTCCATTTTTTGTTTATTTTTTCAAAGAACTAGCTTTTGTTTTCATTGATTTAAAAAAAAAAATTTTTTTAGCCTGTATGTCATTTATTTATTTTTAAATATATTTATTTATTTATTTATTTATTTATTTGAGAGAGAAAGAGAGAGCACAAGCAGTGGAAGTGGCAGAGGGAGAGGGAGAAACAGACTCCCCACTGATCAGTGAGCCTGGTGCGGGGCTTAATCCCAGGACCTTGGGATCATGACCTGAGCCAAAGGCAGATCTTTAACCAACTGAGCCACCCAGGTGCCCCTCTATACCATTTATTTTTGCTCTGATCTCTATTATTTCCTTTCTTCTACTCATCTTGGGTTTTGTTTATTCTTCTTATTTTAGTTCCTTCAGGTGTAACGTTAGATTGTTTGAGTTTTTTCTTATTTCTTGAGATATGTACCTCCCTCTTAGAACTGCTTTTGCTGTGCCCAAGAAATTTGGTACCATTAAATTGTCTTCATTTTCATTTGTCTCCATGAACTTTTTGATTTTTTTCTTTGATTGCCTCATTGGCCTATTAACCAATGGGTCAACAATATCATGTTATTTAGTCTCCACATTTTTGTGTTTCTTCCAGTTCTTTTCTTGTGATTTTTTTTTCTAGTTTAAAACTGTTATGGTTGGAAAAGAAGCATGCTATGTTTTCAATCTTCTTAAATTTACTGAGGCTTGTTTTATGTCCCAATATGCATTCTATACTGGAGAATGTTCCATGTATGTTTGAAAAGAATATATATTCTGTTGTTTTTATATGGAATGTTCTGTATATATATGTTATGTCCATTTGGCCCAATGTATCATTCAAAGACACATTGTGCTCTCTCTTCGCTTTGTATATTGCTTCAGCATTGGGTGTGTAAATATTTACAGTTATTATATCCTCTGGTTGGACTGATTCCTTTATCATTATGTAATACCTTTCTTTGTCTTTTGTGACAGTTTTGTTTTTTTTTTTATTTTTTATTTTTTATAAACATATATTTTTATCCCCAGGGGTACAGGTCTGTGAATCACCAGGTCTACACACTTCACAGCACTCACCGACAGTTTTGGCTTTATGGTCTGTTTTGTCTGGTATAAGCAATGCTACCCTTTCTTTCCACTTCCATTTGCTTGGTGAATATTTATCTGTCCCTTTACTTTCAGTCTGTATGCATCTATGTGTCTGAAATAAGTTTTATGTAGGCAGCATATAGACGAGTCTTGTTTTTTATCCATTTTACTACTCTGTGTCTTTTGATTGGAGCATTTAGGCCATTTACTTTAAAGTAATTATGGATAGTTATGTGTTACCATTAAAAAAAATTTTTTTTACTTGCTTTTTTAGTTCTTCTTTGTTTCTTCCTCTCTTGCTTTTCTTTCTTTCTTTTTTTAAAATTTGTGATTAGTGGGTATGTGTGATATTTTGTTTTGCTTTCTTTCTCTCTATTTTTTGTGTGTCTATCATATACTTTGGGTTTCTGGTTATTATAAAGTTCATATATAACATAGTAAATAGCAGTCCATATTAATTTGATGGTCATTTAAGTTTAAACACACACACACACACACACACACACAAAGAAGAAAATCTTCATTTTATTTTTCCCCTTCTCCCTTTTTACTGTCTTCACACTTTATGTATATGTTCTCATGTTTTACATCGTTTTATTGACATTTTTATGTCTAATTGTGGTCATTACTTTTCTACATAAAAAAGTGCCTTAAACATTTCTTGTAAGGCTAATTTAGTGGTGATAAATACCTTTATCTTCTGTTTTTCTGGGAAATTTTATTGCTCCTTCAAATTTGAATGATAACCTTGCTGGGTATTCTTGGTTCTAGGTTGTTTCCTTTCAGCATTCTGAATATATTATGCCCCTCCCAACTGGCTTGCAAAGTTTCTTATGAAAAATCAACTGATATCCTTATAGATTTTCCTTTGTAGGTAACTTTTTGTTGTTCTATTGCTACTTTTAAGGTTTTCTCTTTATTTTTATCCTATGACATTATAATTATTATGTGTCATGGTGTAGATGTTTTGGGGTTCATTTTGTTTGGAACACTCTTTGCTTCTTAGTCTTGGATGTCTGTTTCTCTCCATAGGTTAAGGACATTTTCAGTTATTGTTTCTTCAAATACATACTCTTTGGGACCTATAAGGTGAATGTTTCTTTGCTTGATGTTATCTGAGAGATCTCTTCATCCTCATTTTCTAAAATTCTTTTCTCTATTTACTGTTCAGCTTGTGTGGTTTCCATTACCCTGTCTTTCAGATTACTGATTTGTTCTTCTACATCTTCTAATCTATTAGTGATTCTTTCTAGGGTATTTTTTACTTCAGTTACTGTATTCTTCAAACCTGATTCTTTTCAATATTTTCTATTTCCTTATTGAAGGTCTCACTTAGTTCTCTCATTCCTTTCTTTAACCCAGTGAGTGTCTTTACAATCATTACTTTAAATTCTTTGTTGGGTATATTGCTTATCTCTGTTTTACTTGGTTCTTTTTCTGAGGCTTTTTCTTGTTCTTTCTTTTGGAGCATATTTCTTTTTTTCCCCACTTTGCTTTACTTTTTACGTTTGTTTCTGGATTAGGTGAAATGGCTACTTCTCCCAAAGTTGAAGGAGTGGTTATCACTTGTGACTGATGTCACTGATGCAGACTGTTTGTGCTTGATGACTTTTGCTGGTTATCTGGAGCGATGGCTTGTATATGCTAGTTACTCTTTTTAAACCAAGGTTTTAAAGAAAGAGTAAAGAAAAAAATAATAATAAAAGTTAAAAAGCAAGCAAACAAACCAAAAAACCCCCCAAGAAACAACAACCAAAAAACCACACCCAAAATACTAAAAAAAAAGAAGAAAGGAAAAAAATATTTAAAAAGAGAAAAGAAAAAAAAAGAAGAAAGAGAAAAAGGAGAGAAAAAATAATAAAGAATAAAACCAAAAAGATAAAAATAAAAACAAAAAAGACAAAGTTTAAATAATAAAATAAAGTAATAAAAATTACCAAAAAAAGTAAAGAAAGAAAACTCAAAACCACAGCTTGTTTTCTGTGTCCCACCACAGTGTGACTACTATGGTCTGTGGACCTTGGGCTTGCTGAAGTTGCAAGCTCACTGTGTGCTAGAACCCTGCTCCATTCTGGGCTTTTAAGGTGCGGGGGAAGGGAATGTTCTCAAAGTTCCTCACCCCTTTTATACCATGGCTTTTTTTCTGTTCTTCTGAGAAACTAGGGCTCTGTGGGCTTGAGGGCCTTGGGCTTGCTGAGGTGAGAAGCTCCCTGTAAGAACTGGATCCATCCGTTATGACCTGTCCCACAGTAGGACCCTTAAGTTACAGCACCTGAACTTGTCCCTTATGGTATCCAGACCCTGTTCAGGTCTGAGCTTTTAATGTGGAGGAAGAGAGGGGGTTCCTATTGCTCTTTGGCCCTTTTAAACTGTGGCTTTTTTCTGTACCCCAGCACAACTAGGGCTGGTATACATTTATGGCTCACTGGAGCCATGAACTCACTGAGATGACCAACCTGCTCATGATGGTGTCTGGACCCTCTCTGTTCTCAGCTTTTAAGGTGGGGTGGGGCAGGGATGTAAACCATGTGTTTCTCTAGTTCCTCTGACCTGGAGAGCTTTCCTACAGCTCCTTTGCCACTTGGCAGAATTCTAGTGTTGTCTGTTTCATATGTTAAACCATAGGTGTTTTTGTTTTTGTTTTTGTTTTGTTTTTTGTTTGTTTCCTGTGCTCAAGGACAGAGGATAGGTTTCTAGTCCCTCATGACTATCCCTTCCTACTGCCATTTGCAGCATTGGCAGTGGGGGTTCCCTTTGCTGCTTCTTCATCTCTCTTGCTATTCTCTCTTTGGTTGTTCAGTAGCAGTTCAGTCAGCATTCAGTTCTTCTTTAGGAGGAATTGTTCTATTAATAAGTATAATTTAGTGTGTTCATGGAGAAGGTGAATTCAGAGTCTTCTACTAGCCATCTTGAACCAGACTAAATAAAATTTTAAGTTTGATTATCAAAATATTTTATATCCTTAACAATTTTTTGTTTACTTATCATAAGGACAGAATCTCCTACTATAATAACAAATTTACTTACAATGTATTCCTGAATTCTGTCATTTTTTTCCATACTTCATTACATATAATAACAAATTTTGTGCAATATATTTCTGAATTTTATCAAGTTTTTCTTTGCATACTTCTTTACATATTTATATACAAGTTTATTATTATTATTTTTCTCTGTTCAAATAAAATTTTTGTTATATAATAACTTTCTTCATTATTACTAATGGCTTTAAGTTCTAATCTTAATACAACTGTTAAAGCTCTGTTACAGTTAGAATTTAATCAATGTATACTTCCATCTTTTAATCTCGTTGTGTCTCTAATTATACATTTATTTCATAAATAACCTTAGCCCTTTGAAGACTTCATTCTTCTTTGTTTCTTTTGAAAAGTCCAATTCTCATTCCTTTTTTTTTTTTTAAATCTTGTCATTCTGATTAATTTTTACTATTTTGGAAATCTGTTTTACTCTGTTTTCTTTTAAGATTTTGTCACTTTCTTTTTTTATTTTGGTGATTTGTAATTTTGCCACAATATATTTAGGTGTAGTGCTTTTCATTCTGCTTATATACACTGCTTTATCTGTAAACCCAGCTTTTATGGCAGTTCTCAACTATTACATTTTGAATATCTTCTCTCTTTTATTCTGTTTTTTTCCTGATGAGGTTAAGCATATGTTATATATTTTTGTTTTATCCTCTATGTCTCTTAATTTCTCTTTCATATCTTTCATTTTGTTTCCTCCCTGTGCTGTATTCTACATAATTATTTGGCTTTATCTCAGTGTTCACTAAATCTGTCTTTAGCTATGTCTGATCTGTTGTATAACTGGTTCATTCAGGTTTTTTCTTTTAATTTCAAAAATTACATTTTTTAGTTCTAAATGCCCATTTTTCATTTATTCCTGATATTAATGTTTTTTTCTGGCCCATTCACTTATTATCCCATATTTTTTAAAATGTTTTATCTATTTTACCTTATTTTGTATTTGATAATTCAGACAGTCTTTAGAGATCTAAATCTCTTGTTTGTAGTAATTTTTTTTTAACAACCCAAAGAGGCCCAAGACCATTTTATCTGGGCTCTAAAATATTACAGGCAGCTGTTGTATTCACATCAATTTCTTTGTCTTATGAGGATACACGGAACTATGTTATCCTCGTCTGTTTTTTTCATTTTGGGACATAAAAATTTAAAGTGATTTAACCCAGGACAGTTTACAAGTCATAGCAAAGAGAGAAATAAACATGGGCTCCATGTTCAGTACTTTTCTTTATAAACCACAAGATGAATGGTCGCCTATATCTATAAATTATAGTCCTTTCTTGGCTCAGTTATATTAGTTTTATTCTTTCATTAACTATAAGCTTAACTGGTTCTGATTTCCTTTAATGTCTTTTTAAGAATTTAGGTGTTTTCTTATAGAGTGTCGCACATTCTGGAGCTGTTTCTTTCCCCAGAGTCATTTGATTTGTTTGTCTATCCTTGTTATTTCCTGTAAAATCCAGCACCTGGCACAGCCCAGCTGGATTTTAAATATACATTTTTAAGTAATATATATTATTTTAAATATATAAATATTTTAATTCATCTTATTGCTAGATGAGTAAGACTAAGTTAAATCTTTCCCCCACAAATGGCGTTCTCTTGATAGAATTATTTGACTTGACATACAAGTGATGCTCAATATGCTGAACATACCTATGCTTGTGAAAACCCTGTGGCCATAGTAACAAAGGTGAATGAAAAACTGGGACCTGAAAGGCTTTCTGAGTGTGTTTAGTCAGTGCCTCCTAGAAAATCTTTGCCACGTGTGCTGAAAAGGTTCATGAGCCTTACGTTTAGGATGGTTAGAGACTTTCTGTATTAGGAGGAGATAGTGTCAATAAAATGCAAGTAATATCAGATAAGATAAATCACCCATTTAAGTTAAGAATTTTTAGTGGTATGCTTTTGATGTTTTTAAAGGAAAAAAAAGGGGGGGGGGATGCCTGGATGGCTCAGTCAGCTAAGCATCTGCCTTCGGCTCAGGTCATGATCCCAGGGTCCTGGGATGGAGTCCCACATCGGACTCCTTGCTCAGTGGGGAGCCTGCTTCTCCCTCTGCCTCTGCTGCTCCTCCTGCTTTGTGCGCTCTCTCTCTCTGACAGATCAATAAATAAAATCTTTAAAAACATAAAGAAAAAAACAGGCATTTCAGGTTAGGTGGGTGTTAAATATTGGGAGAGATTGAAATATCTTCTGGTTCAAGAGGAGAATGAGAGTAAGGAATAAAGTGAAATTATTAATAAATTGATTTAAAATTTTTAAGTCACATAAGATTCCTACCAACTAACTGTTCATGGTTTTATTTTTAGAGTTTGGATGATTTTTTAAAAACTGAAATTTCTTAAATTATTCTGTAGAATTTTTCTGTGAGATTATTAAGTAAAAGGTATACAAGTCAAGGTGGCAGGGTTACTGGAGGCAAGAAATAATATAGTAACAGAACTTTATTTCTACTGGCATCCCGTTTTGTAACATAGAAGTGGTAAGGGGGAGTGGAAGTCATCTATTCTCTCAAGCACCAATTGAATGAGAGATTGAACTACTTTATTGAACTTACCTTATTCATGCTATAACATAAGAATCTGTGAATCTTTTGGATTACTTAACCTTTGGTGTATTGGTTCAGAACTGTCTTTCTTTTTTATTACTGTATTTAGAATTGTAGTATACTTTTTTTTAATATTATGTTGTATTTCTTTTTTTTTTTTAAGATTTTATTTATTTATTTCACAGAGAGATCACAAGTAGGCAGGGAGGCAGAGAGGCAGACAGACAGACAGAGAGGAAAGCAGGCTCCCCACTGAGCAGAGAGCCCAATGTGGGGCTTGATCCCAGAACCCTGGGATCATGACGTGAGCCGAAGGCAGAGGCTTTAACCCACTGAGACACCCAGGTGCCCCTAGAATTATAGCATACTTTAAAATGTTATTTATTTGATCTTGATTTTCCTTTGATTAATTAAACATAAAAATAAACTTTATATATTTTGTTTTATATCATGTCACTGTATAAAACTTGATTTTCTGTGTATAATTATAATTTTAGAATCCAAGGTTAAAGAGTATGAGGACAAATATAAAGCCTTGAGCTTCTTGTTTATGAAATCCATTAATGAAATCATTTTGGCTCATATATAACAGAACAGTTGAGCTAATTACAGTTTTAGGACTGGGAAGTTAAGAATTTTTTCATTTGCAGATGACTTGCAAAGTCATTAAGCCTATAAGAGATGAACCACTTTATGGTCACAGGGCTGTATCCTATATACAACCTATGACTTTTTATCTTTCTTGAGTGCCCTGTTAAGAATAACTGAAACAGAGCACCTGGGTGGCTCAGTCGGTTAAGTGGCTGCCTCCACTCAGGTCATGATCCCAGGGTCCTGGGATTGAGTCCTGCATTGGGCTCCCTACTCAGCAGGGGTTCTGGTTCTCCCTCTGCCTTCTCCCTATGCTCATGCTCATGTTCTGTTTCTCTCTCAAATAAATAAATAAAATCTTAAAAAAAAAAAAAAAAGAATAACTGGAGCAGTGGTACTTAAAAGGTCTTGACTTAATCTCCGAGACTGAGAGAGTATTCAAGAATTTAGTTGGACTCATATCATTATCTTTATTTATTTATCTTTAAAGTCTTTATTTATTTATTTTAAAAGATTTTAAATTTGCACTCCCGAGAGAATAGGGTAGGGGAGGACAGAGGGAGAGGGAGAAGTAGGCTCCCCGCTGAGTGGGGAGCCCAAGGTAGACTCCATCCCAATCAGAATCTGAGCCTAAGGCAGAAGCTTAACAGTCTGAGCCACCCAGGCACCCCATCATCATCTTTATTAAATGAAAGTTTTCAACATGGACATTAGCAGAATCCTGTAAGATAGCAGATAACTTTACAATATTTTTTTATGTGAAAAATTGTCCCCATATCTTTCTTTAAAAAAAATACCTAAATATCAGTTAAAGGAATAATTATATAAAGACAGGAATATTTATGTAATTATATAATATATAAATTATATAAATCTATAATTATATAAATCTGTTGTTATGGGTTTCTGCCGTATTTGTTTATTCTACTATGTATATTCCTGATGTCTCATTGTTTTTGTTGTCTAGAGTTCATATTTCTGTTTTCAACAAATGAAGACTTATGTGGTTCCATTAAACTTGACCTTTCTAGGGAAACACAATTTAGAAGGAGAAGGATGTATTTACTATTTTTATCATCTCCATAAAAAACTCTCTTTATTACTCATTAAAAACAATAGTAAATTTCCAAATGCTGTATACACTATCAGTACCAAAATTTTTTATAACTATTCTTACAGACAACTACAAATAACAATGCCTTTAGTGGGACCTACCATATTTTTAGTTGTGTGTATTGCACAGATGTAATAACATTTATTAAGCTGTATTCTAGATGGAGGACAGAGGGTGAGGGAATCAATATCCAGATTCACAGAGTCCCTTAGTTTTCCATTTATGAATATCAGCTCACGTTCTTTTGTGCATCTACTGTAGGAATACTGCAAAAATATATTGAATCTGGGGGGAAGCCCACCAACAATTTGGACTACAAAGCTTCTACATGTGGAAGGTAAACAGGACACAAAAACAAAAGGACTGAGATTAATGGATCAGTGATAATTTTGGACAGTGATGAATTTTTTTCTTTTAAAAAACATTTTTAATGTTTCCTCTGAGATTAGGAAACAATATACTTCTTCACCATGTTGTATTTTTCTGGTTGAGTCCCAGGAGCAAATGACCAGTGCAGTCTTCTTTTTCACTTCTGCCCAAATCCTGAACTGCCATAAAAAGTGACTCTTTGTTTGCTCCTCATTATCAGGATTTATTATGAAGAATCTTTATAGCTTTAACCTCCTTCCTTGAAGAGACTTTTTTTTTTAAACTTCCTGAGATAAATCAAATCTACCTGCTTTGTCTGTCTCTGGCAGGCCAGCTTATGTTCTTAGGATGTCCAGATACTCTGCAATCAAGGGGACTATTTCCTGCAGAAAAAAAGAAAGAAATGAAATTTTATTCACACAATTGGGGTACCTCTTTATGCAGATCTATAATCTATAATATCATCTTTAATGGCTTTTCTGAAGTAATATGTGAAGTCATTAAATGACAGTAAAAGTAGGGCAAATCTCAAGAAGCTTTTAAGGATAAATGTAAAAATGGCATAGAAATATGGATAATTGAATAAGTAAACAGCAGGGATAGCTCTTTGGGTATGATGGCCTCTTTATATCACTTATAGGAATGCAATAGAATATATCACTAAGGTCGTATGTGAATGTAATATACAGAAACTACTAATTGATTACATGAAATTATCCTCCTAAACTATGAATTTTTATTTTGCTTGTCAGTGCTATTTAGGGCTATTTCTAGGACTGGTTTTTTAGGACATTAAAAAATATATATTTTATATATTGTATATTTAAATATTTAATTTAAATATTTTAAAAATAAATATTTAAAAAATTAAATATATTATAAATATATATGAATATTATATATTTTATATATACTTTAATATATATTTATTATATATATTTATTATATATTATATATTATATATTTATAATATATATTATAAATATATGTGAATATTATATATTTTATATATTAAAGTATATATAAAAAATATATATATATAAAATTCTGAATACCTTTTTTCATCCTCAGTAAATTCAGGTCTTTCTTTTTATCATAAATGCACAGTATGTGTAGATTTATAGATCATCACATTTCATAGAAAATCTTACTTGAATCCCTCTTTTTAGGCATACATTGTAATTAGGTTTAGTTATCAGAGATGCAGGGAAAGACATCTCAGGATAAGCTAAGTATTTTAACCTCACCCATTGCCCATGATCATAAATCAGGAGGGGTGTTTAATAAATTCAGAGACAAATTCACACAAGTATTGGTGACTACTAACATTGTTCAAGTTTCTTCAAGGCTGGTTTTAATCTTTTCAGGTGGAAAGGCTTACATATAAAATATGCATTTTAGGATAGTAGCTGTATTCCAAAAGCAAATTTAATTTGCACAATCAAGGGGAGATAGTGGGAAAGGGAAATGGTAACATAAAGAATGGAAAATGCATATGTCTGGTGGTTATTTAATAATACCTTTAAACATAAGGTTTTTAGGGCTTCTGAAAGAAGAAACAGATTTCTGCTTTTGCACCATCTTTAAGAGCATATTGTCAGAGCTCTATACAGTTTCATAAAGTCTTATTAAATAATTGGGGCATTGATAAATGTCAACAGCATGTTGACTGTTTTAGTTTCGATTTCAGTGGACACCATTATATTCCCAGCAATTAAAAGTAGATCAGAAAAAATGACAGCCTCTCACAGGTTGTACTAAATGCTACTGAGAGCAGTTAGTATTTTTAAAAGGCTCTTTTCTCTACCAAAAGGACTCTTCAGCATCAGATATGCTGGCAGGATAATAGTAGGCTTTATTACCATCAACACAAGACTGTCAGTATATAAGCAGAATCTGAGATGCTATTCCTATACATAAATACACTGTTAGCTTTTTTAAGCAGTGTGATTCACGGCCTCATGTACAAATAGCAAGGGCATCCAAAGTGAGAAACCAACTGTCCGCCATTTACCAAACTTCATTCATTTTGTTGGAAACAGTACCAGCTCTCAACCTGCTAAAAATACCCTGTAACTAACTTAATAAAAGACAGTGCTCCCTTCTGGAATCTCAGTTCCAAGAGCGAGTCAAATGGAGAGTGAATGTTCTATTGAAGCTACGTTTCAAAGGCACCAACGGTGAAGTTCACACATATAGTTGAAGGAAGTGACTAGTGTATTGTATCATTTGTCATAGAGGACATAGCTTTTAAAATTAAAACCTTGTTTAAAAGAATTATGATAAAGGCTTACTGCCAGTAGGAAATGTCAATAAGCAAACAAAATTAATCCACATGGTGGAACCAGGACAGAACTTTCTCGCTGGACTGTAACTTCACCATATAAGAAAATCTGATTTCTTTCAATAAGCAGTCATCTTTTTTAATGTTTGGTTTTCATTTCAGTAAGCAGTCATCTCTCTATGTTCTTTGTGCCCATGCAGACACTGCATGTAGTTTCACTTTCACACCACTTTCATCTTTTTAACAGTTAATATTTAGAGTTTTGGCTGAAAGATCCAGATACAATTATTCTTTTTCTGTGAATTTTCTGGATATCTCTGTATGCAGAACACCTGGATCAAGGACAGGGTTATCTCTATTTTTCTAGGAAATATCTTATATATTTCAAAATTTAAATTTATACCAAACTGCCTGTTGTTTCTGTTCTTTTTTCTTTTTTATATGATGGTAAAATATACATAGTATAAAATTCAATATTTTAACCATTCTAAAGTTTACTGTTAAGAAGCATCAAATACATTTACAGTATTGTACAACTATCGCCGTCCATCTCTAGAACTTTTCCATCATTGAACTCGGTACCCACTGAACAAAAACTCTTCATTTTCCCCTCACCCCAATCCCAGGCAGCCACAATCTTACTTTCTGTCTCTCTGAATTTTAACTACTCTAGGTGCCTCATATAAGTGGAATTATACCATATTTATCTTTTTGTGACTTACTTCACTTAGCATAATGGCTTCAAGGTTCATCCATGTTGTATAGCATGTGTCAGAATTTCATTCCTTTTTAAGGTTGAACAATATTCCATTGTATCTGCCTGTATTTTTTATCCATTTATCTCTTGATGGACATTTGGGTTGTTTTCACTGTCTGACTATTGTGAATAATGCTGCTATAAAGTCTGAGTAGTTTATTTTCTTCCTCTCATCTTATGCATACTTTCTGCATTATATTTATTTATGTTTATAATATATTTTCTGTGGTGAATTATAAGCTTCTTGAGGACAGAGTTCTTGCTGGTTTTCCATTTATAATCCCATAGCATACAGCATAATTTTTAGACATAATGAGTGTTAAATGATACCAGTTGGATCTCTAAATGCATCTCAGATGAATTGTAGAGTTTGTTGATAGCTGCCACCATCATCAAAAACAGGGACAGAAAAATAGCACTTTTAACAGTGATTGATAAATTGCTCTGTTCTTTTTTTGAGTCTCTAGTTTCCTCTAAGGAGGCTCAGAATAAATAGGGAAAAGGGACCCCTCTAGGCTGTACAGATCAGTGTGATAAAGTACATTACTAAAACACTGAAACTAGTACAAAAATTGTATAAATGTTATCAGTGTGAATCTAAAAGATGTAAAATTTAAGTTTCTGTTCGATTCAATGAGATGATTAACAGCTTTCTTTGTCACTATGATATAAAATCTCAGTAGATGACAGACCATATTTGCTAGTCTTGTCATGAAGCCTTGCAGATGAATTAAATACCTATCTAGCCTACTAATAGCTATTTTTTTAACTAATAAAATTTTCACCACTCTACTTATCTGTATAAAATGACTTTAGAAATATTCTTTTTTAAAAAAAGGATTTTATTTATTTATTTGGCAGACAGAGATCACAAGTAGGCAGAGAGGCAGGCAGAGAGAGGAGAGAAAGCAGGCTCCCTGCTGAGCAGAGAGCCTGATACAGGGCTCCATCCCAGGACCCTGGGGTCATGACCTGAGCAGGAGGCAGAGGCTTTAACTCACTGAGCCACCCAGGTACCTCTAGAAATATTCTTTAGCAAGATTATGTATTAAATGTTTCTGAATTTAGAGAAGGAGATAGAATTTAAAATATAATAATAATACCACCTATGAAGCACTTGCTCTGACCCAGATGCAGTACCAGGTACTAGCATTAATTATTTGATTATCTCAGCTCTGTTAGGTTTCTGCTTTTATATCCCCTGGTATACATTCTGAGGAGCAGAGAAGACATTTAATTTGTCAGGAAGTTTGGCCAAGAACTGAATCCAAGAATTGAAATGACTTTGGACACCCAAATTCCAACTCCTTTTTATTATTAAGCTTTTTATTTTGTAATTAATATATTCATGTATTTTCCAAAGTTTGCTTAATTTTTCTTTTTCAACTGTATGATTTTTCTTTTTTCCAAAATCTATATCTCTGATTTGGATCTTGTATCTCCACCCCTAACCTAAATCTGATTTCAGTCATTGTAATTTCATGTCTCTTTTCTACAGATTGCAGGTTAGTTTCCACTGGTTGATCCAGGTTATTGACCTCTGACTTCATTCCCTATAGATATTATACCTGCTTACAATTTATTTATATGCAGTTAAGCCTAGGGTTTTTGGTTTTTTTTTTAAAGCCTAGGGTTTTTTACTTCTTTTATTGCTTATCACTTTATTCATGCTACCCCTACATCTCCCCATTTAAGTTCTTTCCAGTGTTAAGTATAGGTCTTTATTAAAGCATCCAGGTAGAAATAAAATATTAAATATCATTCTATTTAAATGAGTCACACATTTTAGAGCAAAAGTATAATGAAATAAATCTATGACACAGTTAGGCACCGTGATGCTTAAACTAACCTGGTTTTTTCCTAGTCTTCAGCAGAAGAAATCTGTCATCAGTCAGTCAGAAGCTTTTCTGTAGACTGTGAGATTCAGGTTCTTGTTTTTGAGAATTTAAGGGCAGATTGCTATCAGGAGCTCTTTAAAGTTCTAATATGACACATGTCAATAGCCAGCTTACAAATAATCAGGAAAGGGCTTCTGCTTGCTTTTCAAAATTTGACATTCTTAATTCTTTAACTTTTTTTCTTGTGGTTAATCTGAAATTTTAAAAAGAATATCTTGGCATTCTTTTTTTTTTTTTTTTTTAAATATTGACCTTCAGGCCGAAATACTCCTTTTTTTAATTGAAGTATAATTATCACAGAGTATTCTGTTAGGTTCAGGAGTACAACATAATGATTTAGCAGTTTTATACTTAACTCCATTGCTCACCATGATAAATGTAGTTACCATCTGTCACCAAGCAACATTATTACAATATAGTCTTCATAGTTTGTTTCTTTCTTAGATTATCAGTGTTGCACAGACAGTTTATATTCATGATTCAACTCAACTGAAAATTCCTTTTGGTAAGAATAGGAAATCAAGATTTTAATACTGTAGAAGATTTAATTAGAAAAAAATAATGTGTTGCTTTTCATTTCTTTGTGACAAAATAGTGTAATACTTTAAAAACTTCTCCCAGACTTACTATAGACATGAGGTAATATGATCCTTATCATCCTTTCACTCATTTTACTCCAAATATTACCTTTTCTTTTTCCATAGCTACCAGTACTGGATAGTTTCTTGTTCTCTTTCAGTTTTAACCCCTCATTATCCCATTATTACAATTGTTGGTGTTTCTTCTATTTTGGTCCTTAACTAATACAAATCCGTGGTTCATTAACTATATAAACAATGGGAACTGTGTGAAGTGCTTTTCTCCTTACGGATTTTGTGGGCGAAAACGAGGGTTAGAAGAAACTGTATCCCTGACAAGTTTATTTTTGTGAAAGCCTGTTATACCTTTAGTGATCTGCTGAGAGAAGAAATATTAAAAAGCGTCATTTAAAGCAGTCATTTTTATTCTGAAAAAGGCTAGCTTGTGCAGTAAACCAGAACAAAGCATCCAAGCGAGAACATTATTCTTCCGAATGACGAAAATGAGCTCTTTTTTGTATTGTATCTAATGGAAGGAAAGGATAGGCATGTAGGTTTCATTCAGACTTACAGAATGTATATTTTGTTGCTGAAGGCATGGGCAACCCAACAGTTGTGGGATTATTCCTTACTAATGATCCATAGCCTATTTTATGGGTATGATGCATTATCAAAAGATAAAAACAAGGTGGAAATGGGAATTAAGTGGACCCAATGTGGTAATTATGGGTAATTTATATATGGGACATTCTTGGTACTTAAAAAAAAATCTATTGCTTAACTATAATGTATAATATGGTAGCAGTACAAAGCAAACAAACAAATAAAGAAGGATAAATGTATTTCAAGAGTTTATTTGAGCTAGAATAGAAAGGCTGGTGTGGCTCTGTGTCTGCTGCATTATTCAGCTGAAAAAGTCTTATGAAATGTGCAATCAAACTTTTTTGCAAAAAGTGACAGAAACAGTGATCAGAGATGTCAATTTTCCTTCCTTTCCTCCTCCTTCCCTCCCTTCCTCCATTTCTCCCTCCCTCTCTCCTATCTATCTGTCTGCCTATCTATCTATCTGTCTGTCTGTGTTTTTCAGCTATGGTCAGTTTATGGGTTATTTGAAAAAGTTTAACCAAAAAGTGAGGGTTATTTTGAGTAAAAGTAATCCATGTAGGAAGGGTGTGACTATTTGCTGAGGGGCTTTCTTTAATACAAGGTCTTGGAGTGATAAGGTTCTGGAAGACTAAAATCCTTAGCTCTCTCGTGGTTTGCAAAATGGTGCTTTCATACTACTCTGACAAAGCTTATGTACTTACTAAACTGGTGATCATAACAAAAATCTAGAACTTTGTTGAATTCCAGAATGTGCATAAATTGAGTCCAAACAGACAGGAATTGAGCCAATGACAATGAAGACTGCTTTCCCTAGAATCAAATGCTGTATGTTCAATGGAATCATACAGTTGAGCAACTATAGAATTTTTATTTGAAAATGAAGTCACACAAAGGGTCTGTCCTAACTCCTTATCAAAGATGATACACAGATGGCATTATGACAATATTCTGAACATTATATGTCATCAAGGGAAATGCAAATTAAAACAATGAGATAGCACTGCACACCCTATTGGAACAGCCAAAATCTGAAATAGTGACAGCGCTAAATGCTGGCAAGGATGTGGAGCAGGAGGAACTCTTATTCATTGCTGCGGGGAATGCAAATTGGCCATTTTTAAATAAAACTAAACACACTCTTACTATATGTTCCAGTGGTTTGTAGTCCTTGGTATTTGCCAAATGAGCTGAAAACTTATATATTAATACAAAAACCTGCACATGGCTGTTTATGGCAGCTTTATTTATAATTGCCAAAACTTGGAAACAACCAAGATGTCCTTCGGTAGGTGAATCAATAAATAAAACTGTGGCTCATCCAGACAATAGAAGATTATTCAGTGCTAAAAGAAATGAGCTGTCAAGCCCTGAAAAATATGGAAGAAACTTAAATGCATATTCCTAAGTGAAAGAAGCCAATCTGGGAAGGCTTCTTTGTTGTAGGATTCTAACTATCTGACATTGTGGAAATGCAAAAAAATGGAAACAGTGAAAGATCGGTGGTTGCCAGGGACTGAGGATAGGGAGTGGTGAATAGGCAGGGCACAGAGGATCCATAGGGCAGTGAAACTACCCTCTGTGATTCTATAATGGTGGATGCATTTGTCCAAATACATAGAATGTACAACACCAAGAGTGAACCCTAAGAGAAGCTTTGGAATATGGATGATAATGATGTGTCAGTGTAGGTCCGTCATTTATAACAAATGTATCACTCTAGTGAAGAATTTTGATAGTTGGGGAAGTTGTGTGTATGTGGGAAGAGGGGGTATGTAGGAAAACTCGGTATCATCTGCTTAATTTTGCGTGATCCTAAAAAAGTCTATGTTAAAAAAATTAATAGGATTTTTACTGAGATGGCTGGAAAGATGATAAAATATGCAAAATTGAATATTTTTCTTTGTTATAGCAGTAAGAGAGATGTAAACGGGAAAACTATGCTACTTTCTCTTCCTAGCCTATTTTAATTTATCTTGTTCTTTGCCTAACTTTTTAAGAACCTATGCGTTCTCTCTTTATCTGCCTTTCATTTCTGACCCCACAATTCTGTCCTGGGGTCTTCTTCATTATATTTAAACTACATGTTTCTCCCTTAGCCTCTTTTCCTGGTTTACTCACATCCTTTTCTTACCACTCTTTTATTTCAGCGTCCTCTTTCCATACAACCAAGGAAGCTAAAATACATTTTGGGAAAGCATATTCCTCTTTCTTTCATACTTAACGAAATCACAAAAGTATACCTGGTGTCATTAATATTTACTTTAATTGAATTGTTAAATCTGGAGACATGGTCCATATATGTTCATTGAGTATACATTGTGCACCAGCAACTGTGAATAGTATCATGGCTGTCTTCTAAGAAATCATATGGATAAGTTAAAAAGAAGCCACGATTTCAGAATTAAAATTCTAGCTTTTAATAGTATAAATAATAATTCAAGATGTTTCTTTAGACCATAAACTCTATAGTATGTACAGATTACCAGGTATTGGCCTTGTCCATGTAGCTGAAGTAAACTGACTAATATGAAAGCTGCCTCTACTTCCTAAAACATAGAAAATGCTTAGAATTTTGACATAGATATAAGGCTTCTCAAACTATTGGCTTTTGTGAACTTCTCAGGTGAATTTTGTGAAATTGCTAAGCTAAATTTAAGAAAGCTTAAGCTAACATTTAGAATGATGAGAGACTGAATCTGCCAGACTTAGTTTTATGACCTAAAGTTATTTGAATTTCCTGAGCCTTGGTGTTCTTCTTTGTATTGAGAGGCTCCTAATAATACGTACCATATTTGGTTTTTGTAAGGCAAGATAATTATTTCAAGGTCCTTAGTGCAGTCTGTGGAGGTAGGTTTCATTAATATTAACAAATTAGAAAATCTGATAGAAAACATTGCATTTGCTAATAAGGAATAAATATAAGATATCCAGATAAACTTCATAAGAAATGTATAATTAGAAGATTACAAAACTTAGCATAAGTAAATAAATAAATTCTGCAGGCTTGGTTGGAGAGAGTTCATATTACAGAAGTTTATTACTTCTAGAGCAATATACACATTCAGTACAATTCTAATTTAAAAAACTTAAATGACTCTAAGAAAGTATAGAGTATACTTGTCCTTAATATTTTATTATAATGTGAGTAATATTTGATTCTCCAGTCAAATGAGTTTAAATTAAACTTTGCTGTTATTGATATGAAAAAATACTAAGCATGAATTCAGCATTTGTTTAAATGCAGTAATGTATTTTTATCATTAACACAGTTTTGGTGAATAGAATATTATTCATAAATGCTAGGTGCTATTATAATTCTTAGTGACATTTAAATTTCAAGTGTGTGCGCTTTGAAGTAAATTCAACAGAAATTGCAATGAAAAAAAAAGTTAAAAACAATAAGTGATATTGTTTCATTTTTCCCTCTTGTTTCATTTTTTCCTCTCTTTCCCATGATCCTCTGCCTTGTTTCTCAAATTCCACATATGAGTGAGATCATATGATAACTGTCTTTCTCTGATTGACTTATTTCGCTTAGCATAATACCTCTGGTTACTTACACATGCAAAGCATATTAGTTTATAACCTGCTTGGTGATGATATAAATAATTTGCAAAGAATTATCAAATAAGACACGTGAATTTTCAACACAAATGTGATTGATTAGAAAAAAGATATTTGGAGATGAACCCAGTTTCAGCCATACCTACTGAGTGTAAAACTACAGACTTTATAAATGAAAACCTTTATAAGAGATGTTGTTGACCCTGAACATATCATCATCCACTGCACAATTCTGTGAGAGCTTAAATGGTTTGCCATTTCTGCTCCTCATTTTGGCTATGATGGTCTTATAAAGGTGATTTTTGTTTTTTTTGTTTGTTTTAAAAAAATTATAATGAAATCTGTGATGATTCTGCAAGTTTATCTTCTCAGTTATATGCTAGCTTAGCTGTGCGTGTTTGCTGTTCAGAAGTTTCACAGTTGACTTTTATATTTTTCTTCATAGATAATAAAAGGATCATGATAACAGATAAAAATGTATATTTCAAAGAAGGTGAATATTGACAGTTTCATTTGATTTAATCTAATACTGCAAGAAGAGTTATAACCATATGCAAACTTTAAACAACACAGACATTTTCTGTGCTCAGCTAAGTGACTGAAGGGATTACTGAATTGGCTTATTAGTTGTCATTTTTCTCAGGAATGAAACTTCCAATGAACAATCACGTTTCAAAGATATATACATTTTTACTATTTGATAGAATTGCTTTGATTAAAAAGAAACATTAAGAGTTGGATGAAGTAAAGGACTGTAGAGACCTGAATCTTTTTTGTTTTTAAATATTTTATTTATTTATTTGACAGAGAGAGCACAAGCAGAGGAAGTATCAGAGGGAGAGGGAGAAGCTGACTCCCAGCTAGGCTCAACTCAGGATCCCAGAATCGTGACCTGAGCTGAAGGCTCCAAGACCTGAATCTTTGGAGATTCAGTGGTAAAATATTAGTGAAAAAATGAGTAACTTTACATGGTGTCTTTGTTTACCAAAAAAGTCTTCTTACTAATATTTATTTAAGATAAGAAAAGACGCTATCTTTTGGCTTATTTATTTTTTTAAAAGATTTTACTTATTCATTTGACAGACAGAGATCACAAGTAGGCAGAGAGAGAGGAGGAAGCAGGCTCCCTGCAGAGCAGAGAGTCCGATGCAGGGCTCGATCCCAGGACCCTGGGATTATGACCTGAGCCAAAGGCAGAGGCCTTAACCCACTGAGCCACCCAGGTGCCCCTATCCATTGGCTTATTTCAATCCACTATTGCCTAAATATATTGAGACAGACTTCTTGTTTTATCACATTTGAAGAAAGTTAACCTCCTTTATTGTCTAAATGCTGGGGTTATATAAAGTCTGTTTTCTTTGATGAAGGAATCAGTGTCCACTCTTTACAAGGATGTCCTAGCAGAGGATAACTACAATCTTAATTAATAATAACTTAGACCACTGAAATTTATCAGGGGCTGACTCCCTCTGTTTGTTTGATTTAAGAAGGAAAAACTGAGGGTGCCTGGGTAGCTCAGTGGATTATGCCTCTGCCATGGGCTCAGGTCTCTCTCTGGCAAATAAATAAATAAAATCTTAAAAAAAAAAAAAAAAGGAAAAGCTGACATGAAAATTAAGTGATTTATAGATTTGTGTATTCGTAGGAATGTCAAATGAAAATGAACTTAGAAATGATCCAGCTCAGCTTTTTGGGGGAGTGGAGCTGGAAGGGGTGATGAGGAATGGCGGTATATAAAAAATGGTGATTATCTCTAAGTTGCTTAGCTAGTACTAGGGCTATGACACCAAATAAAGTCTTCTGATTTTACATCTCGTATTAAGAAACCCTAGAACATTCTGGAAATGTTCTGGGAAATCTCTAATTGAATTAGAGGCCTACACATCAGGTGATGTGTTTTAATCATTCTAATTGTAACTAAATTTGATTCCTTTGAGCTTGTTTAAAAACTAAGTGTCCATTAATTTTAGGGACTTCCTGAAGAACTGTGATCCTGTTAGAGTACTGATCTGGTGAGTGATAGGGAACACGCAAATTCCCCATGTTGCTTAAACATGTTGAATAGATTACAGTTGTCAAGATGCTCCTTGACTTCCTGGAGAGCTCCTAAGGGATGCCTACAAGATTACCTTGGCTGTGATCAAAGGAAGCTCTATACCTTCTAAATGGGAGGAGCTTCGGAGTAACAATCTGGTTGAGGGTGTTTAGGAAACATCCTTTCAAGAGGTATTGGAAGGTATAGGAAGCCAACCCTTCCTACTGGTTCTGCTTCAATAAATTTCAGTGGCTTCAATCCAGGGTCTCACTGGGTGCTGAACCCAAGAGTCCGTTAGGATTCTAGTCTAAGCAGTAGCTGCAGCATTTCTTCAGGAATAAATTTTATTAACATTTTATTTGCACAGAATAATATGACCATACTTAGTCACAAAATAAATGTAAACTACGATTAAATCACCTTTTATTAGTACATGTATAGAGTCGGTTTTTTTTTTTTAAAGATTTTATTTATTTATTTAAGAGAATGAGAGGGAACATGAGAGTGGAGGGGGTCAGAGGGAGAAGCCGACTCCCTGCTGAGCAGGGAGCCGGATTCAAGACTCAGTCCTGGGACTCTGGGATCATGACCCAAGCTGAAGGTAGTCCCTTAAGCATCTGAGCCACCTAGGCGCCCCAAAAGAGTTTGTTTTAATTGTTTTCTTTAGAAAGTGTTTCACTCTCATTTGAATCCAGAGAAATGAGAATTAGAGTTTCTGGATGGGATTCCATCAATATAAGGTTGCTTTGTAGAGGGTAAGTGGAGATCAAAATTGCTTCTTGTAGGAAGTTTTATCACAGCAATAAGAAAAAGGAGATGTGATATACAGTTAGCATTTAAAAAGCACTGGATGAAAGCCGGAAATAAAGTGTTTGCACATTTTTTAGGCCAGGTCATCTATATGTTTAACCACCTAATAGCAACTTTTTAGAGGTGATAGGAATGGAAGTGATCTCAAGTTAGAGGCTGAGGGGAGATGGTTTGTTTTAGTGTTCTTGGGCTTGGCAGTGTGTATGGTATGGGGCTCAGAGCCAATCTATGAAGGCTCTAGAAAATTTTTTTAAAAAGGGGGTTTTAGTTAAAATTCATGTCTTTAAGTATTATTATATTCAGTTAACAAGCAATGCACACCTACTTCCCCATGAGGAGCTATTTGCAAGGGCAAATATACCCACTGCAGGTGACCTCTCAGCCTAAATATATCTTTTCTTCTATACATTTACAATACCATCTGTAAAACAAAATTTTTCCTCCTTTTCTTTTTCTTGATTTATCTTTAAAAATAAGTGCCCTGAGGTTCCAAATACTCAATGATAAATGAGGTTGGATTACAGATGTGCATTCTTTGCTAAAGTTGAAGTGTCTTGTCAGAGTTTTCTATAGAATATCTGACATCAGTATTTAAGGAAACTTAGGAATGTGCCTTCTGTTATTTTTAGAGATGTAGCAAGGATTTCTTTGAAAGAAACTTTCCATAGACACCGACACTGAAGTTGCAGTAACTTTGAAAGCAAGAAATGAAAAATGTTCAGAAGAGAAAACAATAGCCAAATAAGAAAAACAAGTTTTAGGGGATTCGTTGGCATCAAAAAGAATTTATTATCTCATTAGTAATCGTATAAGTAAAAATTAAAAGCAATTTTTGGCCCACGACTATAATAAAGCCAAAAACAAAATGCTGCTCATTGTTATTGAGGGAAATGGGCAGTCTCAAAACATCTAATGGGAATTTGGCAGTATTTAAAAAAGGCTTTAGAAATGTGCCTAATTTTAGACTCAGAAAGGCTTCTTAGAGGAATTTAGGAATTTGTCCTAAAGAAATAAAGATGTGTGAAGATTTTCATTACAGTTTCTTTATATTATTGAACAAATATAAATAATCTGCCTGTCCTGTAGTAGAGATTGACTACATAAACTCTGATATTCTACTACAATACAAAATGAAATTCTGCTAAAATATTAAAATTATAGGGACAATTATTGACATAGAAAGACATTTATATAATGATAAAACAAGTTTAAAAAAAGTAGTATAAATTAGGGGAGCCTGGGTGGCTCAGTTGGTTAAGTGTCTGCCTTCCACTCAGGTTGTGATCTTGGGGTCCCGGGATTGAGCCCTTTGTCAGGCTCCCTGCTGGGTGGGGAGTCTGCTTCTCCCTTCCCTTTTGCCCCTCCCCCTGCTTATGCTCTTTCTCAAATAAATAAAATCTTTAAAAAAAAGTAGTCTGAATGAATAAAAATGTCTAGTAGGATATACAAGTGGTTTTCTTTTTTTTAAGTAAGCTATGAATTTTATTCTGTTTTCTGTTTCCTTGGTATTAGTCGTGATTTCTCCCTTTTCATTCATAATTTTATTAATTTGGGTCCTCTTTCTTTTCTTTTGGGCTAGTTTGGCCAGTGGTTTATTGATCTTATTGATTCTTTCAAAAAACCATCTTCTAGTTTCATTGATGTGTTCTACTGTATTTCTAGTATCTATCTCATTGATCTCTGCTCTGATCTTGATTATTTCCCTTTTATGTGTGGGGTTGGCTTAATTTGTTATTAATTCTCCAGTTCTCTAAGGTGTAAAGAGAGCCGGTGTATTCTGGATTTTTCAAGTTTTTTGAGGGAGGCTGAGATGGCTATATATTTCCACCTTAGGACCACCTTCGCTGTATCCCATAGGTTTTAGACTGAAGTGTCTTCATTCTCATTGGTTTCCATGAATTGTTTAAGGTCTCCTTTGATTTCTTGGTTGATCCCGACATTCTTAAGCAAGGTGGTCTTTAGCTTCCAAGTGTTTGAGTTCCTTCCAAACTTTTTCTTGTGATTGAGTTCCGGTTTCAAAGCATGGTGGTCTGAAAATGTGCAAGGAATAATTGCAGTCTTTTGGTATCGGTTGAGCCCTGATTTGTGACCCAGTATGTGGTCTTTTCTGGAGAAATTTCCATGTGCACTTGAGAAGAATGAGTATTTTATTCTGATTTCACCATATTTTCTCCTACTGTCCCTTTTTCTTTTGCAGAACACAAACCAGGATATCACATTACATTTAGTTATCATGTCTGCTTAGTCCCTTCCCGTCTGTGACAGTTTCTCAGTGTTTTCCAGTTTCTCATGACCTTGACACTTTTGCAGCGTAGTGGCCAAATGTTTTTTAGGCAGTCTCTCAATTTTGATTTGTCCGATGTACTTCTCATTAGACTGGGATTTTGAGTTTTGGGGAAGAAGACCACAGAGGTTAAGTGCCATTCTCATCTCATCCTGTCAGGAGGTACATGACAACAACCTGGCTTATTACTGGAGATCACAACTGTGATTGCTGGATTTAAGGCGGCATCAATCTGGGTTTCTCAAAGAGCCTATGCTCTTAATATTTTCCCTATAATGCAGAGCCATAAGTCCTTACCCTAGGAACAGATGTTCTCTAATCACTTGATTGGTAGGAACTGAGCAAGCTGAATTTTCTTGAGAAAATTTCCTAGACAAGAGGGTTCTGGTGACAGGAAAGGAATGGGCGGCTACCCTGTATGATACTGCTTTCCCGGAAATGTGGCCACTGGACTCATTCCTGACTCCTATCAGTTCTTCTTGTGCCCAGAATTGCACTTTTGTTCCCTCTCTGAGAGAAATTATGAAAATCTGCTTCTAGCATTACCTCTCAGAAGTCTAACAATACTGAGTTAAGAAAGATAATAGAATTTGATATATATTTTTTTGCACACCAAAAGTTAATTTCCTCAATTTTCAGAGAACTGCTATAAATGTCTAGCCAACAATAGGCAAGTGATACATTAAGATAATTCATGACAAAGGAAATATGAATGTCTTTTAAACATTTGAAATAATGCTCAGGTTCTTAGTAGGATAAATGTAAGTCAAAATTGTAATGATAATATTTAAAAATTATTTGAGTAGGAAAGACCAGAATGCCTCGTTGCAAACTGTGTTGACAAGAGTTTGGGAAAACAGACACTTCCCATTGTTTATGTTAAAGTAAATTGGTTCGGGGCACCTGGGTGGCTCAGTGGATTAAGTCTCTGCCTTCGGCTCAGGTCATGATCCCAGGGTCCTGGGATCAAGCCCTGCATCGGGCTTTCTGCTCGGCAGAGAGCCTGCTTCTTCCTCTCTCTTTCTCTGCCTGCCTCTCTGCCTACTTGTGATCTCGGTCTGTCAAATAAATAAATAAAATCTTAAAAATAAAAAAGTAAATTGGCTCAACTATTATTGAGAGCAATTAGACATTATGTTTCACAAAAAGAAATATAGTTTTTTGACTCAGTAATTCCACTTTTATGTTGTGTTTTTAGTATGTATCATATTTATATATGCTGGCATGTGTATAAGATTATATATATATATATATATACATATATATGTATATATAAATCTTTGTAGCAGGAGGTTAGTTAAATAAATTGTTTCATCAGGATACAGTGAATAGCTAAGAACTTTATGTGTACTAATAAAGGAAGATCTCTATAATATAATATTTTAAGTTAAAGCCAAAAATGAAAACATAGAGCAGAAGGACAGATATGCTGCTGTTTTTTTAAGGCTAAATATTTTATGTGCTGTTTAATATGCTTAGGCTCTTTCTGGTAGGATATATATGAAACTAATAACAGTGGTTCTATCTCCAGAAGGGCATTGGATGGCTAGGGTCAGAGATGAACGGAGTCTTGTTTTTCACTGTGTATCATTTTGTGCCTTTTGAATTTTATACCATGTATATGTAGAGCCTATTAAAAGAAAACAAATTAAAAAAAAAAAACCACAACATTTCTATAAAACAACAACTGTACCAGCTCTTTAAAAAAAATTTTTTTTTTTTTTATTTAAGAGAGAGAAAGAGAGCAATCTTCTCTTGCTTTGGTATACTTGGCTTATAAACAGTTGATAAGACCTTTTTATGCTCCCCAAGACAAGGAAATGACTGTTTCACAGTGTTTCCCAGGGTCTCATGTCCTATGTGAAGCATTTCTAAGACATTCTTCTAGAATATGTTCCCAATATTCAGATATTGGTTCATCTCTCTTAGTTGGATGCCCGATCCTAGTGACGTCCCCTTTGTGATGAATCTTGCTCCCAAACTTTCTTTTCTCTCAGCACAGTTCCTTTTCTGTAGAGCATATGTTACTTAGATAGACACAGAGATAGAGTTATAAATATACAACTTTACAAATATAAATATATAAATTTATAAGTATTCATAAATATGTAAATTCCTAAGTTAAAACTATTTGTATTCAGATGGACAAGGGTTAGAATTCTTTTTTGTCTCGGACTAAACTATAAACTTACTAAAACCCAGACAAGTCATGTAATCTTGAACTTCAGATACTTAAGTCTGAGGATTAAATGATAAAAATATTTAAGTTGTCTAACATTCTCTGGCAGAGAGTACCTAATAAATTCATGCCTATTTTTTGATTTTAGGACTTTTTTTTTGTTTCAGTTTTTGGGTTTTTTTTTTGTTTTTTGTTTGTTTGTTTTCCTAATTTTCAAGCTGCAGTAGTTTGTATTCGCTCAGGAGACAGAAACCATGTAACATGTGGAAAAGTTAATATAAAAGACATAAACTTAGGGACACCTGGGTGGCTCAGTTGGTTAAGCAGCTGCCTTCAGCTCAGGTCATGATCCCAGGGTCCTGGGATCGAGTCCCACATAGGGCTCCTTGCTTGGCAGAGTGCCTGCTTCTCCCTCTGCCTCTACCTGCCACTCTGTCTGCCTGTGCTCACTCTCACTCCTCTCTCTCGGACAAATAAATAAATAAAATCTTAAAAAAAAAAAAAAGACATAAACTTAATATAAAAGACAGAAACCATGTAATATGTAGTAAAGTTATTATAAAGAATTATTGATGGGTGCCTGGGTGGCTCAGTGGGTTAAAACCTCTGCCTTGGGCTCGGGTCATGATCTCGGGGTCCTGGGAGTAAGCCTTGCATCGGGCTCTATGCTCGGTGGGGAGCCTGCTTCCCCCCCCCCCTCTCTCTGCCTGCCTATTTGCTTGCTTGTGATCTATGTATGTCAAATAAGTAAATAAAGTCTTAAAAAAAAAAAGAATTATTGGCACACCTGGGTACCTCAGTCAGTTAAGCATCTGCCTTCAGATCAGGTTATGATTCCAGGGTTCTGGGATTGAGTCCTACATCGGGCTCCCTGCTCAGCAGGGGGCTTGCTTCTCCCTCTGCCTGCTGTTCTCCCTGCTTGTGTGTGCTCTCTTTCTCTCTCTGACAAATAAATAAACAAAATATTAAAAAATTATAAAGAATTATTAACTCTGGTAGAAGAAGCTTTGGGATATATAGAAACTCTATAGGTTACCCTAGGGTTGAGGGAGAGTAACAAAAGAAGGACACACTTGGAAGAGGCTTTCACCTTGTTGGAGAAGATGTCATTCTGGGTAGTAGAGATGTTTGCTGGTTTAGCCAGGTCTGGTCTTGTCTGCAGTTCCTGGGCAAGCATTGGGCCCGGGGAAGCAGACAGGCCAGCAGGTGATCAGCAGTTGGTGATGTGGCTGGGCAGTAAGGCTGGTGTCAGCCAGAGTAGAAGGCCTTTAGAGTATGCAGGCTTTCTCAAGTGTAGGGTTTGATGCACTTGGGTTGTGACCCTCCAGGCCTCCATATCATCCCAAAGCTCAGAGGGCAAAGGCTTTCAGAGTAAACGGTGTATGTATGTGTGTGTGTTGGCTGAGGTGGAGTTGTGTGTGTGTGTGTGTGTGTGTGTGTGTATGTGTGTGTGTGTGTGTGTTGGGGGGTTGTTTGGTTTCTATGTCTGTAGGACCGAGGAAAGGTTATTGATATTTGTAGTTTGCAAAGTTGTAGAGGGACTATGTTCTAGGCCATTGACTGGGACAGCCTCAGCAGGATGTTTTTACCCTCAAAAGGCTGACCCCCCGACCTACACATGAAATTTTGGAAATCTCCGTCCTCTTGTGATATCTTTCTAATGCCTCCTATTGAGAAAGCTGATCTTTATGCTCACTTTAAAGGAAAAGGTTTCCAGGAATTCCCTAGTTTATTACAGAGCGTATAATGAAGGGTCCATTTGAAGCTGAGAAATAATAAATCGATAACTGGCATATCAGCTATACTATAAAACCAGTTAATTATGTCTTATTAGGATGTAAATTTTTTTCCCCCAGTTTCTGAAAAAGTGACAGGCTTTCCTTATAGGGAGTGGTATTTTCCAATGATTAACCAGGAATACAGCTCCACTTTGTAATAGCTGAGTCAGTGTTTGAATACAAATCCAAGTTTTATTTATGGAATTTAAATGTGGTTAGCACCATTTTGTGTGTTGGTTTATTCCAAAGAAAAAAGAAATGACACTCTGCAAGGTTGGAACATCAAGAATGCATTTGAATTATCCAGATCGTCTTTCAGTGGGCTTTAAGTTTTTTTTAAACTATATTGGTTGCCTTTTTGTCTCTCTATTGATCTCTACTAATAAATTCGACAGATACACCCCTTGGCAGTGAGCAGACATGCTCCCAGAGCAGGCTGTAACACTTTAACACTTTGCCATGGTCTTAGATTTCTATTCCTTTGAAGCACATGGTCTTATTTCTTTATGCTTTGAAGAGAGTATCTGGTCTTTTTTTTTTTTTTTTTTAAATGATTTATTTATTTATTTATTTATTTGACACACAGTGAGAGATCACAAGTGGGCAGAGAGGCAGACAGAGAAAGAGGAGGAAGCAGGCTTCCTGCTGAGCAGAGAGCCCGATGTGTGCTGGATCCCAGGACCCTGGGATCATGACCTGAGCCTAAGGCAGAGACTTAATCCACTGAGCCATCCAGGCACCCTCTGGTCTTTTTTCTTAGCCTGACTCTTATTTTCCCCTGTTGCTGTGAGAAAGGTATCTTACAGATTTGAACACGTCCACTGCTCATCAGAGTATGCCAAGCCCAATCAGTGAAGTTTGAAACTTAGGTTTTTCTTCCTGTTAAAGGTAAAGGAAATCTTACAGCCTCTAGGAGTCCATCTAGTGGGAGGTATCTGTACCTTTTCATTCTTTGCTGGACTCATTTTCCTGTCCCTTTTTGTCCATAGCCTCGCGTCACCTCCTGGGCACAATTTGACTTCGTCAGCCCAGGGTGACCTCTCACCCCCTCTCTTTCACTGTGGAGGCTACACTAGGTTGCTGTGAAATAGAAGACTGGATTTGAATTCCTGGACCTGCCACCATAAATTATCCTGTTTCCGTAAACTGAGGAACAGTTTATGCATGCAAAAATGGTTTGCAAAATTGTAAAAATTAAATTATAAAAATGCAATACAGGGATACTAGATGATACTATTGAGAATGATAGTGGTGATTTTGAGGGTTAGGATGTTTATGGATAGAGTGAGCAAGCCCCTTCTAGGTCAAAATTTTCTAGACATATTCCACATTAAACCTTTACTTTCTGCTTCCAGGGAAGAATAGTTCAGACTTTCTTTTGGCGATTCTGCCCTGCTGCTCCTTTTTTTTTTTTTTTTTTTTTTTTTTGTATGTGCTATGTCATCTGTGTTTTTTTCGGGGACCTACATAAAGCAGGAGATAATACAATTTTAGGACAGCTGGTTTCTGGGTCAATTTTGATGTCTCATATCTAGTAAGTTTCCAATTTAATAAGACAGAGTGAAATATGTTTATATTGATTTTTAAAAGACAGAGCAAAATGAGAAGAATTATAATTTAATAGATCCAAGAAGTACTGGAAGAGGAAAACTACAAGTAGCTAGTTTAAAGTGACATTGATTCCCACTGAGATGAAAACAAGGGGTGTAAATGTATTTGAGGACACCCCATTTTTGTATTGACCAAAGGGTTATAAACTTTTCAATATCATAAATGGATTTCATAGCAGACTTTTCATGTGTAATTCTATATAAGGTCAATAATTCTGTCTTTTGTGAGCAAAGACTTATTTTTTTTTTTAAAGATTTTATTTATTTATTTGATAGAGAGAAATCACAAGTAGTCGGAGAGGCAGGCAGAGATAGAGAGAGAAGCAGGCTCCCTGCTGAGCAGAGAGCCCGATGTGGGACTCGATCCCAGGACCCTGAGATCATGACCTGAGCCGAAGGCAGCGGCTTAACCCACTGAGCCACCCAGGCGCCCCGAGCAAAGACTTATTTATCAAGCCCCTACTTTGTGCAAAATACTGAGGTTGGTGTTTTAATCTCCCCTTATATTTGGAGTAGACATAATTTTGCCTGATTTCTAAATGAGTACATAGAAATTCAGGTTAGCACTTTGTGCGGGGGTGAAATATCTACAAAGGTTACATTCCCAGATCAGTATTTGGTCCTGCTTCTCTTAACGCTGTCCATCTTTAGATATAAAAAACAGGGATTCTGAACATAAAGCAATGTGGGTAGAAACAATATGATAAATTAGATGAGAAGAAACTACCTTCATAGAACAGTAATTTTTAAGCCAAAGGAAATTCTTTTCTTTTTCAAGGAAAATTTAACTTATGGAATTGCAGTGTTGACTCACATTATTTTGATGTTACAAATGCACAATGATGACATGAGGTATACATTTGTTTATGTTTATGGTTCTCATTCTACTTAAAACCAAACCAAATGTGTAAATTAAGTACTAACAAAATGAAAAACCAACAGCACCCAATTTAAAAGTACTATATAATGTGTTAGATTGTATTTTTGGCCATCAAGTTGCTATTTGAAATGAGAGTATGATAGCAACATGTAAGGCTCATGCATGTCCTTGTATGTTCATAGGACCTACATGGTTTTTATTGGGTCAGTTCTCTCATCACTTTGTTTTGTTCGACGTTTGCGACACTTCTATTTTGTATGTTCTGATGTTACTTTTTATTCTCTTTTTAATCAATGCATTAGTTTATATATTCAGCACGGGTCTATTCTTAATTTTTTTTTCATAATAGTACATGTGTATAGCTTTAAAGTTCAGAGGAATTATAAGGATTACAACAGAAATGCAGCTTCTATTATCCCTTCACCTCTTGACCCCAGTTCCAAATCACTTTCAACTGTATTTCAGCTATCTTTATCTTGATATTTACCCCCTGTGGTAGAGACAGTAAGCTGCCTGCATAACATCCATCTTCCTCCTCTTTTGTTAACTAATGAAATCTCAGTTTTGTTAAAGTTGACAGTATGTCCAGCTGAAAAAACTACATTTCCCAGTTTTACTTGCAAAAAAAGCACGGTCATCACGTTGTGAGATTAGTTTTAAAATTTGCTTAGAATGCTCTTTTTTTTTGCTTTCTCTTCTTCCTCCTTTCTCCAGCCTGGGATGCAGATGTGATGGCTACAGCTTCAGTAGTTACTTTGTGATTGACCTGAGAGAAAGGCTACAGAATCACAGAAATCTTGGCTCTGACATTGAGCTGCTATCCATGGCTGGACTGATTGCTTCTGTATTTCTTTCTTTTTTTTTTTTTTTTAAGATTTTTTAAATTTTTATTTATTTTTCAGAGGGAGAGCGAAAGCGAGCACAGGCAGACAGAGTGGAAGGCAGAGTCAGAGGGAGAAGCAGACTCCCCGCGGAGCAAGGAGCCCGATGTGGGACTCGATCCCAGGACGCTGGGATCATCACCTGAGCCGAAGGCAGCTGCTTAACCAACTGAGCCACCCAGGCGTCCCTGCTTCTGTATTTCTTATTATGTGAACAACAACAAAAAAAAAATCCTATTTTTTTAATCCATTATTGATTGCAGAAGAATTACATCTAAATCAATTAATAGATAATGAAATCTATTTCTAAATATATTAATCATTTCTAGATGTTTATTATGTCTCATCAGGTTTAAACATTATTTAGCTCCTAATATGGAAGATTAGATGTTATGTTTCTGTCCAACCAAACTACATTAAGTTATTCAATTTTTTCCTATGTTTTTATATCACATTATTTGTTTATATTAATTTTCAGTAATTTAATAAATGATTTAAAGTATAATAGCAGTTTTACTCAGTCTTCAGCTAAATAAGGTACTGTGACAATATTTCTTAAACAATTTTCTATTTTTCCTGGAAATAATTATTTTGTGTAATTGATTCCTTCTTATTACATTTCTTATCACTAATTCCTCCCAGTGTCTCCAGTGGAGCATTATTTTCTATGTAGTCATGGAAGTAATCAGTTAGTTCAAATTTCTTTCCTGGAGACACCCCTTTTGGAGGACTCCATCTTGCTGTCTCACTCTGGAGTGGCTGCAGGCTAGCTTTTTTTTTGCTAACCAAAGCTAGGCTGCACCCTTGCTTTGGTGAAAAACATCCTTTAGTTGCTTACTGAGAGAGGGCACAGGGAACTTTGCTGATTTGAAGATATATTTATCCTAATCTCACACCATTTAATGGTTATATAGATTTAATTCCAAACTGAACAAAGAGTGGTTTTCTTTAGATTAGAAGGCATTTCCACAGATTTTGAGTATTTAGTTTTGCTTTTAGGAAGTCTGTATACCTTTAAAGATAAACTGTTCTAATTCCTCACTTGGATTGTCTACATTTCCAATCCTTTCATATGCAGCTTTTTTCTAATTGTTTGTGACTCTTTGAAATGTTCTAATATTCTTACACATTTTTTTCTTCTATTGTCTGGATTTGTTGTCTGTTTATTTTCCTTTCTGGAGTTTCTTATTTTCCTCATGTTTGGATGTTTTGGTTGACTTTCCCCATTCTTTCAGCTCCCAAGATATCTTTAAAGTTTTTTTTTTTAATCTTCCTTTAAATAAAATACTGTTCTTATTATATACAATGTATTGGTTATTTCCAGAATTTGCTTGGGAAAAAAAATAGCCTCTGTGAACCTTGCTGTATAAGTATTTGTATAAACATAAATATTTGCTTTTATTTATCTTGGATAAATACGTAGGAGTAGAGTGGCTGGGTCATATCATAGTTATGGTTACCTTTTTAAGAAATAATATCAAACTGTTTTCAAAAGTAGTTGTACCAGTTTATATTCTTTGAAGAGTACTTCAGGAACATTCCTCTTGTGTTAAGTCTCCAAATCTTTTCATAGTCTATTGATTCTTGATGCTCTTCTCCCAGATCAAAACAAACAAACAAAACACCAGCACAGAATTGTTTAAATTCCCTAGGACTTGATCTCTGTCTATGGCAAATTGACTTTCTCTGGCTTAACAATCTATATTCTGCTTAATAGTTTATCTTTGGGGACATAACCTCTTAGTGACTGCTAATTCCAAATTTTCTAAATATGCTGTATTAGGTCCCTCATGAAATGAAGCTTCTTATTAAGAAAAGAAAAAAACAAAAAAAACAGGGTGCCTGGGTAGCTCAGTAGGTTAAGCCTTTGCCTTTGGCTCAGGTCATGATCACAAGGTCCTGGGATCGAGCCCCACATCAGGCTCTCTGCTCAGCAGGGAGCCTGCTTCCTCCTCTCTCTCTCTCTGCCTGCCTCTCTGCCTACTTGTGATCTCTCTCTCTGTCAAATAAATAAGTAAAATCTTAAAAAAAAAAAAAAAAGGAAAATCACCAAATGTTTTATATAAATTGCAATGCTAAACAAGTTAGGAAGATGGGTTTCAATACGGAGAGAAAAAATTTTCACTTTTTTATAGTTAAGCAGAAATGGCATGTTTTGATAGTCAGAATATTTACCCAAAAGCCAGTCTGAAATTATGCCTCCTTTTGAAATAAGAATAGGTCTGAAAATACCTTGAAAAATATATATCTAGCCAAGAGGCTGGAACAGCTCCAAGAAGTAGCAACATGTTCTAGAACTGTCAGGTGTAGAAGCATAGGTTTGTCAGTGTTTCATGTGAGAGATTATATTTTCTGTTCCCTGTCACCTTGTGATCACATGGATATATACTTATATAACTGTACATGTGTATATAATACATACACATATATATTTAACTCCTATATTTGTATCTATATTATATATATATATTTTTTTTAAATTCAAAAGAGCAAGTAAAACTATCTGCAGAGTGTGTTTCTCTTATTTTAATTTTTAGTGTGAAAATACAAACCAAAATACTTAGGTGTTTTAAAATTTGACTAAAGGACTGAAAATTGCAGTAATCATTGAGCTTCAGTTTGCTGTTTCTAGTACTGCAATGATAAGGGTTGGATGGCAGAAAGAGATCCTCTTTCTGGTTACCTTTTTAAGAAATAAGGTCAAACTGTTTCCAAAAGTAGTTGTACCGATTTATATTCTTCAAAGACTACTTCAGGAACATTCCTCTTACTCCAAGTCTCCAAATCGCCTTCTGTTGAGGATCTCTTTCTGTCCTTCAACTTGTGCTGGACTCGCCAATATCCCTGTTGACTACCCGTGCGGCATTAGCCCTGACAGTCTGGAAGCTGAGGTATCTCTAGAAAACATGGCCTTTCAGTAAACTGTAAAGTTTTAGAGAAACAGATAACACCTCATCCCATATGGATGTATTTTCCATATTTTTAAAAATTACTGCTTTTTACCTATGATGATAGCTGAGACTATCATTCTGGATGTCTCCCTTTTTCAATAATTAGACATTTATGATATATTGATAAGGTACAGACCTACCAAGGTAGAAAGCTGAGTAAGAATGTTCCTGGCCTTCCAGGAACATCCAGAGCTCACAGGTTAGGAAACAGGTTATTCAATCCACTCATTTTCTTTTTTCTTCTTTTTTAATTCCATTTATTTTCTAATTAAATTTCTCAGGTACCTGAAGAGTTTAGGTGCATGAGTAGTGAATACCACCACACATCATCTCCAAAATATTAGAGCTTTGAGAAATACAAAGACACAATAAAAATTATGGTGGGTCCTTGATTTTTGCGTTTAAATAGTACAACATATAAGGAATTTAATGGAAGCTTAGATGTAAATTAGCTGATAGATGATGTGAGCCAAGGCCTGCTTTACTTCTAACATCTTTCAACTACCCCATACTCCACGTCAAGAAATATGTGTATCCCTCAGAGGATGAACATTTTAGTAACCACAAAAATACTAATAACTAAAAAAATAGCAGCTAATACTTATGAAATGCTGACTCTATGTCAGACACTGTTCTATGTACCTTAGGTGTCTAAGCTTATTGGTTTATCAGTTCTGGGTAAAGTAATTTATCAGATACTTTACTGAAAGCACATTTTGACATGGGCGGTTAATGAAGATGAGAACAGTGGACACCTGGAGTAAGTGGATAAAAGGAACAAGGATTGGTAGCCGTAGTGGGATGATAGCATGTAGGGAGAGAAGTGGGGATCCAAACATATACTGTCCATTTCACAATTTTGCTTGAATTGTTCTGAGAGAAGTAATGAACTGGTCATCCTTGGTGACCAAAAGCAGCCCTCTCCAGATTGCACCAGTAGCCCTATACAGAAGTTTTTCTAGGAGCATAGTGCAGGAGGAAAGGGTTTCAAGGTCCCCTGCAGTTTGATCCAGATCTTAACTGTGATTAACTTCCTCTGAATCCAGCACAGTGTTGATATCTAGATTATTTGTTACCAGGAACCTTAAACCTCTGACGAGGTGGTAAAGGGCTTACATCGTCTTCAAAAAAAGTCAAAGATGGGTTGTCTTTTCCCCTGTCTAGGATCAGCAACATAATTTGTGGGGCCCAGCACAAAATAAAAATGTGGGGACCCTTGTGCAAAATGCATTAAGATCTTCAAAATGGTAGCGGTAGTGTTGGGGTTTTTTTTGTTTCTTTTGTTTTTTAAAGAATTTATTTATTTGACAGAGAGTGAGAGAAGGAGAGAGAGCACAAGCAGGGAGAGCACCAGAGGGAGAGGGGGTAGCAGGTTCCCTGCTCAGCAGAGAGCCCAATGTGGGACTCGACCCCAGGACCCTGAGATCATGACCTGAGCTGAAGGCAGAGGCTTAACCCACTGAGCCACCCAGGTGCCCCCAGCAGTAGAGTTTTAAACCAAGTGTGGGACCCTGAGCAACTGCTCCTGAAGCTCTCGCCTGTCCCTGTCTATGACAAATTACACATTCCCCAGATGGTATGTGTGTGTTGTATATGAAAAAATGCTGGGTTCTGAGTGCAAGGCCGCCTGTGAATTTGGGTTTGAGTGACATCAGTACCCTCTGGGAGCTGTCTTCTGAGAACAGATACCACATCAATCTCTGGGACTGTTGTCCACCCACAGGAAACCTCTTTTTAATTGCTTCACCTCTCTTGCAGTACTCTAACACCCCAAGTTATTTGGGAAGGTTCATCACTCTGGGCTCTGGATTCATAGTGTATTTTTCATGACAGGTAAGGATACAGCAGCCCAGCAAGTTGGATATAGAGAAGGGTATGAATTGCTGATGGCTTGAAACCTTCCACTCCCTTAAATTTTGCTGATCATCGGAGTCCCTTTTCAGAGGCAAAGCAACTAGCTGCTATTAGCTGTAAGTTACAGTTCTCCCTTCTTAATTTGGCTGGCTGCTTGCCAGGTGACCTCTGGAGTGGTAAAAAAAAATTTCTGTTGACTTCAGAGCTAATTTAAAGTAAAAGTGTACCTGGGCTTTTAATCAGACCCAGAGACTGGGGAGTGTGGTGACTGGAGCATAAAGAAACAGACTCCATATCAAAAATTCCCTCGTAGGGGCACATACTGTGTCCAATTTATTTAAAATGGCTACCTGCGTGAGTCTTTTTTTCCACTGACTTAGTTTAGCTCTGGCAAGGTACAAAATAATAAGACCTAATTACAACTCAGTGGCCTGTATTGCATTACCTCCTTAATTATTTAATTGGTATTCTTCTTGCTTCTTAACTAGAGCTTCTCAAGCACCGTGTTTTTATAAAGGGCTTGTTTTCTTAATATAATAGAATGTTAGAAATGAGTAACTTTTATTTCTGTTCTATCCAAGAAACATCTATAGAACTGGTGTTCCATTAAAGTGCTCTGGAAAATGTTGGGCTACCAAGATGAGTAGATCCTAATTCTTCTTACCATTCAAAAAGCCGGTAATATAGTGAGGGAGAAAGAATAAAATCCAGACAAAAATAGGAGAAAGGGGCTTTTCTGATGGGAATTAAATGTTACAGGAACACAGAGGGAAGACTGATGATTTAATTAATTCGGTAATGTCAATCTCCTACCGTATACCTGCCACTTTACTAAATGGAGAAGAAAACAAGCCATGAAGGTATATATGGTCCCATTTCCAGTAGGGAGAATTAGATCGAACAAATAGTTCTTCCTGGAGGAATGAGAAGCCTTCATGCAGGAGACAAGCATTAAACTAGGTCTTCAAGCTTAAATACATTCTCACTGGGCCAGCACAGGACAGAAAAAAGGGAACAAAGGGGAGTGCTCTCTGTATTCACATAGTTACATTTTAGTGAGTTGTGGTAATTTCTTTCTACGGGGTCATTTACTTCCAGTGCCTTGGGTCTTGCTCAGGTTTAGCGTACACAGTAACTATATTCCAGTCCAGTTTCCCTTTGCTTCATGGGAGGGTTAATTCTTTATGGTGTGATTAGTGATCTGTCAACAACCAGCCAGTGTCCTTGGTCTTTGCAGGTGAGCGCACGCTGGGCTGGGAGTGGGCATGAAATAGACATGGGGACATTAGGAGTGGGTTCTCTGTCCTGGAGTAAGTTCTCCCTGTGTACGACTAACCCAGACCCACTGGTGTCTGCCGGAATCTTCCCTGCTGCCAGAGAGATACTAAATATGTAGCCTCAGCAGGATAGATCAAGTAGGTGAACTTTTAGGGAAACGAGAGATTTTACATTTGTAATGTCAGCAAAGGAAAATGGGAGCTATAAAGTTCCTTCTTGTCATTAGTGTCACGTTTCCAGTAGACTTCAGTAATGTGACTGAATCTATATCCCAGGGAGATTTGGAATCTTGCTAGCTATTAGATTTTACATTTTAATGATAACTTCTTTGAACTGGCTTGTCTAGCAACAATGCCTGTAGGATGGGAGCACAAAGGACCACAGGGGAATCAGTATGACTGTTGTGGTGAAGGTAGGTATGTCTAATTGTCCAAAGGAGTCAAAGTTATTTGAAGCATTTCAGTATTCTGGTAGCTACAAAACAAGTGTTCTGTTGTGGAGGTGTGCAAGTTAAGAAGGCCTTGGCTTTAATTTCATTTACTAAAAAAGCAGAGGACCTAGAATTAGATCTGTCTTCAAATTTTAGCTCTATCACCAATTAGCTGTGTTCATTTAGGCAAGCGACTTACCTTCTATAGGCCTCAGCTTCTTGTCCTAAAATGGAGCTAATACCTGCCCAGTGGGTACTATATAATAATTAAAGGATATTGGAGATAGAATTATATAATATTTTATTAACTAAATAGTGCTATATAAATTCTTAACATTTTTTTTTTATTTGCACAGTCTCTTGAGATGTCATATGCAACTCATATTTGGTCAAGGGATTTTAATTCTGTATATGAAAGAAAGGTGCATGGGCTAAGTAATAGGGAATTTTAAGATCTAGTTGTCTCTGCCAGTTTGGGCAAGTAGTTCATTCACTATGTGCTTATCCGTTCATTGGCTGTCTCATTTTATAAACCATGTGATATTGTTTGCCTAGGTCATTTAGTCTTTTGAAGCTTCAGTGTTCAAATCTATAAAAGGATATTAACATTAGCAGTATATCAGTTGCTCTATAAACATTTTAAGAAGATCGAATTAAACACTGAGGACCTACAAAGGGGATGATCCTAATCTCAAACAATAATAGTAAGGTTAGTTCATTGAACTGAAATGAAGTTGAGATTATTGATGGCATTCAGAGGACACTGAAAGACTGGAAGGGAGAGGGAGAAGACTAGTCTCCAGGAGAAAGTAGGGTACCCAGGGGTGGTTTCCTTGGGGCTCTCGGACATTCTGTGTCAGAAAAGCGGAAGGAGATGTTTGAGTATGGCAGGATACCAGAAATTGAAAAAGGGATACAGCCACAGTATGGTGGACAGCCATGCTTGAGTCCTGGGAAAGCATTTCATCAGGTGAGGGAAAAGGAAGGTGCATTTTCAGATTTGCAGTGCATGGACAGGTAAGTGACTTCTCCCGGCTCTTCAGGGTCAGTATAGAGCCGGGAATCTGCTAAGCAATGCCACTGAGAGAGGTTCTAGGAATCCTAAGTCATGGGTGGACTGATGAATTAGTACTCACTGCAGTGTAAAAAATGGCAGCTGGATCTGATATATCCACTTAAAGCCAAAGGAGAAATTTAGATAGGACTAAAATTGCATCATTCCAGCAAAAGACAGCTGAGTCTTGGAATAATGGTCTTGTTAATCTTCGGCATCCTGATTCTACTCATCCCTAGCCTGTTAGTTAAAGTGTTTACAATACTACAAAAGAGTAAACAAAATACAAAAGAAAAAGGACACAAATTATCTTTCCTTTTTTCCAGTTAGGGGTCAACTAAATTTTTAAAAAGTGGGCTTTTAAAGGTTTTTCCAACTCCCTAGCCCTTTCCAGTCTTTCTCTTATTCTCCCATTGTTCCCACACATATACAGAGTCTCCCACTTCTCCTCCAGTCCTCACATTCTACTAAAGCTGATGCTGAACCAAGAAAGAGCTTCACTCATCCTTGAAGGGAGTTGGAATAAGGAGGAGGAATCAGACAGGACCAGCATTTATTGGGAGAGTCAGGGGCTAGAATAGGTTAACATGATCTATGCAGGTCATTTTAACAAAAATGGCAGTGTTCTAGTTGCCCCTGCTCTTATCCACAAGATGGATGACTAGAGCTGTACCCTTTTTATAGCTCTGATTTTGATCCCTCTTGAAAATCAGATGACTAGTTTGAGACACCCATGATCTTCACTGATTCTCTTGGCTTTCTGCTACCTGGGATCGTCAACCAGAGTGTTTTTCTGAGGAGGTTATTTTGTCCTCTTCCCCTGTTCTAATGTACTGTCTCCACTTGTACTAATATGTTATGGTTGTGCACACCACAATTGTTGGGGGTCCTGGGAAATAGAATTTTCAGAGAAGTGCCAAAAATCTCAGCGTTTATCTGTATTTTACTCTGATTTCCTATGTTTCTAAGCTAAGGGGAAACTTAGCTTGTTTCATCATATATTTTTCATATTCCTTGAATGAAGTTGGGTATGAGGGATTCATATTATACGTGTGACTTTAAGTTGTGAAGACCTTTATTGTTCCAAAGCTCTGTTTGCCTCTCCATAGTTCTAATGCCAAAACTTGGTTCTTCTCGTAGATCTTGCCCTTGTTATCTATAAAGGATCAGACACAGTGGGCAGTGGTAGCACTAAACAGAGATTCTTCATTAATGTTCTCATGTTAGAATAAAATAATTAGATTTGTCTGGCAGGTAAAAGATCCAGAACTAAGTATTGGCCTTTTCTTTGCCTCTACCCACTTTTCTTGTGACTGAAAAACTTACCTTACAAATCAAATAAGAACCCTTCTGGGGAAATTAATCTTTGTATGATTCTTTCAGGCCTGGTTATCTGATACTTAAGGAAAATGTTAAATTGCCATGATCTATCATGTCCTTACTTTTTAATACTTTAATCATACAGGTGATACAAAGATAGGTCTTGGCCATAAATAATGCATAGAAGACAATGCTAATATACAGTGACAAAACACAAAGGCAAATCAAATCCAACAGTTAGTAACAAATCAGAGTTCATCTAATAATACATATAAATATTTTACTTTAAACTGTGTCCCTCACTAAGGATGTTTGGCTTTTAGATATTCATCATTAAAGAGGTTGCCTTGTGTTTCTTTATTCCTTCTATTTTAGGATAAAATATTTTCACAACATTCTTCCAAGGGTAACGATTTCTCTGAATTGACAGCATCTCTCAAACATCTACATTTCCTTCCTCTCCTTTTATGAAAAGTTGCAGCTAGCTTTTAGTTATATTAATATGTCATATTATAGAGGTCTGAGATACAGGAATAAGAACATGTCAGAGGCCTGAGGAAAGAGGAAAAATCTTTCCAATAGTTGAACTTGATATATAATATCTGATTTTTTGAAAAAGGGCCATATAAAAATTCAAATGCATATTTTTTTGCTTTTAGAATTTCAAAAACTCAGCTAATTTCTTATCCAAGATGAAGAACAAATAACCTTTGCTTTCATTTTGTTTTTGCTTTTGAAGTTTATGATACAAAGTGAAATCCTAAATCACTAACCTAAATGTAAAATGCAAAACTATAAAACTCCCAGGAGATAATAGAAGAAAGCCTAGATGACCTTGGGTATGGGGGTGGGTTTTTAGGTACAACACCAAAGATTGGATCCATGAAAATAATAATGGATAAGCTGGACTTCATTCAAGTTTAAAAATGTCCTAGGAGAGACAATGTCAAAAGAATGAGAAGATAAACCACAGACTGGGAGAAAATATTTGTAAAAGACATATCTGAGAGAGGGGTGTTGTCTAAAATATACAAAGAACTCTTAATTTCAACATTAAGAAAAGAAACAACCTGATTAAAAAATGGCCCAAAGACCTTAATGGACTTCTCATCAAAGAAGATATGCAGACAGCAAATAAGTACATGGAAAGATGCTCTGCATCCTAGGTCATCTGGAAACAGAAGTTGAAACAGTGAGATACAACTACACATCTATGACAATGGCCAAATCCAGAATACTATCAACACCAAATGTTGGCAGAGATGTGGAGCAATAGGAACTCTCATTCATGGCTGGTGGGAATGTAAAATGGTACAGTTTGGAAGACACTTTGGCAGTTTCCTACAAAATTAAACATACTCTTACCGTATGATCCAGAAAATGGGATGGCAGTTCTTCAGAAGTAAAAATCAGGTTCACATATGATTTAGTAATTCCACTTTCAGGTATATATCCAAAAGAATTTAAATCAGAATCTCAAAAAGGTATTTGTATGTGCATGTTCATAGCAGCATTATTCACGAACCCAGAGGTGTAAGCAAGCCAAATGTTTATCAATGGATAAATGAAAAAACAGAATATTTTGTATACATACAATAGAATATTATTCAGCCTTAAAAAGGAAGGAAATTCTGCTACATGCTACAACATGAATGACCTGAGGATGTTTTGTTAAGTAAAATAAGCTAGGTTCAAAAAACCCAAAGGCTGTATGATTCCAATTAAATGAGGTTAGTAAGTTAAATTCATAGAAACATAAAGTAGAATGGTGGTTGTGAGGAGCTGGGAGGATGGGCTAATGGGGTTTTATTGTTTAAAGAATATAGAGTTACAGTTTTGCAAGATGAAAAAGTCCCAGAGATCGGCTACACAACAATGTGAATATCCTTAACTCTACCGAGCTGTGTACTTAAAAATGGTGAAGGTTGTGAATTCTATGTTACATGTGTTTTACCATAATTAAAAGTTTAAAAAGTGAGGGAGAGATCCTAAAGCTACCATATCCTCAAGTTTTAAGTTAAAGTTAAAATTTTTTTTAAAAAAATTTTAATTAAAAAAAATTTTTTTTTCAAGTACCATTTATCTATGTTTCTATAGATTCACTCATCAACTGTTGATCATTTGTTGTTTAACAGCTTGGGCTATTCCTTGCAATTTATTTCATTTCTTCACAACAGTCCTGGGAGAGAGATATAATCACATTGTTCTCCGAAAAAATGAGACACAAAAGAGAGACTTGCCTAAAGTCAGAATGTCACTTGACAGCAGATCTTCATCTTTTTTTTTTTTTTTTTAAGATTTTATTTATTTAATTGACAGAAAGAGATAACACAAGTTGGCAGGGGAGGATAGCCAGGCTCCCCACCAAGCAGAGAGCCCAATGCAGGCCTCGATCTCAGGACCCTGAGATCATGACCTGAGCTGAAGGCAGAGACCCAACTCACTGAGCCATCTAGGAGCCCCACAGATCTTCATCTTGTATGTCAACTCTGATGGATCGGTACAGGCCCCTTGAAGTGCTGTGTTGAGAAGGATTTGAAGACCCTACCCAGCTGCCATGATCCACATCTGTCAAGAGAAGGGAAGTGGAGAGGCTGTTGAAGCATTTCTAATTCTTTACCCCATCCAGGTCTGGACTTTCATTATGTCTCAAAATGTGAATTTGACACAGCAGGAAGAGTCAAGGGGCAGTGGCAAAGTCAGCATAGATAAATAAGACTGCCAATTTGCAGGAAGTTGCAAAAAGTGAATATTCATATCTATGAGAACAGCTAGGCCAGACATTTACTCTGATAAGCCCAACAACAACTGCTATACTCTTTCTGGATGATTGTGAAGGGGTTGGTCTTCTTCGAAGAGAAAGTAAGTTAGGGAAATAAGCACAATTTGCTTCAGTTTGTTTTCACATGTATGTGTAAAAAGATGATTCTTTATTCATCTGAAGGCAAAATTGAGTAAGTGTGTATTTTAAGCTGGTAGTTCAGCGTAGTTGTAATTCATTCCAGTATTTGTCAAGTTGCCTCTGTAATGTGTTCTCACACATGGCTTAGCTCCTGATTCACATATTTTAACTCTAGGCAATATATTTTTTATCATCTTTATGAGGAAATATGTGTTTTTGAATTTCATTTGAATAGGTATTAAAATATAAAATTAAATTCACCTAGAAAATGCCTTCTTTGTCTCAAAGTACCATTTGAAAATTTCCCAGCTTTGGAGAACCTGTGTTCTAGATTATTGGAGAAGAATTGAATGGAACATGTACATCAGATATTCCTGATGAACATATTAGATAGGTCTGCCTCAAGCTTTGAAGTGTAGCTGCAATAAAATAATCACTCTCTTTAAAATGTGATGCAGCTGTGTCGATCTTGTGCTGACACTTTCCTCAAAGGTATAAAATTCAAGACTGTCAAGCACTGTAGAGTTAATGAAATCAGTAGACATGCTAATGTTGGAAGATATTTGTAATATTTATTTAAGTGAAAAAGGAAAGTAACAGATAATTATGACACAATAATTTTAATAATATTATACATACATTGTTTATAAGAGTGTAGGAAAAGATTTAAGAAATACACACACACACAGTCTAAGATACATACAAAAGCTACTTCTGGAGAAGCGGCATGGGCAGGGAGGAATGAAGCAAGTGTTGGATATTTTATTACATAGTTTGTTTGAATTTTTAAATACCCATTTATCAAATGTTGTGATTTTTGAAACTTACAAAAAGGATTGTTTGGGGAATGCTGTACGTATTCTGGCATTCCTTTAACAATACAGACTAGAGATAGTATATTTCAGTTGACACTAATTCTTCAAATCTCTGAGTCATCTTGTCTAGAGTTGTATTTTCCAAACTCTGAATCCAAATCTATTAGTGGATTAAATCAATATAATGGATCGCTTCTGCTTCCTTCATCTCTTTTGATGATTTTTCTATTGGGTTGTTTGTCTTTTTGTTATTGATTTGTGGACTCACTTTAGAATTCAGCATATTAGTATTTTGGCGATTTATGTTATTTTGTTTAAAGCTTCTTCCAGTTTGTTGCATGGATTTTCACCTCCATTATAGTGTCTTTTATTGAGCAGGATTCCTTATTTTAATGTAATGAATGTATATATATTTTTTCATGGTGTAAATTATTAGTGTTATTTTTTAATACAGTTTAATCAATCTGTCCTTATGTTGTTACCAACCACATGTTTCCTTTAATGACTTATAACTGATTTTTAATTTTTTTCTTTAGTATTTGAGTCCTAATTCCTTTGAAATATAACTTCTATATGGATGGATCTGCTTTTGAGCTCTTAATTTTGTTCTGTTACTTAATTTATCTCTCTTTCTGCCAGTTCCCTAGTGGCTTTTTGTTTTTTGTTATGCCTATAGAATACTATCCCCAATTTATTGTTTTTCTTCAGGAGAGTTCAGAATTCTTCAGAGAATTCAGAATCAGAATTCTTTGGTGATTCTTTTTTTTTTTTCATTGTAAAATTTTTAAAAATCAGCTTGTCAAGGAATTCTGTGAGGTTTTATGGGATTTAGTGTGGATTTATGGATGCATTTGAGGGGAAAAAACCCTGAAATCATTATGTTAATTTAGTATTCCTACCCAAGAACAAGGTATATTACTCTAAGTTTTCATATCTTTGTTTCAGAATCCTCTTGTTCAACATTTCAAATATTTCAAGTTCTACCTTTCCTCTTACCATTGCTCTGGTGACCAGTTTGTACAGATATCAGCTGACTTCCTACAGGTGCCTCTATACCTTTCTTAGATTTGTGAGACGTGTTTCTCCTTTCTTGCCCATTAAGCACACTAGCCTGCATACATGTGCACCCAGGAAGTGTGGGAAAATACGTATTAACACTGGTAGAATCACCCTGGACCAATGAAAAGCAAGAGCTTAAGGATAAATGCTTCCTTCTTCCATTCCACCACTCAGTTTCACAACATGGTATTTCTACCAGGTAGAGCTAGAGCTGAAAACCAAAACCTTTACTGCTTGGAGGGGGCTGACTTGATTTGGAATCGAGCGCAAAAATCACACACTGAGAGACAAGGTCAGCAAAAGTAGCACACTTTGTGGAGAAGGAGTAGAAAAGACGGCCACTTTGTTGGCCTTAGATTACGGTCCTTTGTGGTAACCCTAAGTTTGGCAGACTTGCCAGAAATCGAATAGAAGAAATCCTGAAAATGAAAGAGGCAGGGAGGGACCACACAAGTTTTTCACATATCCCTCACTACTTTGGATGCGGCACACACAGCAGAAATCCAAGCATCCAAATCCTCCACCCTGCCCTGGATGACTGGAAACCTGTATGCGCACATAGGGGAGATCCCAGTAAGCCAGCAGAAAGGAAAAGCCAGGTCAAACTTGAAAAAACTGCCTGAACTTTAAATATATTTTCCACCTCACACATAATTTAACCAGCCAAGCATTGGAGCCTTACTAGATCAGAGTTTTTGAGCACAACCTCATAGCAATTATTAACTGACTACTATGTTAAAAGAACACATGGTTGACCTTTAGGAAGTTAGGCTAAAAAAATAAAAACAAAAAAAATTTTTTTTTTTTTAAATGATGAGAGTCCTCAGCTAACACATGCCAAGAGTGTGACAGATTCTTGAAATTATGTCCAGGCATGTTAAATAAATTAAAAAAAAAAAAAACAGCAATAAAAACCCTCAGGGGAAAGATAAAAATCCAGAGCAGCTGCAATATATTGTCTAAATATTCAGTTTTAACAACAGCAAGAGCAAAAACAAAATATAAAACATGTAAGGAAACAGGAAAGTGTGACATAATCAGGAAAGTAATGAGACAATAGAAACTGACTTTGAGTGCGCTGAGATGTTGGATTTATTATAGAAAAGTTTCCAAGAAGCTATTTTAAGTATGTCCAAAGAATTAGAGAAAGCCTGTTTGTAGATTTTAAAGAGAACATAATTAAGAATTACTCAACAAAGAATGAATTTCATTAAAGGAATAGAGAACTACAAATGGGAGGAGGATCCTAGAGTTTTAAAGTACAATCCCCAAATAAAAAAGATCATGATATGGACTCAATAGCAGATATGAAATGGCAGACTGAATCAGTGAACTTGAGGGTTTATCCATAGAAATTATATACTGTGAAGAACAGGGAGAAAACAAATTGAAGAAAATGGTAGAGCCTCAGAGACCTATGGAACAACATCAAAAATGGCAAAGTACATGAAAGGGGGAAAACATATAAAGAGAGGAATACCAGAAAGGAGTAGGGAACCTTTGGGGTTGGCTTGGCATGTTGTTGCATCTGTCAGTTCTTTTTTTTTTTTTTTTTCCTCTTTAATTTCTTAGGAATATTCCATTGTAAAGATGTATCAGAATTTCTTTAACCAGTCTCCAGGTGATGAGCACTTGGGTTATTTCAAGTTTTTGACATTTCTATATCTAGCTGCTGCAAACATTTAGGAATTTGTGATACTACTTTATATATTTTTGATACAAATCTTTCATGAAATAAATGTTTTCCAATTGTATTCTCCCAGCATGTAACTTTCCTTTTTGTTTTATAACAGTGCTTCGTGAAGTGTAAAGGTCCATAAATTTGATGAAGTGAGATTTGTTGATCTTTTCCCCCAAAAGTTTGTAGTTTCTGTGTTTTATTTAAGAAATCTTTGTCTTTCCCAAGATCACTTAAATCTTCTAGTAAGTTTTACAGTGTTAGCTCTCACATTTAGGTCTGATGCGTTTTTAATTACTTTTCTGGGTTGTGTTCTGTCTATACATATGTGGTGGTCCTTTCTCTGGCTTTAGTCATTTTTTTCACAAACATGAGCTGATCAATAGTCCACTGAGGGCTTGAAAAGAACTCTGGAGTTCTCCAGAGCTTTTCTGGTTAGCTCATTTCTGTTTGATACTTTATCCTATTGATCCTAGCTGCCTTGGCCTCCACAAATTCTCTAGTCTGTTCCCTCAACTCAGGAAAACTGCCAGGTTCTGTTTGGCTTCCGCCTCCCTATGCTGTAGTCTACAGAATTCCTCTAGGCAGTAAATTGGGGCAATATTAGGGCATACCTCATTTGTTTTCCTTTTCTCAGGAATCATAGTCCTGTGCTATTTATAATCCAGTGCCTGAGAACTGTTATTTCCGGTATTTTTACCGTTGTTTTTAGTTGTTTAAAATGGAAGGATAAATGCAATAAAATGTGAAGTTCCCAAGTAAAGTTCTTATACTTCGAATCTCAAAAGTCTTAAGAAATTAGTGCCCAACAAACAAAAATGAGACAAATATAAGAAGATACAATGTTTAGGGTGCCTAGGTGGTGCAGTTGGTTAAGCCTCTGCTCTTGGTTTCAGCTCAGGTAGTGATCTCAGGGTCATGAGATTGCTCAGCGCAGTCTGCTCAAGACTCTCCCTCTGCTCCTCCCCCCACCAATGCTCATTTGCTTCCTCTCTCTCTCAAATAAATAAATCTTAAAAAATATATATATATATAAAGTTAATGGAACATATTTACTGTAACTGAAATTGGATTTCAGAAAAGAGAGAAGTAGATGAGAAGTGTTGTAAAGAAAGTGTCGTAGAATCTCTTGAACTTTAAAGTTAATGATGACTTGTTTAGTAGATAAGAATGTTTAAAGTTTGCAGCAAAGAACTTGAATCTAGGCACAATGGGAAGCATGCATGAAAGATCTAAGCACCAGTAGAATGAGCTAGAAAAAAAATTTAGCTATGGTCGGGTCAGATGGTGTCAAATCTTGGTGCATTCTCTTGTGACATTGACAGAGAAAGGATACTTGTTTTTATCTAGTACCTTATATGTATTCATCTGCAGTGGTATGGTGGTGAAGACAGAGGTTCAAAATAATGGAGACAAATTAGGAGGTATCTGCTGCAATCAGATATTTGTTAGTGTGGAGTTGTGTAACAAAGCTAAAGAGAAAGAAGGCAAAGTTGAGCCATCTTGAAAGGTGGAAACAAGAGAATTTGGTGACTGGTTTGATGTAATGGTAAAAAAAAAAAAAAAAAAAAGTGATTGAGGGTGCCTGGGTGGCTCAGTGGGTTAAGCCTCTGCCTTCCGCTCGGTCATGATCTCAGGGTCCTGGGATCGAGTCCTGCGTCGGGGTCTCTGGTCAGCAGGGAGCCTGCTTCCTCCTCTCTCTCTACCTGCCTCTCTGCCTACTTGTGATCTCTCTCTGTGTGTCAAATGAATAAATAAAATCTTTTTTAAAAAAGTGATTGAACTAATGTATATGTAAGGCATATACATTCTTCTTAGCTTTGCAGTGCGGCACTCAGACACCAAGCCTGACTTTTCCAAGAAGAGCAATGTCATTAGCATTTAAAAACAGACCTAACTGCTAAAACATCTCAACCCACTTCCTTTCTCTTTACCCTTTCTTCTTGCATGTGGTGTGCAAACCAAATACAAGTCATATTTGTGTATATTCATATATTCATATATGTATATTCTCTAAGGAGAAGGCGCTGTTTTTGGAACATGCCTCTTTAGCTTTGTTTTTAGAGTTTACCAAAATAACCATATTAGAGCAAACTGGAAAAACCATGGCACCATGTTCAGACCCAATCAGATTATATCATAGGCAGCTTAGATTGTAACACATTATATATAAACATATAAAAATATATTATGATATATGCAATTAATGATTCTATTTTCCTGTTCACTGACTTTTTTGTTTATCCTATATAGTACAGCTGAGAAAGGTTTCCTGTTTCTACAACAGAAAATCGTAAAAAAAAGATTTATCCAGACTACCAGGGAAGAGGGACTGTGAAAACATAAAGAACCCTAAACCAAGGCTGGATGTTTCCTGCAAATCTCAGCCCTGCTTGGGGCTAACACAGTGCCATAAGAACCACTGGCAACTGGAATGGGTGTTTGATTTCTGAGGGGAGTACCACAGGGAGGCTTGTTGGGATGGTGTTCTTCTCAATGAATATTAAAGCTAATGGAAATATGACTTGTATTTGGTTTGCACACCACATGCAAGAAGAAAGGGTAAAGAGAAAGGAAGTGGGTTGAGATGTTTTAGCAGTTAGGTCTGTTTTTAAATGCTAATGACATTGCTCTTCTTGGAAAAGTCAGGCTTGGTGTCTGAGTGCCGCACTGCAAAGCTAAGGCAGGCTTTCTGCCCCTTTTATATATAATGAATGATACCTTTGTCCATATTCACTTCAGATCTGAATTTTCCTTTCCTTGACATCTTATTAATTCATTCTTCTGGGGAGTCTTTCAAAGTAGAAAACTCATCCTGAGGAAAAAAAAGTCAAGCCAAGTCTAATTGACTAAACTTTCCTAGTGCTCAGTGCTGAGAAGCAAACCTTTCAAGTTTTTGCCAATTGGCAGGAGTTTTAATGACAGGCTTCCAGGATCAAAGCAAACCTTTTAACTTCTTTTAACAGTAAATTCAGTGGTGACTATTGACATGTAAAGCGATCTCCATGGCAGAAACAGAAATCCAAGATTAGTTGAATATTACCACTATCCGACGTGGAGGACAGCTCAGTATGCTCCCCATTAACCCAACAATAAAACATCAGACCCAAAAAGAGAAGAGAGCCCATGGAATTGTTTGGTTAGGAAATGTTGAGGAATAAATACTTAGAAATCTCACGGTTGGTATAGGATTATAATGACACGTTCATTGAAACACCAGTAATTAAAAAGGAGCTACTATGGAAATGAAACAAGGCTATAATAAATGCATTTACTTCTAAAAGGCAGTATTCCCTTTTGATTTCAAGAAAGGGGATCTGAAATTAGAGTAAAGGGTGTGGGAGCAGAAGGCAAAGGATCTGTTGTCTAGCCTGTCCCTACTTTGTCAGTCAGGTGTTGTGTCTTCAGTCAGATCACTTATCCTGTCTAGTTCTCGGTTCTTGATCTGTCAAATATGGCTGCAGATACCTTCTAGCTGTAACAGCTCTTCTTATAGGCTTCTAGAATTCTGTAAAAGTGAGAAGGGAGATTGAAAACATGTAATTCTGTATGACAATTTGAGTGTTGGAAGGTATAGAACATGTTTTTTGGGCTTTCATGCCCAGTGATCCTGATTGGATAGGTTTAGAATAAGGTTCACTGATCAATATTTTAAACAAGTACCCACGATGAAAGGTTGACACCTAAAAGGCACGTTAGCAACAGGTTTTTAGACCTCATTCCTCTTTCTTCCAGGTTGAGTCTAGCTAGATAGATCCCTTTTTATAATTTTAAGGTTGCGATTGGATTCCCAGAGCTGGAACAAAATAGGTACCACATTCAAAAGAGACTATGGAGCTTGATACATCTCTCTCATACTTTCTACGGTGGGGGAATCCTACATGCCTCAGTTCCTCTCTCTCTCACTATATCTGTGTAAGCAGAAGGCTAGGAATCTGATATTCAAAAGGATATCAGACTGTGAGGACAGGAAGGGAAAATGAACAGTGGGCTCTTGAAGCCTATTTAAGTTGTATTCCTTTCCTACCACTGCCATAACATATTATCACAAACTTAGGGCTTAAAACAACACAGACTTATTATCTTATAGTTCTATAGTTCAGAAGTCTGAAATGGGCCTCACTGGCTAAGATTAAGGTGTCAGCAGGACTGCATTCCTTTCTGGAGGCTCTAGGGGAGAATCCATTTCCTTGCCTATTCCAGCTGCTACAGGCTGCCCCCATTCCATGGTTCATTGTCCCCTTCCTCATCTTCAAAGCCAATAACATAGGTTGAGACTGTCTCACATCATAATACTCTGACTCTGACTCTTCTGCCACCTTTCACAGATCCTTGCGATTGCAGATAATCCAGGATAATCTCCCAATTTGAAGGTCAGCTGATTAGAAACCTTAATTGCGTCCGCAACCTTCATTCTTCTTTGCCATGTAAGGTTACATAGTCTCGGGTTCTTGGGATTGGGTTGTGCACATCTCTGGAAGAGGTATGATACTGTCTACCACACAAACCAAAAGAGGAAGGCTCCAAATGAATCAAGATTGAGGGGTCTGTGAAAGGGGAGACTGGCACTTCCACCCTAGTTGCAGAGTGACTTATCCGTCAAGTCGATCGGGGCAATGGAAAATAGATTAAGTGCGGGAACACAGATGCACGAGTCTCCCGGGGTTCAAGGAGTATGAGTCATGATTTTGGTACTCTGCTCAAGGGTTTTTTGCATAACGGTAAATCAGGATGTATAATTGAGGTATAGTGTTCAGGAATGAAATAAGATATCAAGCCAGAGTGTTATCTCCCATGTGAGGGCCCTGAGCTGTGTGAGGCCCTCACATGGTGATACTTCTCATAGATCTCAAATGTGATGCCATTAAGAGCACTAGTATTTGTGGGCCTGCCGCACAACGCACCACCCCAAAGACTGTAGTAGAGACAGTTAAATAGGGACAGAGAGCTACCATTTTCCTTTGTTTCTCTCAATTTCTAACGCTGTTGGGGACAAAACAACACATTCAGGGAAAAGCACGAAGAATAAAATGCAGACCCTCTGCCCACTTTAAATCTTAAGACTGTGGCCTGAGTAGTGATGTGAGGGAAGTGAGGAAATGTACGTTAAATGAGAGATTATAGTTTTAATCTGTCTCACAGTGACCATGGAGCTATGAATTTCACCCAAGCTGCTGTTAAAGTATAACTTTCAAAAAGGTAAAGTCATAACTCTGTGCAAATTTAGAATGTTAAAGTTTTTATCTAACTTAATGAAGGAACCAGTAAGGTGTTTTAACGGATTCAAAGAACATTTCAGAAGCTAGTGTATTTAGAACAGGATAAAATTGCTGGGTTAGATACAAAGCTGATAAATGTCTAACAGAGCCATGAGGAGCTCTGGTTAAAGCAATTAAGGTTGTATGTTTTATTAGAGAGAAATTATTTACATTGCTCGTATACAAAAAACTACACGTTTACAAGTAACTTTATTGTTTCTTGGTACTTAAATCAGGTATAAACAGTGAAATGAACGAGGATCATACTCTTCGATAATACCCGAGTGAGTTTTGCCTCTGTACAACATTGAAGGGATAAACTTTTTGTCTGATTTTCAAGTTTTAGATAATTTTTCTGGCAATATTTTTAAGAATGGGAGATAAGTGTCAGATTTTGTTTGAAAGCAATGAGGGGGGAAGAATTAGTTTTTACCTCACTGAGTTCAAGTATGATTAACAAAAATACAGCAAAGATTTAAGATTATGAATAGTGACAAAATCAATAATAGTTTAAGGCTGCATTTCCTGAAATGTGACAAATGTGTGTTCTTGTGTAAAATAAATATCTATGATATATGGCATAGTGTTTCTGTCTTGCTGACTTCCAAGAGTGGCTTTGCGCCAGGTTATATCAAAATAAGTAATCAGTAGCCTATCCTGAAATCTTCCCTAATCATTACTACTTGTTTCCTGATGAGATCTACTCCCGTCCAGGAATAGCTCATATAAATGAAGTGCAAAACCCTCAGTTTTCAGCCATTAGCTCACTTAAAAATATCGTGTGGGTATCTTTTGACATTTTGATTTGTGTTTTTAACAACTAGACATAGTTTAGATAAATGGTTTATTTTAACTTACTGGATTTCAGATAACATTTCTTTCAGTTTGATTAGATCTTTTCAGAATCAATAGATGACCTAATTTCTCATTTTACTGTGGGCTGTGAAATGTGATGTTAGGACATTTAAAAAGGACAAAAAGTAAATTTTCTGCCACTAACATCTGTCTGTCATCTCTCATGATAGTGAAAAATGATGCAAAAATATTTTAGCAGTCATAGTAGACAACTCTTATGTTCTTTCGTGGAAGTTGTCATTATTGTTACAAACTTATTTTAATTTATGTTCTATCAGGTGAAATTAGGCTACAGGGATTTCCTTGTTTACCTCATCCTTCAGCTTGAAAACAGACTCACTGGGGTCCCTGGTTCAAACAGTGGTTTCCACTTTAAGTTGATTTGAAATCAAATGATCCTTCAGTCTCCTTGGTGACTATCTTCTGATAAAACAAATTATATGAAATAATGATATTGAAATTCATGCTTTTTTGAGTAGAACTGAGGAAAACAAAGCAATAATAAAGTCATTTTTCACCTACTGTTTAATCATCATTTGATGTGGACCAGTGCCTCATGTGATTTAACATCACAGGAAGCCTTATTTGTCAGTATGACTATTATAAATATTCTTACTAAATATTTACTTAGCAAAGAGCTGTTGGTTAATTGTAACCAGAGGTTAGCATTTAGATAAAAATGAAATTATAGATGCCCCCTAGTAAATCTACTGGGGCTGAACTGTTGTGTTCATCTCACTGTATATCTTGTGAAAGCAAAGTGAAGGATGGGCAGAATATAATCAGGGGTGGCAGATTTGCTATCACTCCCATTCATAGGATTTTGATCTTGCTTACAAAATAAGCTTGACAATCCTTTCTGGCTAAAGCCTTGGTGCTGAGACTCTGTAAGACAACAGGAGAAAGGTGGGCTTGGACTCTCAGAAATGGGGAATGGTGGTGTCTCATTCCTTTACTACCAGTAGACCTGTGTTTATATTTCACATTGACTCCTGTTCTCCTTTAGTTTCTCCAACTATTATCATCTTTTTGTTCTGCATTTTCCAGCTTAGAGACTTGGGATTTACCATCTCAGTTTTCTGATTGCCTGTTCTCTCAACCTCCTTGTCCTCTTTCAATATTAGTGCTTGGAGAACCCAACTTTGTTTCAATCCAACTATTCATATTCTGGACTCACATGGAGGACTTGCAGAATAGAGTGTTGGGCCCCACTCCCAGAGTTTCTGGTTGAGAGATCTGGGGTGGGGCCTGAAAGTTTTCATTTCTGTCAAGTTCCACTGCTTGTTGATGCTACTCCAGGGCTGCTCTCAAGGGTTGCTTGATACAGCATTGCTGAGTCATTCTGTATATCCTAAGGAGGCCCCTGTAACTATTTTAGTTAATCAGGACAATTAGCATGTAGTGATACCAGCATCATAGTGGCATAAGACATCCCTTGTTTTTGTTTCCATCCTCAACAACAGAAATTTGGCATCCATCCATGGTTAAGAATGTCTTTGAAGGGACTGATGATCCAGCATCATACTCCAAAGGACCCAGGATGAATCTTGCTGATCTGTGCCCTGGGTAATAGGAAGTTAAACATCAGTTCTGGCTATGGACTTTGCAGTGGCCAATGTACTGGCTTCAGCCCCTTTGGCCAAACTCCCTCTTGGCCCAGATCCCTCTTGGCCCTAGAAACAATGACTTAGAAAATGAGAGAGCCTTTGTGGTAGTTCAGATTTCCCAAGAAGTTCCAGCACTCTGCTCTGTAAGAACAAAAGGATGTGAATTTGGGTACAGTGGAGTGGCCAGTTATTAGAACTGAGGAGGTTTGAATATGAAGATAGCAACAAAAAATTTTAAGGAACATGAAAAATCAAGGACACAAGATGATGCCAGAAGATCACAGTTATCTCCTGCTAACCAAATCCAAATACATAGAGATCTCTGATTTATCAGATAAAGGATTCAAAAGAACCATTTTAAGGAAACCCAGTGAGCCACAAGAAAACAAAGAAAATTAAACGAAATTAGGAAAATAATACACAACCCAAATGAGAAATTTAACAAAGAGAAATAGTAAGAAAGAACCAGACAAATTCTGGAGCTAGGGAATGCATTGAATGAAATGAAAAAAATGCAGCAGTTAACATCAACAGCAGACTGGATCAAGCAGAACAGTTTCAGTGAGATTAAAAATAGGAACTTTGAAGTTATCCAGTTAGAGGAAAACAAAACGAAACAAAAGGAAAAGAATGAATTAAAGCCCATGTAATTTTGGGGATGCCATCAAAAAGACTAATTTGTGAATCAGTTAACTTCCAGAAAGGAAACAGGGCGGGGAGTGAGGCAAGGGATAAGAAAGCATATTGAAAGACATGGCCGAGAACTTCTCACATTTGTGGGAGTGATTTTCATATAAAAATTCATGAAGTTTAGGTCACCAAACAAAGTCAACTTAAAGAGATCCTCTCCATGACACATTATAATAAAATTGTCAAAACTCGGATACAAAGAATCTTAAAAGCAGGAGATAAAGAGCTTATAACATTCCAGGGAACCTGTGTATGACAATGAAATATCTGACAGAGAAAGACAAATCACTGTATGATCTCACTCATATGTGGAATCCTACAAAGCTGAACTAATTGGAAGAGATAGTAGAATGGTGGTTGCCAGAGGTGGGGGGTGTGGGGGGTATGGGGGAAGTGGGGTGAGGTTGGCCACAGGGTACAAACTTCCAGTTATAAGATGAATTACTTCTTGGGATCTAGTGCATAGCATGGTGATTATAGTTAATGATACTGTATTATATACTTGAAAGTTCCTGAGAGAGTAGATCTTAAGTATTCTCACCACAAAAAAGAAATGGTAATTATGTGACATGACGGAGGTGTTAGCTAAAGCTACTGTGGTAGACATTTTGCAGTATACATAAGTATGTCAAATCAAAGCATTGTATACCTTACACTTAAATTGTTATATGCCAATTATATCTCAATAAGCTGGAAAATAAAAAGACACTGAGAGTAAGAAAAAAAAAAAAAAACTAAACTGAACAAACAAAACCCATGTTCTTACATCTATCCTTACACTGCTGAGTGCAGACACAAACCAACATAACTGTGCTTATTGATGCCTTATACATACTTAGCTTACAACTTTATGTGACCCGAAATCTGCCTCATAATTTCTGTGAATTCCAAGAAAGCTCCCTAATGATCTTCTCAGTGGCCATTTAAAAACTTTAATGTTTAAAACTTTGGCTTGGAGCGCCTGGGTGGCTCTGCCTGTTAAGCATCTGCCTTCAGCTCAGGTCATGGTCCCAGGTTCCTGGGATTGAGCCCTGCCTGCGTCAGGCTTCCTGCTCAGTGTGGAGCCTGCTTCTCCCTCTGCCTGCCGCTCTCCCTGCTTGTGCTCTCTCTCTCTGTCAAAGAAATAAATAAAGTCTTAAAAAGAAAGTAAAAATTTGGCTTAGTATGAGATAATATGGCTCCTGGCGTCAATAGGAGGTCGTCGAGTGGGAATTTGCCTAACTTTAAGATGGTCACCTACTAAAAAATTAATTGTACTCTCCCTGCTTCTTGGTTTCTTACATTTTTGTGGCTCATTCCATCACTTGTATATTCAGTTCTAAAACTTTTCATTAATCAGGATGTGTTGTTAACTTCTTACTCTCCATAGTATATTTCTCCTCAGCATAAAAATATGATGATACAGTTCTCTCCTCTTTATAAAACAGAAACTGGGGCACCTGGGTGGCTCAGTGGGTTGAGCCTCTGCCTTCAGCTCAAGTCATGATCCCAGTGTCCTGGGATCGAGCCCAGCATTGGGCTCTCTGTTCAGCGGGAAGCCTACTTCCTCCTCTCTCTCCACCTGCTTCTCTGCCTACTTGTGATCTCTCTCTGTCAAATAAATAAATAAAATCTTAAAAAAAAATATATATAACAGAAACCAAAACCAAAACTCTCGTATGAACCTGCTGGGAAATTGGATAGCCAATCCATTCCATATGCAAAGGAATGAATTTGGACCCTTACTTCCCACCATTAAAAAAAAAAAAATTAATTCAAAATGGATCAAAGACCTGAATGTAAGACATAAAGTGATAAATCTTTTTTAGAAGAAAAAAAGTTTTATCTTTTAGAAGAAAACACAAGTATAAATCTTTATGACATTGGAATAGGTAATAATCCTATTATTTCTTATATATGACACCAAAACCACAAGCAACAAAAAATTCAATTAATTGGACTTTATCTAAATTAAAAACATTTGTGCTACAAATGGCACCCTTAAGAAAATGAAAAATGTGTGTGTGTGTGTCCCTGTGCTTCTGTGCATATCTTCCCAATTCAGCATTCAGATACATGTTGGTAGCTTCAAATTGGCCATGGTGGGACAATTTCTATTTATAGAAAGGAAATCAGCAAGTGTTAAAAAAATAAAGGCTTTTTTTTCTTTTCTTTTCTGGAGATGCAGATATCAGACATTTATTACAATGCTCAAGGAGTTATGGAAATATACATTTGAATTACATCCTATAACCAGTCTCACTCTTACTCTGTGCTCTGACTGGTTTTCTTCCTGTTTTCTCTTTTTGTAGTGATGCTCTCCTCTTATCCATTCTCAATACTGTTTTCAGAATCCCTTTTCTCTGATATGAATGTGATCATGACAATTGTGTTTGTTTAAAACTCCCTCAATGCTGGGATTCCTGGGTGGCTCAGTCAGTTAAGCATCTGCCTTCTGCTCAGGTCAGGTGGGATCAAGTTCCACATTGGGCTCCTTGCTCAGCAGGGAGTCTGCTTCTCTCTCTGCCTGCCACTCCCCCTCTTGTGCTCTCTCACTTTCTCTCTGACAAATAAATACAAATATTTTTTTAAAAATAAAAAATAAAATGGAACTCCCTCAGCATCTTTTAAAGGAACCAATGGAAGTTTGCTTCTTGGTGAGTCACAGATAGACCAGGTAGAGTTGTCTCACAAAGTAAACTTGATTTGCAGCAAATAGGTGTAGCTTCCAAAGCTGTGACTCTCTGAGCAAGGATGGATAGGTTCCTTTTGTTTACAGTTAGGATGAATATTTAAAAAGAGGATCTTTGTCACCATTTGTAGATAGAGGCAGGCATAAGGTCCCTTGTGCCTCTTAAGGAAATATGCCTATACATACATTCTGTGTTATTTGGATGAAACTTGTACTCCTCACTGGGAATTTTAGTAGTATAAGGAGGTAAAGGTCATTCTAAAGGTCATTCTAAAGGTCATTCCATGGTCCTTCTGCACAGGCATGGGTTGGGGGTTACTTTCAAACTGGTCTGGGTGGCCTCGGCTGGCTGGAGGTCCTATCAGGGCGGTCACTATTGCTTGAAGGCTGGTCTCCCTTTCTATTTGCCTGAGTTAAGATACAAGCTAGAAAGAAGAACTTAAGGAAGAATGGGGGACAAAGGTCAGTGAGTACAAGCAAGTGGGCAGTGAAGGTTAGGTCTGGGGTTCTCGCTGGTGACATCGTCACAGGATCTTCAAGATAAAGTTTAAACTCTGTCGAATCATTTCAGATCCCTTTCTCTCCTTAAGGCTTTTCCAATTACTTTCCAATACTGCTTGATGGCATCAGGTTTTCTCTTGCTTTGGGGCCTATGTATCTGTAATTCCTTTATCTATAAAGTCTTTTTACTCTTTCTCTGCATGATGTACTCATTTATTCTAAGGTTAACTAAAGTCAGAACATTGCTTCTGGGTGAGACTTTATATACATCTCTCCTCCTGGGCTACACTGCCTTTTTGCCCCCAAGACTGTGGATAAACTAACTGTACTGTCTCTCTCCTTTAACCTTGGCATACTTGCATTTGTATATTAATTTCCTTTCTTCTTCTTATAATCAGCTTCTGGGTGGGAAGGCTGAGCGAGGTTTTATTTATTTCTTTAATCTCAGTATCTAGTATATTTTGGAACATTATAGGTGATAAAAATGATTTTGGAATGTGTTGAATTTTTAGGAGGAAAGTTTAATTTAAAAAAAGCTTACTACATTGGGAGGGATAACATAAATGTTATCGGAAGTTTTTAAAAACTTGCCATGACTGAACTGTATAGTATCTATTGAAAAGGGACAGCAAAGGCCAATATGAAGAACTCTAGTGGAGAATTTATAGTAAGAGTGACTACTTACATTTGAATAACTTTACATTTGAGTACTTGTATTTGTGATGGAATACTAAGGGAAAACACATTCTAATCAAGATGATAAATTTTCATTGTCCTAAGTGCAATGAAAAATGTCTTGAGATTTTTCCTTAAATATTAACTTCACAGAAGTAAGTTAGTTATGACACTAGACTGAAATTCAAGAATATTTATCCCTAAGACCGTCAATTGAAAATTCCAAAGAAGGTAATAAAATAAAGTTCTTTTAACAACTACAAAAATGTAATCATGGTTTAACATGAAATATGTTAATGAAAAGCTTAGATGATATACTCACTGCTTTATCAAATCATATATTTTAAGATTTAGTCTTTCTTTATATAATATTAAATACTGCTATGTGTTATGCTAAATTCTAGGGAGTATAGAAAAGGCTTCAAGACTGTTTTTACCTTGGCTATCAGGGCTTAATGGGAGAGAATAATGCCAGCTGGAAAGAGTGAAAGGTATGGTTATTTGTTATGTCAGTGTATTTCAATGATGCTGATGGTGGTGGTGATGGTGACTTGAGGACAACCATGGGGACGGTAATGAGAGCTGTGCTCATTGAGTAAATATTTTGTTTCAGGTGATTTGCGAATTGAATCCTTATTGGCTCCTGTCAACAATTCTGCGAGGAAAATCTTTTTTAATCCTCCTGTTTTAGATGATAAATCTGAGTTTCAAAGAGAAATCACATAACTTTGTCTCAAGTAGTAAATAGCAGATTTATTCTTAAATGGTACATGGTAGATTTAGGTTTCCAGCAAAATCTATCCAAATTTAGAGCCCAGTTTTTCTTTCTTTCTTCTTTCTTTTCTTTTCTTTTTTTTTTTTTTTAAGGATTTTATTTATTTATTTGACACAGAGAGGGATCACAAGTAGGCAGAGACAGGAAGAGAGAGAGGGGGAAGCAGGCTCCCTGCTGGGCAGAGAGCCTGATGTGGGGCTTGATCCCAGGACCCTGGGATCATGACCTGAGCTGAAGGCAGAGGCTTAACCCACTGAGCCATGTGCCCCGAGAGCCCAATTTTTCTTAATATACCCTGGAATTTGAATCAGAAGAACGAGATGAGTTTTAGTTCTTGTCCCACTTCCTGTTAGGTTAGAGGAACTCTAAGTCAGTGAACCCTTCTTTGAGTCAGCTTTCTCAGCAGTGAAATGGAGAGAATAGTATCTGTCTTGTATATATCATAGTGCTTTTAAAAGACTGAATAGGCAGAATATCTGAAAGTTTTTATTCATAAAATATAAAGCCCTTTTGGAAATAATTCTTAAAGTATAGCACCAGCATACATTGTCATCATAAATAATATACAGTATAAGAATCTATATTTTTTAAAAAGAACTACACTTTTGATAAGTTCAGAGTTACAAGGGCACACCACAGAAAAACAACAGAGCAAATTATATAAATGAGGTTGTATTGTATAGATGTTACAAACTGTAAGAAGAAAAGTTTCTTTTCAGAATTGACTTTTAGGTGCTAGTAATCTGAAATGTGATTACTAATTCTCTAGGTCCTACCTCCTAACCAGTATTCCTGAATATTGGACTCTTGTAGAAGTTCTCATGCTGCTGTATATGCTACTTATTATTAGGTGAGGACTGACATTAATTATGTATGTACAACCACATCGAAGGGATGAGTTTGAGGTGGAGAGCTTAAAATGCACATAGCATGGCTCTGTCCCCAAAGTCAAACAGTAGTGTCAAAAACTGAAATGTTTGCCTGAGCCTTTGGTCTATATGAATGTATACTTCTCTTTAGTTCTTCTTTTTCTTCTTTTTTCATGTGTTTCAGTTTTATAGAGAAGTAATTGACATACATCATTATATAAGTTAAGGCATACAGCGTGGTTTGATTTACATCTATTGTAAAGTGATTACCATAGTAGTTTCAACTAACATCCATCTTTTCATATAGATAGAGTAAAAAGGAGGGAAAGGCTGAAAGAGAAAAGGAAAAAAAATTCTCCTTGTGATGAGAAGTCATAAGATTAACTCTCCTAATGACTTTCCTATCACATGGCAGTGCTAGCTGTAGACATAATGTGATACATCACATCCCTTGGCTGATTCACCTTATAACTGTGTGTCTTTTGACCACCTTCTTCCAGTTTCCCTCCATCTCTGTAATTCTTAATATCAGTATTTAGTGTAATCATGTTTTTTTTTTTTTAAGGAAACAACTTTTTGGAACCCTCTCACCAAAGGAAGAAGTTCCTTAGTCATTCTAAATGACATCAAAATATGTATCTGCAACTCAAAGAAAATGTGAAAATCCAGTTACAACCCAAGGATTTCTTTTTTTTTTTTTTTAATTTTAACTCTAGTGTACTTAATATATAGTGTTATATTAGTTTCAGATGTAAAATATGATTCAACAATTCTATATATTACTCAAGGCTCATCGAGATAAGTATACTCATTCCCTTTCATCTATTTTCCCCCATGCCCGTACCACCTCCCCTGTGGTAACCATCAGCTTGTTCTCTATAGTTCAGAATCTGTTTGGTTTTTCTCTGTTTTTTCTTTGTTCATTTGTTTTGTTTCTTAATCCTGCATATGAGTGAAATGTTGGTATTTGTCTTTCTCCGACTGGCTTATTTCACATAGTGTTGTACTCTCTAGCTCTATCCATGTTGTTGCAAATGGCAAGATTTCATTTTTTTTATGTCTCAATAATATTCCATTTTGTATATGTACCACCTCTTCTTTTTCATCTATCGATGGACATTTGGGCTGCTTCCATAGTTTGGCTATCGTAAATAATGCTGCAGTAAACAGAGGGATGCATGTAACCCTTTGAATTAGTGTTTTCAGAATTTTAGGGTAAATACCCAGTCAAGGAATTACTGGATTTGATAGCAGTTCTATTTTTAACTTTTTGAGGAACCTTCATACTGTTTTCTGCAGTGGCTACATCAGCCTGCATTCCCACCAACAATACATGAGGGTTCATTTTTCTCCATATCCTCATGAACAATTGTTGTTTTTAGAATTTTTTTTTTTTTTGGCCATTTTGACATATGTGAGGCCATCTCATTATGGTTTTGATTTGCATTTCCCTGAAGATGAGTGATGTCGAGTATCTTTTCATGTGTCTTTTGGCCATCTGCATGTCTTCTTTGGGGAAATATTTGTTCATGTCTTCTGCTCATTTTTGTTTGGATTACTTGGGGGTATTTTGGTATTCAGTTATATAAATTCTTTATATGTTTTGGATACTAACCCTTTATTAGGTATGTCATTTGCAGAAATCTCCCATTCAATAAGTGGTCTTAGTTGTATTGATTATTTCCTTTGCTGTGCAGAAGCTTTTTATTTTAATGTAGTACCAATTGTTTCTTTTTGCTTTTGTTTCTCTTGCCTCAGGAGGCACATCTAGAAAGATGTAGTTAGGCCAATATCACGTAAATTACTGCCTGAGTAATTTGAGTTTATTTTTTGTGTATGGTGTAAGAAGATGGTCCAGTTTCATTCTTTTTCATATAGATATCCCATTTTCCTGACTCCATTTGTTGAAGAGACTGTCTTTTTCCCCACTGCATATTCTTGCCTCCTTTGTCAAAGATTAATTGACCATAAAATTATGGGTTTATTCCTAGGCTTTCTGTTCTGTTCCATTGATCTCTATGTCTATTTTTGTGCAAGTACCATACCCATGGTTATTACTTTGGTTATATTATTTTGTAATATAACTTGAAGTCTGGAATTATGATACCCCCAGCAATCCCAAGAACTTCTGAAGAAAATCTAGAAACTGATGGTAACATGTAGGCTGCATTATGTTTAACAACAAAACATCTTTGATGAACAAAGAGCAGAATCCCTTGTTTTTTTATATTTCTTGTAGCTGAGGATATCTTAGGAAGCTTTCTAACCATAAAGCAGAGAGCTTTTGCAAATTAGCAGAAAGAAAATAAAAAGGACAATCAAAAGGAAATGTTCTGTACTGATCTATTAGTCTCCAAATTTATATCCAGGGAAAATACTCTCTCTGTTTGACAGAGGCATTCTGCTCTCCTTGGCTGCTTCCCATAGTTGTGGCCTTTGGGTATTTGGAAACAGATAAATCAAAAAGAACTTAAGCATTTAAATGAGTATTTGGTATTATAGCTCCTGGAAGTTAAAGGCTTTTATGCAATTATTTTTTTAAATACTAGCAGCACTCACCTGAGATTCAGACATATTTTTTCATCCTGAGTATGTATTTATTTTATTAGCATGATTTTCTTTTCTTTTAAGATTTTATTTATTTATTTGACAGACAGAGATCACCAGTAGGCAGAGAAGCAGGCAGGGAGAGAGGGGAAAGCAGGTTCCCGCTGAGCAGAGAGCCCAATGCCTGGCTTGATCCCAGGACCCTGGGATAGTGACCTGAGCAGAGTGCAGAGGCTTTAACCCACTGAGCCACGCAAGAGCCCCTGATTAGCATGATTTTCAACTGCTGACATTTCCAGGACATATGCGTATGTGAGGATGTATGTAAGGCACTAAGCTATTAATGCACTGAATTAGTTAATGATAGACAATACTAGTAATTAGATATGTTTATTAAAATACATTCTAGTATTTCAATATTGCATCATTCTTTTGATGTTTGTCAACATTATATTTTCTTAGATTTGTGAAAAATGCAATGGCTTGCATGCAGTAATTTCAGTGGCTGAAGAAAAGGCTATCTTCTTTTCTCAAACTCTTCCCTCTAGCACTAACGCCTGAAATTTCTTTGTCCGAGAATTAAATAAGGTATTCCAGACAGAGAAATACAAGTTTTTAAGACAGTAAGTCTGAAAGTAGCTATGTAACTTCTTACATTCCTTCAGTCCAAACTGTAAGTATCTCTTTTGGGCTTTTCTGAGGCTAGGAGAAATTAAGAATGAGCAGAAAATAATGGAAAATTTCTAAGATGGTACAACCTTGCCCACAGCTGTTATACCTCTGTCATCTAGCAGTGTATGCATGAAGAATGGTAACTAAATTTCTTAATGCATTAATAATACAGTTTTTTATTAAAATGGCCCATTGTATTGTATACATGCTTTTTTATACATAGATTTAGAACTGAAATGCAAGCAGTACGCTTTTATTTCAGAAGTCAAGGTGCAACAACATCTAATACTGATTTTTTCTTAATTCTTTTAGGACTTAAAATATGTTATAGAGTCAAAAAGCAATATCCAACTCTGCATTTTAAATATGTTTCAGTCTCTTTGCCTCCAAGTTTCTATTGAGAATTTGACCCTTAATTAACCTGTTTTTGCCTGTATGTAATGTGTGTGTGTACATGTGTGTGCATGCACATGTTTATGTGTATGTGTGTATGTGTGTTTCTTGCCACTTTTAAACTTTGTTCTTTATCTTCCATATTCAGTAGTTTGAACACAATGCGACTCAGTATGGTTTATTTATTTAGTTGTTTTCTTAATGCCTATTGAGTTTATATCTAAAATTTTTTCTCAAACTTAGGAAATGTTTGGTATCATTTTGTGAAATATGTATTTTTTTGTGCTATTCTCTCTTTCTTTACTTTTTAGGGCTCTATAACACATTTGTTGGACTGTTTGAAATTATCAAATAGGTCCTAAGGTTCTATTTACATTTTTCTATCTTTTCCTCTTTGTTTTTTTATATTGAATGATTTATGTTGATCTATATTCAAGTTAATTTACTCTTTCTCCTGTCATTTACCTTGAAAAGTTCAGTCCATGTGGGAAATTTTAAATTTCAGATACTCAGTTTTATTTCATTGAGAATTTCATTTATTTTTTTATCATTATTTTTCTCTGCCGAGATTTCTGATTTTTTTAATTCTTTGCAAGTATACATTTACTGGTTTTTTTTTTAATTGAGGAGAGTTATCAAAGCCAGTTTTAAAATCTTTGTCTCTTTGTTCTAACACATTCGTCTTGACATTGGTCTCAGATAATTTTCTCAGTAATTACTCTTTAGAATGTATTTCATTTTCTTGGTTGTTGGTATGTTGGGTAATTTTGTATTGTACCCTGAACATGGATAAAATTAAGTTGTGAAGAAAACAGATTGTTATTTCTCTCCAGTGAATATATATATTTTTTGTTTTGTTTTATCAGGCAGTTATCACATCTGGTGTGAGCTGCAAACTGTGTGTTTAGTCAGGAATTCCTGTCTAAGTTTAGCTGTTTTGGTCTTTAGCTGAGCTGCTTTGAATCTATTTCTTATATGAGTGGTTCCAGCATTGGTCAGATTTGTGGATATATAGAACTTGGGAATCCCTTCGCTTTTGTTTGGTTTACTTTGATTCCTCCAGTTTTCTCTGTGACCCTGATTTCTCCAACCACAGTTTGCATGTGGTACTTAGTGCAATTGGCCTCAAGTTTAAAGCCATGGAAATGGGAAATCACTTTATGTAACGTTCCTCCCCAACAGTTTCTTCAGGTTGCTGATTTTTGTGTTATATCCACATTTTATAGTCGTGTTAGGAGGACCGATTATTCTGGAAGGAGTTTATGCCATTTTTAATAGAAGTGGAGATTAATAGGTTTTTGTTTCTTGTGTTTTTGTAGGCAATGATGAAAACATTTCTGTTAGGTTGAAAGAACCGGCTAAGTGTATTTATTTTATCTAATTTACCTGCTGATAATATAGCCACTTGAAATCACAGAAAAACCAGCAGATTTGTAATTCTGACTCCTTCATAAAAGTCAAATGTCAGATACCTCTTCAGGTTTAACAAGACCTTTTCGTACTTGTGTCATAATATAGACAATGTGCATCTGCATGATATGAAAAATTTTCATAATCTTTTCCCATAATTTTGCACAGTAGTATAAATATTTTACTTATTTGAAAGATCTTATTTTTTATAAAGTTACGCACATCAGTGATATACTATAGCATTTACATATTCCTGGCCTCAGATGACTTGCAATAATACTTGGATATGAATAATGAGTGAATGAATTTTCCATTGACTGCTGTATCTATAGCCCTATCATAGATTCTCTTAAGCCCTGTCTAAACAACTTCTCTTTCAAGTTTTCCATGTTTTTTCTCCCACTAAAACACTGTTCTCATTAAATAAGTCATATACAATAGGGTGGCTGGGTTATGAGCATTGGGAAGGGTGTGTGCTATGGTGAGTGCTGTGAACTGATGTAAGACTGATGATTCACAGACCTGTACCCCTGAGGCAAATAAGACATTATATGTTAATAAAAAAAAGTTATATACAATGAACAATAGATTTTTTACAATATAAATGAATACAAAACAAATACTTTCTATATTTTGTTACTGAAATAGAATCTAGCAAACATCATAAACTGAAACTGTTGACAACATCAGTACCTTCATGAAAGTATATAACAGAACTCCCATATAGGATAACTTTTTCCAAATACTCTTTTCCTCTCAATCAGTATTTGAGTCTTTTAAGGAAGTGTGCTGAAAGAGAAGGTATTCAAATTATTATTTTCCTACTTCATGATCTCAACCAGTTTTAATGTAGCATCAAGAACAAATGTTTCTTCAATGATATGTGGCTTTTTGCCTTAATAAGGAATTTCAGAAAAAAAGTATTACATTTAATATATTTTTGAGCCAACACATTATATTAAACACTGACAGGGAAAAAACAGTGATTTTTCTTTATAGCCTAGATGCTTACATTTAAAATATATTGATAATCATGATGATTACATGTTATCATTCATTAGAACAGATTAATTTCATTACAACCCTCAGCAAAATATGAACTTTACTTGATGACCATAATAGTGCTCTTATTAACCATCTTATTTGGAAATGAGATACTTGTGAAAAGAAATAGTTGTTAAATAGTTGTTAAATAGTTGTTCAAAAATAACAGATCCTTAGGGTCAATAGGATTCTTTATTTCCTAATTTGATCAGGGTTCTATACAACTTTTCTTTATTTAAAAAAAGCAATAAAATATACTAAAATGGAAGAATCCTTAGGCTTGTTATAATCTTCTAAAAGATAATAGAAATCTACACCATTGCCTAGATACAGCATTTCCAGTTTAGTACTGTGTTGGAACTGTCTGGAAGGGAAATGTTTATCTGATTTGGCAACATATTTTTTCAAATGTCGTGAATTATGCATTTTCTTGATCTAATTAGGCCTTTTGGGGAACCTAGAATACTGAAAATAATATCCATTCAGTCCTATTTTAAGGAAGCTTCTTGGTGAGATCAGAAATGGCAATAATCAGCATTAAGGTAGAGTACACATCAGCTGTCAAATATAATTACAATTTTTTCAGTGTTAAATGAAGATATTGAAAGGTAAATATTATTTATGAAGACACCTTGATATCCCAAATGAATGAAATTAAATTTAGGTGAAATTATGCTTAACTAGAGGAAAAAAATTAATTGGAAGAAGAGGAAGTTAATTTGGGGCTTAACTACAAAAGCAACATTAAGTATTCCTCTTATTAAAGAAGAGTATAGTTTTAAAATGCAGAGAGCTTAACACTAGGGGAAAATATAAAGGATAATTAGCTGTTAACCTGATTTTGGACATATCACTCGGGGTCTTTTCATGAAGCAGATAACACAATAAACAAAGGACAATGGAAGTAATTTAATGAAGTAACTACTTGCAAAGGAGGAAGAGGTTACCAAAACTTGGCAAAAACTGATTGTAGGAAAAGGGCTTCTCTTGGAGGAGCAGTGAGCAAAGATACTGTGCAGCCTGGTCAGACCAAAACAGTGAGTGGCCTGACAGGGAGCAGAGGGAAAGTATCCTCCAATCCGTGTCTTTTGTTTTTGCCTTCCATAGGCTGAAACCAGTCAGAAACTAGGGATGCAGTCCACTGAGGGCAGCCTTCTGAGACATGGTCTAGTGTGGAAAGGGGCAGACAACGGGCCAGAGGGGTAAAAGGAGATTAGTAGCTTGGGTCACTTTCTTTTGCTAAGATGAATATAATATGCATTGATTGGGCTTTTTCATATTGGGGTTAACCAATGTTTTCATGTTAGCGAAGTCAAGGTTAGCATGGTCCAAATATGAAGGGTGAAATTGCCACACAAGCCACAGAATGAAAGAGTTCTGCCTTGGGTGTAACAAGATCACTGGATCATCTCTATTCCATTTTCATTAAGTGAAGCAAAATCAATATGTTTTGGTGAATTAGAAGATTTTAATTCATGTCCTAGCTCTGTCACTTACTAAGTATGTCATCTTGGACACTTACTAAATCTCTTATGTCTAAAATTTCTAAGGGGTAGAATGGTGACAAGAGGTATTAGGAGGATTAAATGTAGTACTCTATCCATATAAATTAAGATATATAAGAAATTCTCAGTAAATATTAGGTATTATTAAAGATGTGAGCTTACCAATAATGCCATGATTTTCCTAACTTTAATTCTGAAGCTGTTTGTTTGTTTGTTTGTTTAATAAATTTTGGTTGCTATATCAAAGTTAAGTCAATTGGTTTCCTAATAAAAATGCTTTATCTGGATCTGGAGTTCATATCTGATGACATTTTCTGGGTCATTGTGGAAAAGCTGGTGATATTTCAAAAGCTGGTATGTTGTTTTGTGGTTGATAATTGTATATTTTATATATACTTGTGTTTTCCAAATCATACACCACTTTAAGATTTTTCAAATATTAATAATGGATTAATAGGAAAAGTAAAAATAGTTTTTGCCTAATGGACATTGAAGTAGGTAAGTTTCCTTCTTGGTTCTAAGTGTGGCAAAATTATTTTAAACTTTTTCTAAATATTGCCTAATTTTAGATTTATAGAAAAGTTGCAAAATTATAGGGAGATTTCCTATATATTATTCATTGAGCTCCCCCTAATGTTAAGCATCTTATATAACTATGCTGCATTTGTCAAAACTAAAAATTAACACGAGTGTGCTGCTTTTTACTAAACTAAGATTGTTTTGAATTTTTTCAGTTATTCCAGAAATTACCTTTTTTGTTCCAAGATCCAATCTGATATGCTTTGTTGCAGTTAGGGCAGAGTTTTTTTCTTGTTGTTGTTGTTTTTGTTTGTGTTTTACTTATTTGTATTTTGGGGAAGATACATACAACTTTAAATATGGTGTAAAGGAAATATGCCCTTTTAAAAAGATTTATTTATTTGAGAGAGAGAGAGTGTGTGCCTGTGATGGTGGGGGGAGGGGCAAAAGGAGAGAGAGAATCTCAAGCGGACTCCCCACTGAGCATGGAGCTCAACAGGGGGCTTAATCTCATGATTGTGAGATCCTGACCTGAACTGAAATCAAGAGTTGGACACTTAACCTAGTGAGCCACCCAGGCACCCCAAGGAAACAATGCCTTACTAAGCTATACCAGTTTGCTGGGCAACTGTGTAACAAATTGCCGCAAACTTAATGGCTTAAAATGAGAAATTTTCATCCGATTACGTGTAACATAGTATTAAGAAGTCTTGACATTGGCATAAGGTCTTACAGGTGTTAATCCCAAATTCCTTTTCTCTCAATTAGACACCAAAGCCTCAATCATGTTTTAAAGAATTAAACAATATGAATGATATACATTTTTAGACAAAAATTCAAGCCAGAAACTAAAACTGAAGCAAATGAATAGTTGTATCCATTTTAAAGGGCTTATATAATACTTGGAATAGTAAGATGTATCCTGTTCGTACACTTTCTGTCTAGCCTTTTATAATCCACATTTGATTAATTTTTGAACATTTCAATATGGTCAGATACTTCCAATTTAGCAGTATGATCTAAAAATATCATTGTAATGGGAACAAAAAAAAAGTGAAACAAACTCCTACAACACAATGGCAATTGAAAACCATCACATAAACTCTGTTAATGGTGTATTCTAATTTTTATTGAAGTGATCTAAATCTGGAAGCATAAACTGCAGTTTAGAATGGTGTTTAGAGAATTCTAGTTCACCCATAGTTCATAGACAGGGAACTGACGTCTAAAAAGATTAGGGCCTGGCCCCTCAGGTCCATTCTCGTTATGCCACCATCCATTAAATAAGATTGATAATGAGGAAGACTAGAGCAAAGGGAAGGTAGTGGTTTAAAGTACAAGTTCTGGACCAGTTTCATTCCAAATCCTCCACCTATGTGATTTTGACCTCTCTTTATTTCTAATATCTTAATTTGTGAAGTCTGGATAATAATTCTTTTTTAGGTCTGCTAAAGTTTAAATGGTAGATATTGATGAAATCTATTATTTGTATAAAGCCCTTATTAAAATTCTGAATTAATGGTAAATGTATATAATAAGTGGTTGTATTGTGGTTAGGAGCTCTGACTCTGGAGTCTTAAGAAAACTGGTTTTGAATCATGTTTCTTTTATTTAGAGGTGGAAAAAAAAAACCGAAAGGATAATGATGGTGTGTATCTCATAGTACTCTTGCGAGTACTCCATGAGAAGACTCCTAAAAAGGAAGAACTCAGTGAATGAATACATTTCCCTGTGTTGCTATTAATAAACAACAAAGATATAGTAGTGTTGACAAAGGTATATGACCCAATGAGCACAATAAAGGCTTGAACTAGGGCAGTTCTACATTCGGGAGAGTATAGAATGTCAACAATTATCATTGAAAAATGAAGTATTCCTAGGAATTTCTTAATTTTATTTTAGAATAGGAAAATCAATATAATATATAACAAGAAATACAGTGATGAACAGATATAGCGACCCATAAGTCCTCTTAGATTTTATGCAATTCAAGTACTAAAGAAAAATTTTAAACATCTCAGATATCACCAAGTGTTCTGCTTAAAGGATATCTTTTCTTATTACATTTGGCACGAAGCAAAATGAGACTACTGGGAATAGTGTGCAGGAAGAGGATCCTGCCTGATACAGACTGTCAGAATGTCGTTACTAACCTTATACAAGGACGTTTCTTTTTTTAGCAAGAATATATTGCTCCAGAAACCTCAAGCTAGAGAATGTTTGAGGGCAGATTATACTAAGTATAGGATAATACTGTCAACATTAACCTAAATAGCTTATTTTAGAACTTGATAAATAGTACAACATATGGTGGTGACATCATAAGACTTCATCTGTGACAATACTATTTGCAGTAATTAAGGTCACCCTGTTTTTTTCTGTGGTCTTACACATTACCAAACTAATCACCATAGAGGAAAAGTGCTTTACATTTGGGGCAATGATGAGTGACAAATGTGAAAATGATTTGACAAAAAGAACTATCAATGATAGAACAAACAAAAGCTGTTATAATACTAGAATATGTTATTTGAGAAGCAGATTCTGCTCAGTGAAATTTTTTATTTTAGACACTACATAACTAATATCCCATACTATGTAGTGTGCTTACCTATCACTTTTAAAATACCACACTCTAAGATCAATGACCTTAACCTAATTTTTTATTTTTACTTAATGAAACCTCACTAACGTAGGTAAGAACATTAAATTTTTAGGCGAAAGTAAACTTTAGAAAGCGGAACAATTTCTTACTGGCTAGATTTAAAAAGGAATTAGAGAAATATACAGAAAATGGCTTGAAAGAAAGTAGTCATCTTATATCTATAAAGGCATAATATAGTTATTCATTCATTAATTTATTCAATAAGTATTAAGCTCCTACAACGTGCTGCCATGCCTTATTACGGGAAGTGTTTTCTGTATCAAGTGAGAAAGTTTGCAGTTTTGAGAGTTCACAGATTTGAGCCTTTAATGGTTCTTAGAATAAATTCTTTCCAAGAGACAACAAATATAGCTTCATTTATGCTAGAGTAATGATATTAACAATAGTGGGCCTGTTGAGAGTGTCATCTCTAATTTTTTAACAGATAGGTATGAGGATTCCTTGGGTATAATGAGAAGATTTTATTTTTTTACATTGACAATCTGTGAGTTTACAGTGCTAAAAAAAAAATCATAGTGATGTTTCTTGCTTGGTAGTAATTCAGGATAGATACTCAGATTGATCTTTCCAATAAAAACAACAAAATATTGGGTTAACACATTTTTAAATGAATTAAGGGCAGGCGGGCATGTGCAAATAATCAGAAGCTGAATAAATGAATGAAAAAGGGAACAAAAAGTGGTGGTCTGAGCACTAAAGTCTACTTTCCTATGAAGAGCACTTGTGAAATATGGTGAACTCGAGATTCAATTTGTATTCATTAAGGTATGTAGGAGACAGGAGTGGCAAGTCTAATAGGCAATCCTATTTCACAATGCTAGGAAAACCTTGAGAAAACAAAATAAAATAGAAGAAAAATGCTAATATATCAGAAATTAAAACAAATGTAAAGAGACAAAAATGTATTAATGAGGAAAATAACTGTCAAACTGGATAAAAACACTAATTTCAGATATTCACTGTTCGTAAGAAGCATACCTAAGACACTAGGATAAAGAAAGGTTAAATAAAAAAATGGAAAATGTATGCCAGGTGAAACATACACGAAAGAAAGTTTTGTAGGTATTTAATTTTAAGCAAGTTAGACTGTAAGTCAAAGTCATTCTGGAGATAATGTGTTACTACTTAATATAATTTACCGAGAAAATGTAGCTGCTTAAATTTGAATCCAAGAAATATGATAACCGTAAAATACATAAATTTTATTTTTTTATTTTTATAATTTTTAATTTTTTTTAATAAACATATATTTTTTATCCCCAGGGGTACAGGTCTGTGAATCGCAATACCTAAATTTTAAAAATGCTAAAGTTACAGAAAGAAGTGTATCTACCATGTAGTGGGTCCTTAAAAATAACCTTTTACTCATTTATAGATAAGCTGCCCCTAAAACTTAGGGTATAGAACATATAAAGCCCCATTACTAAACTTCATCTAATGTGAGGGGTATAAAATACTGTACTCAACAAATTAAGAATAAATATTATTTTCAAACACGCAAAAGATATTTTTTAAATGACCATGTATTAAGACATGAAAAATTATATTATTCATGATAAAGTCTGATCACAGTGTAAGAACTCAGTCAAAAAGATGACTAGAATAAAACTGATATGTTTGGAAATTAAGAAACACTTCCAAATAATGTATACATGAACAAGAAATCAAAAATACAATTTTAAAATTTGGTAACTAAACAATGACAAAAGATTAACTATTTTAAGAATATATGTGTGATGCAGCTCAAGTAAAGCTTAGAAAATGAATTTATAGGCTGTGTTAGTCACACTGCTGCCATTACACATTGCTACAAAGTTAGTAGCTTCAACCAACACAGATTTACTCTCTTACAGTTCTGTAGGTCGGAAGTGTGTTATGGACTCACTGAGCTAAAATGTCAGTGGGTTTAATCATGTTGCATGTTTCAGACCACCAACACCCCCTGCCCCATCCCTGTCTTCCACTTTTTAGAGCTCATGTGATTAGACCCGACTTTACTGGATAATCCAAGATAGGTATCTTTACCTATCATACTATCTGTCTCAGCAACATTGATTATAAAAAAAAAAAAGAGAGAGAGAGAGAGAGAGAAGTCACAAAAATTATGAGTTAAGAAAGTAGACATAACTGGAGAGCATGTAAAAATTAGAAAAAGGATAAGAATAGTATTAAGGACTTATGCCAGCACATTTGAAAACTTACATAAAATGGCAAATCCCTAGAAAAATTCAGTTCCTCAAAACTGAACTAGGGTAAAAAAAAAAAAAAAAATTCCAAACTGTTCCCACATTAAGGATAGAATCATAGCAGTAGTTAAAAATCATCCTACAAATATAGTTTTATATGCAAGTTCTTCAGTCATTTAAGGAAGAAATAACTTCAGTTATTTATATTATCAAATTAAGCCACATTTAAGAGTTAATATATCACTGATAAGACCAGTTTATCTCCAGCAAAGCAAGGTTCATTTGACCTTAGAACATCATCTATTACCATTTACCAAGCTTTAAAAAAACTAAAGAACAGTAATTTCAGCATATTCAGTATCATAGAATATGTTAAGTATTTCTTTTTTTTTTAAAGATTTTAAAGATTTTATTTATTTTATTTATTTATTTATTATTTATTTTATTTATTTATTTGACAGAGAGAAATCACAAGTAGATGGAGAGGCAGGCAGAGAGAGAGGAAGGGAAGCAGGCTCCCTGCTGAGCAGAGAGCCCCATGTGGGACTCGATCTCAGGACCCTGAGATCATGACCTGAGCTGAAGGCAGCGGCTTAACCCACTGAGCCACCCAGGTGCCCCGAATATGTTAAGTATTTCTTAACAGATAATAAGAAAAGATACCTTTCTTAATCTGTTAAAAGATATTTGCCATAAACCTACAGAAAATATCATACCCTAATGTTTGTATAAGAAGTAGTGTGCCTAGGGTAACTGGGTGGTTCAGTGGGTTAAGTGCCCAACTCTTAGTTTAGGCTCAGATTGTGATCTCAGGATTGTGATCTCAGGGTCATGAGATAGAGCCCCATGTTGTGCTCGACACTGAGCATGGAGTCTTCCTAAGACTCTTTCTCCATCTCCTCCCTCTGCCCTTCCCTACCACTCACTCTCTCTCTCTTTCAATCTCTAAAATAAATAAATAAAGCTAAAAAAAAGAAGTTGGGTGCCTGCTATTACCACTTTTTTTCATAATCTTTCCTAACACAATCTTTTCCTAAACAATAAAAAAAAGAAAAAGAAATAAAAATTATAAGATTTGGAAAAGTTTCCTAACTTCATTATATCAGATGCTTATTAAATAGAAAACCTCAGTGTACCCAGAAAATGCATTAGATTGAATAAGAAGGCATGGCAAGCTTGAATACAAAAATCAAAATATAAAAGTTAATTGCATTTATATACACTAGAAAAATAATCAGTAAGTGAAATTTAATAAGCATACCAATAATATTATAAGTAAAATGGCACTAATAAAAATGATATGTACAAGTGCCTTATGAGAAAAATATAAAACTTAATTTTAAGCTTTTTTTTAAAAGACCTACATCAATGTCATTAAACTAATGGTAGAAAAGCTTAATATGGTAATTTTTCAGTTAGTCCTGGATTGGTCGGTAGAATTAATATAATCCTAATGGAAGTTCTAACAGAGTTTTCTTTGAGACTTGAGAGATGATTTTCAATTTTATATGGAAGATCAAAGATAAAAATAGAGAAAACACTCTTAAACAGTTTGGGATGCCTTTTCAGATAACTGAAATTATTATATGGTTATGGTAGCTAAGTCAATATACACTAACAGTCCCCTGTATGCATGAAATAATGATTTATGATAGAGCTGGCATTCCACATGAATAAGGAAAGGGCAAATTCTTCAACAAATTATATATATATAATTATATATATATATATATATATATATATATATATATATAAAATCAGTTCTAGGTGGAATAAATAGAGATGTGTGGTGATACATGTTTAAAAACCAGATGTGCTGTCTGAAAGAAGCACCAAACAAAGAAAGAAAGAAACTCTTGACTTTTAGTGTTTGTTTCTGCATTGTAAGGATTATCATCATGGCCAGATTCATCCTATCAATGTGATGTCTTCTAGCTATCCAGATTTCTAAAAATGTAATAATTGGCTCTTGCAAGCCAGTACAAGCTGTCTCAAGCATATCATTGATTATTAAGGGCTTAAATTAGAAGGAAAAGACCTATAGAAGACAACACACGACTTAGGTCTTTAAAGTTGGGGTAGAGGTGCCTGGATGGCTCAGCCAGTTAAGCATCTGTCTCTTGATTTCAGCTTAGGTTATGATCTCAAGGTCGTGAGACCAAGCTCTGTGTGGGCTCTGTGCTCAGTGTCAAATTTGGTTAAGATTCTCTCTCTCTGTCTCCCTCTGTCCCCCACATCCCACTCACATGCTCTCTCTCTCTCTCTCTCTCAAAAAAATAAATAAATAAAATCAGGATAGAGATTTTGAAACTAAAAATAGAATGTTATAAGATTAATAATTTTGATTAGAGCAGCTTTTAATTATCAACATGTGCCACAAAAATGAAGACAAACTTTTTCATGAAGTATTAACAACATATTTTTTCCCCAGAGAATATAAAGAGCTCCCACAGCTCAACAAGACATATGAACAAAAACACAAAGTAGAAACACAAGTGGTTAATAACTTGTAATAAGATTTCCAGTGCCATAAAAATCACAGAAATGCAAGTTAAAGCCATCACAAAATGCTATTTTACTTCGAGAAGGACAAAAATTTTAAGTCTGACATCAAGTATTGAAAAGATGTGAAAAAATGAAAATTCTTATTATATAGTAATTGTGAGTATAAATTGAGAAAAAATTTTGGTACACGATTTGGAATCATTTAGTTTTTGGCTTTTTTTTTTTTCTTGAATCAGAGGTTTTTGACTGAGATCCACGGACCCTCAAATGTATGTGAACAGATTTCAGAGAGTCTGTGTTCTTAGGAAAAATATTTCATCTTTATTTTCATTAACTTTTAACTGAAAGTTAGCATTTCCTTAAATTATGAATGAAGGGAATGATCTACCAGTAGTATAAGCAAACCTAGGATTTATCACCACAGAAATTATAGTTATAATCATATCATATTATGGTTATTATGATATTCCCAAATATAATTTATGCTAACCATTTCTTTGAAATTTTAGCAGTAATTATACAACTTTTAGATTTTCTTCAAAAGACATTTAAGAACATTTATTACTTTAACACTTATAAAATGTTTCAATTGTATTTTTAAACAATTGATTTTATCTTAACTCCGCATATTTTACTTACTTAAAATGTGTAAAACACATAAAATGTTTAAAACATTGCTTTGAAAATGGCATGAGAAGCTTCCATGAACTACCAGAGGGCTTAGTAACATGAAATAGTTTGAGTCATGGCATACAAGCACTAGGAATTTGTGCTAGAATGATCATAATAGCACAGTTTATAATTGTGAGAGCTGAGAGCAATTGAAAAACTCACCAGTTGTGAAATGGATACAAAAATTGTTATTTGTACAATAGAATATGATATTGTAGTGCAAATAATAAGTTACAGTTTTGTTTTTTAACAGTATGGATAACCTGTAGAAATAAAATACTGAAAGAATAAGTTGCAGAAAACATAGTAAAAAATTTATATCATATACAAAATAGTCAAAAAATTAAATAATATCTTGTTTAGGGATTCAAAAAATGTGGCAAAACTTTTTAAAAGTAAGGGAGTGGTAAAGTTAATTTAGGATAACTAAATTTAATTAATTTAGGATAATTTTAAAAGTAAGGGAGTGGTAAAGTTAATTTAGGATAGTGGTAACATCTGAGCAAGGAGGGAAGTTGACGGTGGGGAGGCTATGTAGAGCTCTTGCAAGATGAAAGCACCACCCTTTATTTAGAGAAGTGTTGTGGAGGGGGGCACCTGGGTGACACAGTCAGTTAAGCCCCAGACTCTTGATTTTTTCTCAGGTCATGGTCTCAGGGTCCTGGGAGCAAGCTTGTCAGGCCCTGTACTCAGTGGGGAGTCTGCTTAGGCTTCTCTTTCTCTCTCTCTCCTTCTCCTATTCCCTCAGCCCCCATGTACTCTCTCTCTCTAAAATAAATGAATAAACCTTTTTAAAAAATGTGTTGTGGGTACAGAACTGTTCATTGTTTAAAATATTACATATTTTGTAACTATTACTTTGGATTCAATCAATATTTAACAGTAAGAATCTGGCTCTTGTTTTGTATGCCCTTTATATAGCTACATCAAATTTATAAAAGTTAGATTAATATTTCTTACAAGAGCATCGAAGAGGAGGGCTTTTGTTCTGTACCCCTAACCTTCTCTATGCTACAGATACAGTAGATGGTGTGACCTAGTAGACATAAAGATGCTTTGCTTAACTTAAAGAGTTGCAGTTCATCAAAATGCTTAGAAAATGGAGAGGAATGTCACTGGAAAAGAGAATATGGCAAGTATGAAAAGTCTTATGAAGAGTGGAAGAATGAGTGACTGGAAGAATGGCAAACCGTCTTTACTTTTATTCAAGGATGAACTTTTTTGTTGTTGGTGGTGGTAGTCAGCTGTATTTCACTTTTTTTCTTTTTCATTTTATTTCATTTTATTTCTTTTCAGTGTTCCAAAATTCATTGTTCATGCACCACACCCAGTGCTCCATGCAATACGTGCCCTCCTTAATACCCACCACCAGGCTCACCCAACCCCCCACGACCCGCCTCCAACCCTCAGTTTGTTTCTCAGAGTCCACAGTCTCTCATGGTTTGTCTCCCCCTCCAATTTCCCCTAACTCCCTTCTCCTCTCCATCTCCCATTTTGTCTACAGGTTGGATTATTGATTCTCTGACTCCTAAAAATATAATTGGGAAAGCTTGATATCTTGAAAAGAATTGGGGGGGGGGGGACTTAAAAAAACTAGTTTCAAAATGAGTTTCTTGCTGTGATGGTAGGTTAATTTCATTTGTAAACAAAGGTGAGAATTCCCCGGACTTTCATGTATTAAATAGCAATGATACAGCATCCAATTACCTTGAGAAACCTAGAAAATAACAAAGGCACCTGCCCCTGGCAGACCTTCGAGATTGAAAAGAAGGCCAAGTTTATATACGAATAATTAGTAAACACTTCTCCAGATTGATGAGGGTGGTGACTGACCCTAAAATGACCCCGATCACAAATGTGGTACCTTAGATTTTGGAATAATCCTACTCCTTGGTACTCGCCATATAGATACCATACAGAAGTTTCTGATGACATTTAAAGCAGAGAATCGTAATAGGAACTCTCTGTAAGGTAGAAATAATAGCAGTTGGGAATGTAATGGATTTTTCCCTTTTCTTGTAGGTGATGTAATAGTAATAATGATGATGATGTAATAGCAACAACTCGTTAATTATCATGCTTGGGAAAGAGTGAAGAAGACAAAAAGTTTGTTTTTCCAGTGGGAGTAAGTTAATTTTAAGAAAAACAGAGATATATTAGATTTCAAAGGGTTTTGGGTTGCCTTTTTTCTTTTTTTTAAGTCAGAATGGCAGATCCAAACACCTGAGATACATGGCTGCATTCAGAAATCTAAGAAACAGTTATGTTCTTCAGAGTTTGGTGTATTCTCAGGGAATATTTTTAGCAATTGCACTATTTTGTGTTATTTGAATCCAGATGTATGTCTAAACATAGTGATTTGCTTCATGGCATCAAAAATATGGTAAACATGATAATTATATACTTACCCTTAATTCTAGTATGTCCTACTTTCATTTTATTAAAATGATTTTGGTGTTTCATCCCACAGTTTATGCAAATTCACACACACCTGTGATAAAATTGTTGTCCTTAGTTAGTGTTTGAATATAAACAGAATAAAAGAAATATCTCACTCAGAGGAAGATGTCTTTTTCCAACGAAAGGTGGCATACCATATCATTTGCACTAATTATGCACCTTATTTCACATTAAAAGCAATTTCAGGCAGTTAAGTCATATGCATGTTTTTTCCTTCTGAAATATTGTGATAATACTACTAAGGCTTTTCTTGAGGTTTTCTTTTTTGAAATATGCCAGAACTGCTCTTTTCTCCAAAAACCAATAAATTATATTACAAACAAAATCAAACCCATTCAGAATATTGTTTTTGTAATTATGAAATAAGAAGGACAAACATTAAACAGAAGACAAATAATATGAATCATTCTTTAAAGCATGTACCAGTCTCTTTATTCTGTCAATATTATTGTGATATGAATTACCAAATCTTAAAGGGATTTTTGTTTATCACCAAACTACTCTAATTTCTGTTGAGAGAAATAGGCACAAAGAAAGGCAATGAAGCTTTGCCTAAAGATTGTCAATATGATGAGGAGGATTAAGACGTGAATACATTCAACTCAATATTGATGGAAAATCCTTGATCAGAGATGGGGAATTTCAAAAAGCAACTTTCCTGAAAAGGAAATAGGAGTTGACCTATAAACACAAGAGTTCAATATGAAATGGCTTGAAGCAATGTGCTTAACTGATTTGAATCTTGTACAATACTAACACATATAAATAATTCTTTTTTTTTTTAAGATTTTATTCATTTATTTGACAGACAGAAATCACAAGTAGGCGGAGAGGCAGGCAGAGAGAGAGAGAGGAGGAAGCAGGCTCCCCGCTGAGCAGAGAGCCCGATGCGGGGCTTGATCCCAGAACCCTGGGATCATGACCTGAGCCGAAGGCAGAGGCTTTAACCCACTGAGCCACCCAGGCGCCCCATAATTCTTGAACATTACTTACAACCTTATTAGTGTCTGTGACTATAGATCTTCATCAAATGTTTCCAAAAGTCCTAAAGTTACCAGGTTTACTTAGGAATCCATTGTCTGAAGGAGACCCTTAGAGGAGTTTACTGCACTAGCTAACAGATGGATGCAGTCGCAGTAAAGGGTATATAATTTTGCTCAGGGTGTATAAAACAAAGATTCTAGTAACTGTGATATTGAGCCTGTTTACCTCTTCTATGGTAAAGAAATGTGTGGTAATTGTTGAGAAACCAGGGATTTGGAAACCTGACAAGGGAAAAGCAAACCCAAACAAACCAAAAAATATAAATAAAACAACATTTATGTATTGTCAGAAATGACACTGGACATTAAGAATTTTTTTTAACAAAAACTTCGTTTTTAAACAGATAGGAAACAATTCCACCATCTGCGAAACTTCTAGATTGAAATGTTGCTAGATTATTAGATTTAGAAAGAAAAAATTACTTTAAGCTTAAGAAGTCTGTTTGCTTTCCTTTGAGAGCATGTCTCAATTTAATCTGATTTGTAGATTTTCTTAGAATTCTCTGTCAGCATTTTATCTGTTTGCAGCATTACTACTATAAAGAAATGGTACTTAGTGGATTGATTCAGAAATACGCTTTTCCTAACTCCCATGTGATTTCAGGACAAAAATTTAAGCTCCATGGTAGTCTTTTGAAGTATGTTAAGTACTTTAAAGAGAAATAGACTTGAGATTTTAATCTGCAGTAATGTGATTTATGGTTTTTACAACACTAAAAATAGAGGTTTACATTTTAGTATTTCCAAACAATAGCAAGTGTAACACTAATTTCACAAACTTAAGTGCATTTGTCTTTCCTGGATATTACTGACATGTAAACATCTTTGTTACATATGGAAATTAATTTGGAGAACATTAAAATAAGGACTAAAGTTTGTAAAGTACTGAATTGAATCTGTGTGGCTATAAACTGTCTGCAATTCTGAGTTGATCCTCTTTTATCATGATATGACTTATGATCTGTGCTTTCAGAAGTCACAATATAATTTTTTCTGTAAAAATTATTCTGATTTATTAAAAAAAATCCTAAATAGGCTTTGATTGCATTTATTTGCATTTTATCCATAATTACTAATTCCTTTACATGTCCAGCTTCTGCATTTCAAAACGCCAGAAGTCTATAAAGAAAATATAAGCAAGTTTCACCACATATCAATAAAATTGTAATTGAAAAGTGCTTACGTAGCAGTTCAAGTCAGCCCATTACTTGTAATGATATGACTCTTAGCAATGACAAATATGTTCCATCATAATCATAAATCAGTTCCTACTGTGCCAGTCTCCAGTAAAACAACTCTTAAATAAAACATTTCAGAAATGCTGTGCTGAGGGAATAGCAACAATAAAAAGTGCAGCTTCTCATTTCACTTTATGAAAGAAGTAGTTGGGTATGTTATTTCCACCTTAATTTGAGTCCTGTGCTGTTAACATCTATTCCTTCTTCTGCATTCTCTTTTGGGCTTCTGGGCACAGAAGTTCTTTGTTCTTGCTGATGCTCTTATTAAACTCATAAGGAAACAAATTTCATTCATTCTTCATTTAACCTTTTAATCCGTATAGACCTCTAGAGAATAGTCTTTATCCTTAGAAATACGTATAAAAAATCAAATGCAGGGTGTTCTTTGGAAAGGAAGGTACCGCCCTTGTTTGGCAAAGACAATGGATAGTGCTTTCACATCATCATACAGAGGCAAGGCCCATAACCTTGGCCTTGAGAACTTTATAAAGTGAAAGTTTAAAAAATAAGGCGGTTTTTGAAAAACAAGTTTGTTCAAATACTGAACAGTTTTGCAAGTACTATAAAGTTGCACTAACATTTCTGTGCCAGCCGTATCAGGGAAATGCTTCCTAAACCTAATTACATACTTACCCTTTCTTTTCTAAGAGGTAGGTAGAGCTAGAGATAGAAATAACAAATATGGAAATAAAGACGTAATTTTCTGATTTCACAAAACAACTACTTTTTTGCAATGAAAGGTGAAATATGTTATTTGTAACACAAATTGAATTTACCCCACAGTCAATGACATAACAGGACTTAGCATTCCAAGGCAGTAAAAAGGTACCACTATCATTCAAGGTGTATACTTTGATCTGACAATGTTCACCTTCTGAAGACCTAGTAGAATCTTGAAGAAAACCCTCAATTTTTAGGCAAATATCTTGTACCTACTATTTTCTTTATTTTTGTGAGCGCGCGCACGTGTGCACTTACACAAGCTGGGGGGCGGGAGAGGCGGAGGGCTGGAGAGAGAATCCTAAGCAGGCTTCATGCTCAGTGCACAGCGAATTCAGGGTTCTGTCTTTGGACTCTAAGATCATGACCTGAGCCGAAATAAAGAGTCAGACACTGAACTGACTGAGCCACCCAGGCCCCCTGCATACTGTTTTCAAAGGAGATTCTGATGCATGTGTAAAAGGAAGTTAGCTCTATGTCTTGAATAAGGTACACAGAATGATTTATTTTGACCATCAGAAATGCAGTTACATCACAATGTGACTTAAGTGAAAATAAGAGGAAAAAACACAGAGGGAATAATAGTTAAATACCACAGTATATTAAGCCAGCCTACTTCGCCCGTGTGCCCTGGGCATGAGTGTGGGATGGAAATCCAGCTCTCTTCTCTTTGTCTCAATTCTGTCTAAGTGTGAACATCTTGCCAGGCTGAGAGTGGCTCTAGTTCTTCAAAATATATAGGTTTTTCTACCTGACAGATCCTCTGATTGGGTATGACAAGCCGGAAATTTATTCAATTTCAGCAACTTCTAGATGTTATTTGAGAATTGTAGTATTCGTTATTTATAAAGCCTCAGGTGCCTTTGAAAGTCATCATTGTGGAGTACAGGGTAAGACTGAGTGGTTTACTGGTTCTAAAATATTTTATAATATTTATATAAAATATTTCTCCTTATATTTTTTCTCATTTATATGACTATGTTAACATGTAAAGTAAAATGCCTCTGTCGAGGCTCATCTGTACTATAATACTGTGCTTTCTCTTCACTAGTAAGTGATAACAGCTAGCCAGACACAAAGAGCACCGCTGTTTGATACTAATAGTACTGATTTTTCAGACAGGAGAGAGATTTATCTTTCTTTTTCTTTTCTTTTCTTTTCTTTAAAAATTAAGGCCAAATCCAGGTACAGCAGCATAAAGATATTCCTCTGCATAAAAAATGCAAGTTCTAACTATTGCAAAACTATTGCAAAACTTCTTAAAACAAAACTTGAAAACAACAACAAAACTCCTGGTCCTCCGAACTGCTATCCTAGCCATCAGTCCTCTTAATACTCGGGTGAATAAAAAAGCTTTAAGAGAAAATAATTAATTACTAGGGTAGCAATAAAATCAGAATAGCCATTATTGTCCCTACAGAAAGGATATACTAGGTGCTCAGTCTGCACAGGCAAACAAGACTGGGTCCTCTGGGAAGACATCATCAGAAGACTTCGAAGTAAAGTGAGTCTCCCACTGTGGCAGTGTTATTTCTGATATGTGTTATTACATAATTTAATTTTCTTTTTTTAAAAAATCGTTTCTTTTTTAATTTAAATTCCGGTTTGTTGCCATATAGTATAATACTAATCTTAGGAATAGAAATTAGTGATTCATAACTTATACAACAATTGAGCCCATCGCCACTGGCCTCCCCTCCAGCAACCCTCAGTTTGTGGCCAAGAGTCTGTTTTGTGATTTGCTTCTCTCTCTCTTTTTTCCCCCCTCCATGTTCATCTGTTTCATTCTTAAATTGCACATATGAGTGAAATCATATGGTATCTCTCTTTGGCTGACCTTTTCATTTAACATACTACACTCTAGCTCCTTCCACGTTGTTGCAAATGGCAAGATTTCATTCTTTTCATGGCTGAATAATATTCCATTGTGTATCTGTGTGTGTACACAATGGAATATATGTGTGTGTGTGTGTGTGTGTGTGTGTGTGTACACACAGACCAATCTTCTTTATCCATTCATCAGTGATGGATATTTGGGCTTTTTCCATAAGTTGGCTTTTGTTGGCAATACTGCTATAAATATCAGGGTGTGTGTATCCCTTCAAATCAGTATTTTTGTATCCTTTGGGTAAATACCTATTAGCACTCTTGCTGGGTCCTAGGGTAGCACTATCTTTAACTTTTTGAGGAAATGCCATACTGTTTTCCAGAGTGGCCATACCGGTTTGTATTCCCAACCCTTTCTTTTTTTTTTTTTTTAATTTTTTATTTTTTATAAACATATATTTTTATCCCTAGGGGTACAGGTCTGTGAATCACCAGGTTTACACACTTCACAGCACTCACCAAAGCACATACCCTCCCCAATT